>NT_177090.1:126365-139030 GCF_000188095.3 Bombus impatiens | reverse complement strand
CGTCTTTATCCCTAGTTTTTGTAAGCGCGTGCAATAAAGGTTTTTTTTCGCTCACAACGGTGTGATAAATTTATCCATTCAATAAAATAATAACTATTGTGACCCTACCTCTGAGATTAGAAATAACTACAGAATTTATAGAGAATGCTATTAAGTATACTTATAGATAAGTATGCTAATATATACTTTGTACAGAATGATTTAAAATGAAAGGCATTTTACAACTGAAAAATACAGAAACTTAAAATTTTCTGGACAGCTCCGAGATTTAATTTAGGCTGCAGTTATTATTTTATGCCGTCACCTTTAGTTTCAGGCATAATATACAGGGTGGTTGGTAACTGGCGGTACAAGCGGAAAGGGGGTGATTCTACGCGAAAAAAGAAATCGAAAATATAGAATACAAATTTTTCGTTCGAGGCTTTGTTTTCGAGAAAATCGACTTTGAATTTTCGCTCGGTACGCGTGCGGTACGTTATAACGGATCTCACTGTAGATCGTTGTCTCAATGGAAAAATTAAAAAAAAATTAAAAAAAATGTTTATTCTATATTTTCGACTTCTTTTTTCGTGTAGAAAACCCCCTTTCCGTTTATACCACCAGTTACCAACCACCCTGTATATCCTAATTGGCATACTCTTTACCAATGTTTGTCCAAATATTTCTTCAGTTTGGCTGCGCTCTTCCCAACATTGATTCAAATTTGAAGCACGGTTGTTAAAATCAGTTGCGGACTTTTTCAAGAAATCTTACAGATGTCTAAGGAGTTTAAATTGAGAGATTGAAAAGGTCATTTATCAGGTTCAAATCATAATACTGTCTTATTCGAATTTGACAGTGGGTTTAACATATTTCCATTGCAATTACACCTGTTCTCTATGGTTTTGCTCGTCCTTTTAAGTCCGCATTTCTCAATACATGTAGAATTGTTTTTGCACTCACGTCGATCATTTTGTATCTGTACGACACTATCAACTTCGAATAGCTCACAAAGTATCGTGCTCTCGCAGTGTTGAATAATTTCTTCCTTAGACTTTTAGATTTCTTTAGTTTTGATATTTTATCAACAACACGATAGAATTTTATTATAATCATATAATAGGATGGTCTTTCCTTAAGAGATTCAATGATCGTTTTTTCGAATTTTACGAGACTGGTTCCATTCTATACTATGAAAGTTTGTTTAGTAAATTCATAATAGGTTACAAGAACAAATACGTTAAATTTCTTTATCTGCGGAACATAAATTTGTGAATGTGTTATTAAAAAATTATAACGACAGTACAAAATAATAATCAATCAGTTTTCGTTTATATATAGTGATTAAACGAACGTTGCTCTCATTAGTGAATAAACCGGGAAAATCATTTCCTGGCTATCGAGATCGCCAACGAAGTATTACGCCGTCGAATTTTTAATCGTGGGAAAATTTAACAGAGAGAAATGACGCAATAAGAATTAACATAAGAATTTCGTAATGCATTCACTGAAATTAGTAGAAGTGAAATTCAATACTTTAAAATGAAATTAATATAAATGTCGCCAATCTGTGTCTATCGTAGTTTATTACTAACTAGCTTTTATCTCGTAGTTGTAGAAACAAACTATAACATTCTAATTAATATGAATTACAAGGTAAAACATTTTTGTAAAACAATCTTGGAAGAATAGAAGAAAGAGAGTAACATTTCTATAATAATTTCTGTTCTATCATACGATAAAATAATTGTATATATTTCTGACTAAAAAGATTTTTTCTTGAATAGTTATCATAATATAATAGAAAAAGGTAACTAACAGTGTTTTGAATATTTTCATAATCAATCAGATACGAATGACAAGCCCAGTATAGTGGAGAAGGAATCCAGGCATCAAGTATTTGAATCGTTTGATTAATGCAGCTTTTGCATCGATAAGCGATAATGCAAACTGGTTTTTCGTTTCTTACATACGATTTTTTTATGTTAAGCCTCGATCGGTTGACAACGGTATACAAGTTCTGTCGTTCAAAATAAATGATCGTTTACCTAAGGAAAATTACGATAATGCTACTGTAAGAACTATGATGAAACATGTCCCTTCATACAGATAATTTATATTGATTTATGTCTTTTTATATTATTCACTGATGTTTACATTTTATTTGTTTATCACCAAGCGTGTTTTCTCTAGTTGTCTTAAACTATGTAAACATGTTTAAATCGTGTTGATAATTATCAATAACCATGTCAATAATAACTTGTATAATTATTTTGTATACTAATAATTGAACAGAGTAGGTGAAAAATTGAATTATCAATATATTTCAAGTATTTCTAACGCTCATAAGTAATGCTGTTATTCCGATAGCAATATGTGCTAGTATTCTAATAGCAATTATAATGCTAAATAATTATATAATAATATAAATATTAATATAAATTAATATAATTATTATATTAATAATTAATATAATTATATATTATAAAATATATAATTATATAATAATATACTGCAAAAATAATATTAATAATAATGCCATAATTTACTGAAATTTTATCGAAATACAAAAAAGCATCGTAACGATGGAATTGTTAATAACGTTTCGTGATTGCATAATTTCTGACCTTAATGTTGGACAATCGTGACAGTATCAGAGAAACAAAAAATAATTGTGACAGTAATTATTCATAGTAACCTTTCAATAAATTATGACTACGAACGTATAAATGATTTTTGCCCCTTTTGCTTATCATGTACGAATTTCAATCCAAGGTATACAAGTCAAACGTATACAAATTAAAAATTCGACGTGTTGTGATTAAATAATCAATTTTTTCTATATTTAAAATATCTACGCCATACAAGTATAGAAACACAAGTATAACGTATTAAATATTTCAAAAATATTTCGAAAGTTTGCGAATTATTAAACTGAATTAGATCGATATGTTTAATATGTTGATCAAAATCTCACAATAATAACATAAAATATAAAAAATTAATATATTACAAGTACATTATAGTAATTAACGTTCTGAATATGAAAAATAAAGCCCAGCACACAAGTATAACGTATTAAATATTTCAAAAATATTTCAAAAGTTTGCGAATTATTAAACTGAATTAGATACGTTTAATATGTTGATCAAAATCTCACAATAATAACATAAAATATAAAAAATTAATATATTACAAGTACATTATAGTAATTAACGTTCTGAATATGAAAAATAAAGCCCAGCACACAAGTATAACGTATTAAATATTTCAAAAATATTTCAAAAGTTTGCGAATTATTAAACTGAATTAGATACGTTTAATATGTTGATCAAAATCTCACAATAATAACATAAAATATAAAAAATTAATATATTACAAGTACATTATAGTAATTAACGTTCTGAATATGAAAAATAAAGCCCAGCACACAAGTATAACGTATTAAATATTTCAAAAATATTTCAAAAGTTTGCGAATTATTAAACTGAATTAGATACGTTTAATATGTTGATCAAAATCTCACAATAATAACATAAAATATAAAAAATTAATATATTACAAGTACATTATAGTAATTAACGTTCTGAATATGAAAAATAAAGCCCAGCACACAAGTATAACGTATTAAATATTTCAAAAATATTTCAAAAGTTTGCGAATTATTAAACTGAATTAGATACGTTTAATATGTTGATCAAAATCTCACAATAATAACATAAAATATAAAAAATTAATATATTACAAGTACATTATAGTAATTAACGTTCTGAATATGAAAAATAAAGCCCAGCACACAAGTATAACGTATTAAATATTTCAAAAATATTTCAAAAGTTTGCGAATTATTAAACTGAATTAGATATGTTTAATATGTTGATCAAAATCTCACAATAATAACATAAAATATAAAAAATTAATATATTACAAGTACATTATAGTAATTAACGTTCTAAATATGAAAAATAAAGCCCAGCTCGCAAATTATTAAATTTCTTATTTAGATCAATGCATCGGATAATATTAACTGAAATTTGATGGAGAAATCAATCATTATTACCAGTAAATCGTGGCAACCGAGTCTTAGAGTCTTTCAGGACAGTGAAAGAATTCAACGTACCAATCTTGTTAGCAATTACCGATCTGGCTGCAGATCACTTATACCTATTCCTAGGTTCGCATATTTTTTTATCAACAATATCGACGTATTTCCTTATACTGTTTCATTCATGCTTCACTGGACACCAATCTTTTCTGCACACGCATAATCTCAAAGTTTCTCAATACACGTTTAGGTGGCGAATCACGTACATGTAACACGAAAATATGCGGGAACAGTTTTTTCGAATATTACTGTTAACGTGAAATTTATGTTTTGCGGCGAGTCGAATAATTACAATGCAATTGAATTACTTAAGATGTCATGACGTTGTGAAATTGCAACGTTGGTATGTCTTTCTGACATGCAACGTGATAAGCGTATATTATATAATTTACTCGATACTTTAAAATTAGTGCGACTAATTATTGGCGAAATTTATGATATTATCTTTGAGGTATATTAACGATAACGACGGTTGCAATAATAGGAAGAGTATTAAAATGTTGTCTATTTTGTCAGTAGTAGCAGGGATATTAAAATTTAACATTTTAGACATTATGAAAAATAAACGCCGAAAAAGAAAGTTTCCGTATGCTGTATATTGATTATTGCTTCATTTCTTTATATATTTTTACATACATTTATTGCTTATTTCTCTGTAGTCACAAGAAAAGAGGGACGAATCTAATAATCATTACTTCTTGATCTTTCATTTTTCATACCTATTCAGTTTTTTTAATTCTAAACGTAAATGGGGGAGGAGGGATGAAAAATAATTTTGTTAATTAAGATAGTAATCACTATAAGCGTTGGAGTAATATATTTTAGTGTTTAGAGTTGCCGTGAATTGTAATATATAAACTTTTGAAATAATTAAAGGTTTTTCGAAACCTGCTATATTCTTTGGGCCATTTTTGACCAAATTGCGTTCTTTAGTGTTACAAAATTTATTATATTTAAGGACGATATGAAGGAGTATATATGCGTGTGTGATTTCTTGGTGCAATTTTATGCACAGGTCTTTCTTCAAGTACCAAAAGTGTTCTCGTTTATCGAAACACGAACAGGATTGAAATATAAAAATTCGGAGACCGTAACAGGTTTCTTAATTTTCCGACTATAAGTAATTTCCTTCCTTTATCGCGATATGAAGCAATAAAATTGGAATGAAAATATGATGCAGAAATATGATCATCTTAAATGTTAATAAAGTTAAAATCCAAACTATTTTTTTCTAAATATTTCTACGTTATTAGAATATTATCACGATATTATTAGCTCTTTAATTAAATTTTTAATTTACAAGTTTCAAGAACAAGCTGGTGACAATTCTTTCCACGTAGTCATAAAAAAAGACGTGACGAAGGTCGGCCACGTATCTACGTCGGCAGTGTAAGAGTAGTTCCGTATATTATGATGTAACCTACACGATTAGCGTAATTCTATTTATTCATAGATACGTCAGTGCACGCGACGTTCCTGGTATCACACTATCCGCTTTTGCACGACGGCAAAAGTTGCACGCGATATTTCCTCAAGTTCTATGTCCGCGCACCAAACATTTTCTCACTTAGGAGGCAAGGCATTAAATTTCCTTGAAATAAAAGTTGCTAATATCTGGATACAAAATTTTCAAATTAATAATTATCGTATTATTGATAACGAACTTATATTTTAATGTCTTTTTATTATTTTAGGTGATAAAAAAATGATAAATTGCGCAATTTAAATATGCCAAGACATTTATGCAATTGGAGATTAATACAATGTTTTATAGTTATTATTAGACTGTGGATGAATATAAATTTATGATAAATTTAAATATGCAAAAATATACAAAATACGTGTAACATGTAAGAACATACGAGCATCCAAAATATATAAAACAATATTTGTGGGTAAATTTTCTCTGTCCAGTTATTATTTGCTTCAGTATATCTACTTTTTCAGAAGTTCTTTATTTGGATTTCCTGGAATCCAAAAACTTAGTAGTGCGACTCAACTTGTATTTTATGAATTTATGGAACTAATTTAAATAAATGCAGTGATATATTTCACTGCGCTGATTACGAATGCCCACAGACATAATATTAATATTAATTGGTATTCTTCTGAATATTAAAATTATGACTCCCAGAAAATCTTAAGAAACAACCGAGTATCAGGTACTTGTAATTCATAATACAAAATTTCATTTGCTGTATGTTTACGAATTTTTCTGTGCATTTACGTATATGTACGTATATTTTAATGTAATTTATTTCTAAATTTCTTTCCTTTAAAATAAGCCTTTGTTTTAAAAATATGTATACACGTTTTATTATAAAAATAAAACTTTTCAATTCTTTAATTATCTAACCTTTCACTAAAGCAAATCATGAAATATAAAAATAACTAATCACTCCATCACCATCTTTGTTCTACAAATAAATTGTCTACAAATAAATTATTTACTTCTTATGTCCTGTATACAAACATTTTTTGATAAAACTTTAGATCTTCTGGAATGAAATTTAAGAAAATTTATTTGCGCGACAAAGATGCTGATAATATGATTAGTTATTTTTACATTCTACGATTTACTTTAGTGAAAGGTTAGATAATTAGAAATTTGCAAAAGCTTCATTTTCGCAATAAAACATTTGAATAGAAGTATGATTTTGTATTTTAATATCCCACTGTAGATCATTACAAAGTTGCGTTATTTCTGTGACAAATAATGAACCTTTTAATAGACTCGATGGAATATATATTCGATATATTCAATGACAAATAATAAAATTATGCGAAATTCATTAAATTTTATAAATGTCATAAAAATACTGATAAACATAAACTCAGAATAAAGGAAGCCCTAAGTCATGTCCCAAAGTGTTAGCTCCGCAGTTACGATATCGATTTATTGTAATCTCGAATTCCTATCGACAGAATATTCAATTGAGTATATCTCTTGCACGTCATCACGGATTAGAAAATATGCACGTACGATCTGTTACATAACTTCACGAAGATTGCGGGAAGACTGTAACACGAAGGTATATATTTCATTCGTGTTTTTCCTGCTGGTAAACTCCATCAAGAATATATACTTTAAGATATTCGATAAATTTATTGTCTTACTAACGATTACTTTTTAACTTATATTCCTTTTCTACAACTTTGTTTCTTTATTTTTGTTTCACGGATTATCGAACGGCATGCAAAATGATTTACGAAAACATTTGAAAGTATTTGAATCTATCGTTAAAAATTTGTATGAACGTATTATCTGATGGATAATAAATTTCGATGAATGTAACATCTATCGAACGATATTTATGCAACATTTATGTGTTATGACGTTTATGCACATTCATATTTTTCTGATTGATTACTGATGATAAGAGTTACTAATTACTGATTGATTAAAACAATAGGAACCCGCGTATAAACCATTGTTTGACTTACAAAATATTATAACGATTACTATACTCGATACTCTATTTTGTATAGCAATGAGAGATAATTATCGTGATTATAAATTGGTAAAATGTGCAACCGATTAAAATATGCATATAGAAGTTACAAGTTATTTATTGCAAATATTCACTGATAATTAGTGAAAAATTAATACATGGTACTCAAATAATAGTAGTCACTAGCATACAATAAGTGTCAAAAGTCTGATGATCCCATTAAATGTGGAGACTTATTGATATAATGGACAATTGTTTAAAACTTTGGTAATTTCCATGAAATATATACAGGGTGGTTGGTAACTGGCGGTACAAGCGGAAAGGGGGTGATTCTACGCGAAAAAAGAAGACGAGAATATAAAATAAAAATTTTTCGTTTGAGGCTTTGTTTTCGAGAAAATCGACTTTGAATTTTCATCTCGTCTCGTTTTTATCACGTCTCTTTATAATGGATCTCACTGTAAATCGTTGTCTCGATGGAAAAATTAAAAAAAAATTAAAAGAAAATGTTTATTCTGTATAACAAGAGGGCACATCTTCTAGAACAGACACAATCTTCTAAGGTGGGCTCTATGCTCGTGCTGTAAACTTTATGCAGCTTCTCTTAATGTAGTTAAAGTGTTAAAACAAGAGAGATGTATATACTTATATAAATATATGTAGTTTGAAACTGAAAATATTTTGTATGAGACTTATAATATTATACATATATTTGTCATAAAAATTCATTCAAATAAACTGAATATTTTTTCATATACGTTTTTCTGCATTTTTTGCATTAATAACATGTTTATTTTAGAAATGGTTTAATTTCAATATTTGTGGAAATTTAAATATAAATTGTGTTGGTTATATTAAATTAAGTTAAGAAATTTTTCACTTTTCATTTACTAATAAGAGTGTAATGTCGAGATAGATATTAATAATAAATCTCATATTTCGTTTATTAAATCTAAAGCAGTATATTTACGTCATATAGCTTGATTAAGTCTTGACAGACCTCCAGAGTCAATTACTGTCTACCAACTAATGTATTACATAATGAGAAACTCGAATTTATTAATTTTAAAACAGTTATAAAAAATCGGATAATTCCACATAATTATGCTGCATTAAATCTTAAAGTTTGGAGTGCAGCAGTAAATAGGATGAAACATGTTATCATTTTGAGTAACATTTTCGTTTACAAAATAAACACAGTGGTAGTTGTGTCCTTTTTATTTGCATATTATTACCTATTACGGTACTATATTAATATTATCACACAGACAGAGAAACGTCATGATGCAGACAGTTTTTACAATTATGTAATGTTGAGTGTATATATATACACATTCACTTCACAATAATATAGGTATCAATGATAGAAAATATTTTTTGTACTTGTTTTTGTTTTTGCTGAGAAAGGTTAAGTTGGCATGATCGCTAGTTATTACGAGCTAAGTTCGTACGACCTCTAACGACGCTCTTTTGTCTTAGAAGTCGACCACGTGTTAATAGACTAAGTGTATCCTGTGAGTTAAGACGTGTTGTACGAGGCGGAGAAATATAGAGAGAGAAATCGAATCTGTGTGAATCGATTAATTATCAACCCCAAACCTACATCAATTAACAGTTTTGACAATCTTCAGATAAGTATAATTATCTGTAAACGAATATAATTACAAATTTTATAAAAAAGTTAGTTATACATCTTTCAAATTGTGGTTTTTAACAAAATTTCTTTCTTACTCTGTTGCAGAATTAGTTAAATATTAAATTTAATGCTTACTGAATAAGTATTTTTTTCAGTTATTAAACAAATTATAATCTTAATTTATTTCACGTTACATAATATGGTATATAATAACGAATACACCATAATACACCATAATATGGCAAAGATGATCATATGTAAAGTTTCATGAAAATTATTCGTGACATTTATTGTGAAAACTATTCCAAATTGCTTCAAATTAACAAAATTGTCTTCTTCATTTTAATAAAATTGTATAGGCCAAACTTTTGTGCAATCTTTGTACAATATTTTAAATCCGATTTTCACACATTTTGCAACTTCTCCTTTAAGAATTATCACTGTTTAACAAGCTGTATTCTTCTGCGAATTAATCTTTGACGAAAATACGTTCATATAATTGCAAAATACAAAATTTCCATTTTCCTTTATCTTTTCTTTATGTTCATCTAGATCGCAAGTGTAGCATAGTCTTATTGCTAAGAAATCCTCTTTTATAATTTGAGAAATATAAATTTTTTGCGTTTAAATCAATAGATTCCTTTCGAAACTTGTTTCCTTAACGTTTCTGCATTTTCACAATCAACACACACGTGCATCAAGTAAAAAAGGAAACATAGAGAAAAATGAAGATGCAATCGCGTCTTCATTTGCTATCTCTGCCATTTACCTTTCAACAACATTTGAACTATCTTACCAAGTCTGTCCGATCTTCGCTTTAATACCACATGATTATCATCCATTCCGATGACTAATTATACGAAGTGAAATGCGTCTTGAAGGACGTGGAGAATCAAACGGTAAAAATGAACTTCTTCATCCCTGACGAAAAACGAAACGATCGAATCCGGATTAATCGTACAACAATCGATAATAAAAGGTCACATTGCTTATATCGTCCAAGTCCGTTAGTTCTATCTAATACTTTTTCATGTTCAGGATATGTAGAAATAGGCGAAGTTCTTCATGCTTTTTATTTCTTCGGTAAAATTATATCGAACAGCCTGTTAGAACGTAATGATTAAATGAAATTGATTGGAGAAAAGCAAAGCTACCATAAAGACAGCGATGAAACTTCAGTTTTCTTCAATATCGAAATAGTAGCTAGAATATCCGAGCTATTTCTAAGAAAAGCAGATCTGTGGACGAAGGAACAAGAAACAAGTTACGAAGTTTCTATATTTTTGAATAGTAACGAACATTTTGTATCTTGATTTATTGCAAAATTAAAGTTTTTTTTTTATTTAATATTTCACATTCACAATTTGTCCAATTTGGATATTTGGTAGAATTTTTTAGCTGTTTGATTATCATGTGTACCGTTTTCTTGTTTGTTAGATTATATACTTTATGGTAAAATTAAAGTAAAACAAAGTAAAGCAAAGGCAAAGTAGGTAGAATATTCCTTTAGAAAGTCAGGTTTAGTCGATCACAAAGATTCGGACACTGTATAATTGTAATTTTAATGCTCTATATTTTCAGCAAATGAAAAAGGACCAACAAAAATATATTACATCATGTTATATTACACTGTACGTAGGTAACAGTAGAAAAGAGCTTTTGAATTATTATTTATTGTCGCTTAAATATTAAAAGAAACACTGGAGAAGAGATATTTCGTATTTCACAAAAAGTTTCGATTTCTAATATTAATTATACGCATAAAACTGAAACTAACAACGATTATTCACGAAAGTTTAATATTTAGTTGGGTAGCTCATATGTTTGATGACATAGCGCAAACGTTTTAGCGTAATGGAAATACATTTTTTTATATAATTGACATTGATATGTTTTTATATTACATTCCTCTTACAAATGTATTTTTAATTATTCTTTAATATACCCGTTTTACGATTTGACTTTTTCTCTCCGTTATGAAATATTAGTAATTGTCGCATTTCAAAACTTGTATATCGGCTTTCGCTACTCATTCCGAACAAATCTTTAATGAAGCTAATGCATAGTTGCAATCTGAGCTCAGGCTTGAACCAAGTACTTTTTACAAACGTTGTATACAAACAGTGGCAATGCTTAGTGGAGAGTTAAACTAAGGAGTTCCTCCAGGTACATCTTGTATTAAATTTCGAAACTTTTTCTGGCATAAGAATTCGCCTTTTGTCGATATTTCTTTCAATATTTAGACAATAACAAATAATAACACAGAAGTTTTCTTTCACTGTTAGCTATGTAGTGAAGTGTAACATAGTGTAATATATGTTTGTACATTTACTGTAGATATAGAGCTTAGAAATTGAAATCGTACACTGGTCAAATCTTTTTGCACCGACTGCACGTACTTACGCCCTTTAAACAAAACGTGATAGAGATAAACAAAAAAGGAGAAGATTGTAATGTAAAACATTAGGTTGATGCATTTCAAATGTCGTTTGTCCGAAGGCTAAGTTTAACAAGACAATGCAAGACTATCATCAATGGTTATGGATCACATGGAAGAAGAAATAGAAGTGTGTTATAAATTATCTTCATACGTTAAATATCGCGAAGATTTATAATAAAAATATCAGAAACTTACTAGCAATTATTATGAATTATTATAATATTCGTGTAATCTTCTAATATGAGTTTAAATTTGGTAAAAATGAATGGAAATAAAATTTAATGAAATATCAATTTAACGGTTGCGAGAAAACATTGTTAAAAGCATCCTCTATTTCATCTGCATAATTTTTTAACGCAAAAATTGTTTTAGGAGGAACTGTAAATAAAAAAGATAGAACAATTCCATTTGCAAAATTCTTGTAATTCTGGAACCTAGCGTGCAAAGTTACCTCAAGTTACAAATTTGAGACAAAACTACTTAATCGTGTAGAAATGATCATAATTTAATATGGTCTCGTAAAGTTTTATTTGAAAAGTCGACATTTTATGTTCATTAACTTAATATCATCGTTTAAGTTGTTCATGGCGGGGCAACCAGCTACGCTCGTTAAAGCCCAGAACTGAAATTCACCGTTTATTGTGAACACCAAAAGGTATTTAAAAATTCCTATCTTGCTTTAATAAACATCTTTAAAAAAAAAAAAAAGACCCAGAACTGAAGACGACGCGTCGCGAGTTCGAATCTTCGGACTAGGAACTATTATATTTACAAAATATAGAAAAACCAAAATCTCTCTTAAAAGTAATACACAACAGGCAAGCGACCAGCCCCTCCCTTGCGTGTGTTGTGGGGTGTACTTTTTGGGAGTGCTTGGTAAAGGTACCTGGTGTTAACCACCCAGGGGACCGACGATCACTCGCACTGGTCTACCGTCCCGCCCGTGGAGGTTTTAGCCGGTAAGAATCCGGCACTACCTTCTGCCGCCCCCACAGAGTGGTAAGGTGTCTATGAAGATTTCCTCCAAGTAAAAAAAAAAAAAAAAAAAAAACT
>NT_177090.1:37809-125571 GCF_000188095.3 Bombus impatiens | reverse complement strand
AAAAAAAAAAAAAAAAAAAACTAGCCAATGCTCCAACCTAAGCACACAGAATAAATTACCCTCTATAAGACCCTCTATAAGAATCCAACTATGGGGAACAGCAAGTAATTCCAACATTGAAATACTTCAACGCTTCCAATCGAAAACGCTAAGATCCATTATAAATGCACCCTGGTGCACCATCGAATTAATACATCACGATCTCAAGATACCCATAGTCAAAGAGGAAATAGCAAAATATAGCGACAGATATAGCAAAAGAGTCAACAAACATCGAAACCCCCTAATTACTGGACTACTTGAAACGTTGGACCAGATCCGCAGGCTGAAGAGACACTACCCGTTAGACCTAAAAACTAGATTTAATTAGTTATTTATATTAAGTAATATTTGCTTATTTACAACTTACTCAAAAATTATACTTATCTATAATAAGTATTAATTTGTTATAAATATTTAGCCATGTCACTGCGCCACGCCAGAAAAAATTACTGAAAATTCTCAATGCGAGAATTGATTGTAAATAATAATAAGTAAAAAAAAAGTTGTTCATGACTAAAGCTATAAAGGATTATATCAATTTATCACGAATTGATTCTTCAACAGATTTCTTTCACAGTTGGATAGCATAGATCTGTAGGATAATCGTAAAATCCGAGGATTATGTAATAAAGTTTTATAAATTGGTTTGCGCGGGTCAGGAACTTATAAGAACCAGAGAAAGAGTGGAAAGTAAGCCCTGGAGGGCAGCGCGCGTTCGATTGCGCCACTCCACTCTTAAACTTCTCTCTTGTGCACAACTGCGCTAAACTTGGAAACGGGTATATACAAGTGGCAATTATTAGAAGAACATTCGATATCTCGTTGCTGCGGAAAGGCTCGTTTAATCTACTTTTACGGGCCTCCAGTAAAACATGCCGGTCGGTTCACCGATCTCGAAAGGCTGCGGCACGACGACGTCCGACGTCGATATCTCTCGCTTGGCCGATCGGATTTATGTTTCCTTTTACCGATTTATGTCAAACTTTAATTAATAATAAATTATTTTTTTCCTTATTTTATTATCAATGAAACGCTTTTTTTCAAATACATATTATGGTTGTTAGATATAGGGAAACGGCTACGTACATAGAATGAATCACGAAACTATCCAAACACTCTTAGCCACCTTTTATGAATATATTATCTATGTTACATAAAACATCTTTAAGTTTCATTAGCACTGTGATGAGATCTGAGTGTCGCGATGACATTGGTAAAGTTTGAAACAAATCTGAAAATGACACATATATACAAATTATGAAATATAATAAATATTAGAAGTATGTGTATATTTCATGTAGGTCATAAAAGTTATTTAAGGTAACTGCTCATGCTGCATATTAATTTTGTATTAAAAAATATTGTATTCGCAGTAAATGTCTTGTAACTTTTACACATTTTCAGATTAATTTCAAATATCAATATAATTATGGCAATCATGTGATACTGTAATGCTAATGAAATTTCAAAATGTTTCATATAATGTACACAATATATGCATAAAAGCTTTCTATGACGAGTGTTCAAGTAGCCACAATATAGCTACTATATGTAGCTTTAATGAAAGTTTTAACGTTTATAGTTTTTAAATATTAGATTGTTCGTTATTGCATTATGAATCTTATTGAATAATAGGAGTAAGTGTACATATAAATGTGTAAGATATTAATTAACATCAATATTATTCAATAACATGAACAATATGGATAATGTTGAAGTTTGAGACTGATGTGCATATAACAAATGCTATCCAGCACATTATACATAGATTTTACACGTACGTAAAATCAAAGCATTCAAGATTTTTGTTTAGAAGCACTAGAGATAATTAACATAGAAATAAACGATGTGAAAGATCTAAATGCTGATTTCACGCGATACTAGTACAATTAATTTGATAGAAATCTCTGAGATAGAAATCTGATAGAAATCCTGGGAAATAAAGATATAAAGTGTTAATATAAAAACTCTATTACAGTGCAAATGAAATCTGTACTGAGCCAATAAGAAATAAACTAAATAGGTTTAAAGAATCTTAATAATTTATTAATTAAATACCTTTAATGTTCTGTATACAGACTGCTTCAAATATCGAGATATTAGAATCAAAATTAAGATTAGATTAATCAACAGTTTTAAAAAGTTTCAAATCACATGTCTTACGTTATTCTATATAAAACTTTCAAATGTTTATATATTATTTCTTTTTACTACGATCCCAAAATTACCACATTATGATGGAACAGTTGAAATTCCAGGTTTCTAACTTAACTCTTAGTTGTTAGCTTAAGTTTTATCATTTTCTTTGAGCTGTCCCTGTTTTCTTTCTTTTTTTTTCTTATTAATTTAGAATATCAAACATTATTCCATAACTGTCTATATAATATAATATAATTTTACTTAAAAAGTAAAAACACAGGGAACTTCAAATATTTCAATCTTCAAAAATAAAAAGATACTAAATAAGACATTTTAACTAAAACAGACAGTATACATACTCGATATATGTATGTACATAAGTAGCATTAACTAACCAATTAAATATGACAACAACATAACATTTAATTAACTATTTATAAAAACAAGTGAAATATATATTAAAGGTAAAAAAATGATGTAAATAACGAAAACTGGTAGATATTGGAATCATATGGATATGAACGCGACTGACAAAGTTTTCATGTTCTGTGAGGTAAGAAATCGAACGTTTAGGAATAGTGGAGTTCAACAAGTAACAATGAACGTCATTAATGTCTGTCTGTGAATGATAACGGCGATATCACAGTCTTATGTTTAGTATTATGCGTAAACGGTATTCTATGAAGAGTGGCGCCGTCCGCTACGCGTTTGATCTCGGCTGCTAACTACGAAAGAACACTCTTTCAAGATCCCATTGTTCGCCGCATATTTCACACAGTCAATGCTGTTAAACCATTAAACGCTCTCACTTATTCTTTTATCCTTGTATTCGTCGGTCTAAAAATATATGTAAACTGCTAATATTAAAACTACCAAATGATTTCACAGGACCCATATTTCACCAAATATTCGTAACAATTTCTAAGAATTCTGTTTCATAGCTGATTTTTGAATTGCAAATATTCTAACTGTATCTAACTGTACTGCAATCCTCGAACTTTCATATTTCAATTTTGCTTGCATTTTGGGAAACAAAATGTGTTTGTTATGTTTTAAGAAGACGTTTAAAATAAAATTGAAAGGGAAAAATCATGCGTACCATTTTTTTGATACTTTGTTGAAATTTGAGATTTTTCTTAACGTTAGAAAAATAGAATTACAGCGAGAACAGCCGAAAGAACGTATCAAGATTAATAACGTCCCACTGATACATTATGAACGAAACAATTGGGACGAAAACCACTTGTTTAATGAGTTGATAGGAAAAAATGGTCCTCTACATATCAGGTAAGATTTTCAAACAATTCGGCTTTGTTTATGTTTCGTGTTTAATATTTAATAATGTTCCACATATAATTATGGCTATATATAATTTGGTTAATGAATTGGCAAAGGAAAAAAATAGCATACTAAGTATCTGTTAGGTAGGATGCATCAGTCGGAAGATTTATTAGTATTCAATAAGGAACATGCAAAATCAACTTCTTCCGAGCGAATAGTTATTGATAATTACATACAGAGGCGGATTTGAAGCGCATATTCTAGATGTTTAATGGAAATCAAGGAATCAGGAATCACAACGATTAATGAGGTCACGTGCTAATTCAAGGCTAACCGATAACACGAGTAATCGTCTTATTATATCGTAGATACATCGAGTTATGTCATAATCTGAAAACCGATTTCCATAGAATTTTTATTACCAACTCGTCAGCCGATTAGAGATTTCGATGCTGACACACCAATCATGTCACAATTACGAATAATGATAGACAAAACAAATTCAATCGAGCACCATACTTTTGACCACGTACATATGACAATAACAGTACACAGCAAATACGACAATAAAAAATTATTCGTAAGCGTCTATGAAAATTTACCAAAGATGCATTAACAATATGAAGAGCTAAAGGAAGAATCAACTGTCAATGACTGATAGTATACCAGCGCCATGTGTAACTTATCTATTTATGTATTTCTTTAATTACTTGCTACCGCTATTTTGTTATTTTTCAAATATTCGAAGTCATCGAATTTTGTTACAAATATAACAAAATCATATTTTATGAGTTGTTGTTCGGAACTAGCTGGTTGTTGTACATAGTGTTAATTCTTTGCACTCAGAATGCCAATTACGCTGCCACGATCTTTTTGCTGTTATGAATATCAGTTTTATAATTTTATAATCAATTCACGTAAATCTTCTAGACATTGCATTTATGATACAAAGCTGATGACAAGGCCTCCGGAAATCTGGGGGTACTTTATTCTTCTCAAAATGAAACATTTTATTTTAGAAAAAATTTCTTAAATAAAAGTGTATAATAATTCCGGGAACGAATTTCTTCTCATTATTACTCGTCTGAGTAATTATTAATAATAATTTAAATTAAATAATTGAAAATTGGTAATAATTAAAAACATTGTGAGATATAAATGTATATTGATACAATGACATACATGAGTATATGTATACAGGGTGGTCCACATTCTGTATAAATTAAAAGAACATGAATATATATTTGAATATACCTATGCATGAATATATATACATATGTATACACAGTATATTTGAAAATATATAGATATTGTACATATTAAAAATATTTGAGACTTATACAGGATGGTTGGTAACTGGTGGTACAAGCGGAAAGAGGGTAATTCTACGCGAAAAAAGAAGTCGAAAATATAGAATAAAAATTTTTCGTTCGAGGCTTTGTTTTCGAGAAAATCGACTTTGAATTTTAGCTCGGTACGCGTGCACTTTATTGCGTCTCGTTATAACGGAGCTCACTGTAGATCGTTGTTTCGATAGAAAAATTAAAAAAAAATTATTATTGTATATTTTCGACTTCTTTTTTCGCGTAGAATCACCCCCTTTCCGCTTGTACTACCAATTACCAACCACCCTGTAGATGATAAAAACTAACGTTTCTTAATCATAGCAAACTGATAAAGGAAATAAAGTAATCATAAAGTTTCTGTCAGAAATTCGCGTTTCAATTAACGAGTTGACGAAAAGGGACGTTGAAATGGTTTCCAAGTGCAAAGCGTCAATATTTGTTCTACTAATCTGAAAGGAGTTCTACTATATTACTTCAGACGAAAGCTGAATCACCGAAAAATGATTTCCATCGCGCAGATGAAGCGTACAACTATAAGAGTGTACAGTGGAACTCCATTTATTTGAACACGTCATAGGCAAACGATTCATTCAAGTTTACTAATTTTCTTCTCTATCTATTATTTTTCATTCGCAGGAATTCATATTCAGATTAATGGTGTCAGTTAAACGACTATTAACGAAAATGTCATGCGAGTAAACAATGGAGTTCTACTGTCGTAATTGCCTGAACTAAAACGCTTATTTCCAGAACGTACGTAGCCATGATGAACGGAGAGGGGCACAAACGATAACTATTTAAACATGACAACAACGCATAGCTTTTATCACTTACTCTTGAACAGCGGAGAGATTATAGTAATTCCCTTGTTGTTGTTGTTGTTGATGATGATGATGCTGGTAGAGTTGGGTATCGGACGATAAGATCGTTGAGACTATCCGACCGCGGTTATCGTGAACACGATGTTCCTGGTGAATACGCGGATGAAGCTCCTCCAGCGAAATGAATTCCTGTGGCTCCTGACTCGGGTGGAGGAGCTGCGTATAACTCTGTGCCATTTCTTGGGCCACCATCTCCTGATCCGGTGGTCCACGAAAGTATAGAAAATCTTCCAGCTCCTTCTGCTGACGTTGTTGCTGATACTGTTGTTGTTGCTGTTGCTGAAGTTGCGCTTGTTCTTGGCGATAACGATGACCTGGAGAATGTTGCTGTTGATGTTGATGGAGACCGCAGGTATTCACGCAGGTGCCATCGCCGACCATAACATCGTTCTCCACGACACCACCGCTATCTGGCAGTAATCCACCCTCGTCTGAAGATTCATAAAGCCGTGTTCTTTTACCCGGATCCTGATTTCGCTACGGCCGCGTCCTAAAGTGGTTGCAACATGCGAATAGATCGGGACAAGACGAGTTCACGTGTTCGTGGAACGTGAACGATGCGCGTTTGAATCTCTTTGACCGAGCCATCGGAATGTCCCTATAAGGGAATCGTTTTATCGCGCTAAAGAATACTTTTGAATCTTGAAATCGACGACTCTGCGCTGCAGAATATTTTTGAATCTCGATATCAACGACTCTGCTCGGAGCAAATGGTCGAAGACTCGTTTCCGCGTCGATCTATTTTAACGAAAACAACGATGTAACGACAGGAGTGACAATGAAACGACGATTTAATGAAGGAAAGAATGAAAATTTGCATGCAGGCGAATTTGATAGTAATCGGTTTTCTAGTTCGAAAAATGGAATGGAATCGATCCGTATAACATAAATGAATAGATCATGCAAAAATGAAAAGAATTCAAATCTTGGATGGCTGAGAAATTATGGTAATGAATGCGCCACTCAAAAACTAAAAGAATTAAGACTATTATTAGAGATTATAGTAACTTCTTTATCGTTACTGTTAATGTAATGAGCTTTATATTGCAAGGAAAACTACCAATGGTTTTAATCAACAAGAACTTGACACAATTGTACATCGAACTTTTTTTCGAATCCGCATGCAGTCAACGATGTGATAAAATTCCTCGTACTAGCAGCTACATTTTTTGAGAGCGGTGAAATTTTTACTGGCGTAATTATACAGGGTGGTTGGTAACTGGTGGTACAAGCGGAAAGGGGGGTGATGCTACGAAAAAAAAGAAGTCGAAAATATAGAATAAAAATTTTTTTTTTTACTTTTTCCATCGAGACAACGATCTACAGTGAGATCCGTTATAACGAGACGCGATAAAGTGCACGCGTACCGAGCGAAAATTCAAAGTCGATTTTCTCGAAAATAAAGCCTCGAACGAAAAATTTTTATTTTATATTTTCGACTTCTTTTTTCGCGCAGAATCACCCCCTTTCCGCTTGTACCATCAGTTACCAACCACCTTGTATAAATCGGCTCATAAATGTTGGTAACAATTTTTGATTCTAATTTGCATATTTTACATATTTACAAGTATTTTAAATAATTCGTTTAAATTATTTGATTCACGGAATCGCAATAATTGTTCTTTGAGTTCTTATCGCCAACACGATTAAAGAGAAATAAATATGCTAATGATATATTATGCATTTACCACTAAATCATGTAATGAATTATGTAATAAATGACCTCTACACCATTAATTAGTTTTACGTATAATTGTTACTATTTAAAATTGATGAAACTATGCAGCATATTATGGACGCTGTTTTTAAACACGAAGAAGTCATTTTTAGTCATTTTTCTTGTTTCCAACTATCTTCCCTTTTTGTTTACTATTGTTGGCCGTATCTCCAACTCAATTATGCTTTGAAACTAATATTTGAAAATAATATTAAAACTTTTAAAATTAATAATAATATAATTAGAAACTATCATATTTTATTATAATACACAAAATTGAGAGTGTAATTCTCGATAAAGGTAATGGTATGTGTATATTGTAATGAAACTAAATAGTTTTATTATAAAAATAGAATAATCTCAAGTGGAAATTCAAATTACATTAACAAAACAAAAAGATTAGTGCCATATTATTATCAAAGATTAAATCATCATATAAAGTGAATCGAAGATAGCGCGAGACAATTACAGCTCGAGAAGAAGAACAAATTGTCGAAAATACAACAAATGAAAGAGATTAAATATTAATAATATACAAGAGATAAATTAATACATGACGAGCATTGTATGATAGATCTGCTGAAAAAGATTTCAAGCCGAAATTCACGTAAATTATTATGCGTTCGATTAGCAAAGAAACATATATTGGTTCTTGTACTTTCACAATCTGGTAGTTATAGAACAGGATGAAAATATCGTCTGGCCTGTAGCAGAATAATCATGCAAAACTGTATTTGTATGTTAAAGCAAAAACAATTCTGGATTTCGATATTATTGTTTCTTGAAGAAATAAACTTTATTCTATTAGCCTCTTTAGCAAATAATTAACCTGGTTTCTCACGCGTTAGGAAATGTCAATTTTCTGCATCTGCGGATGACGGAAATAGAGAACCAGACCTTTGACATTAGGTTGTCGTACGATGATTAACAAGAAAGAACTAAGCGAATATTCCGAGCCATTATCGTCATGATTGTAGTAATTTTCGATATGAAACAGCCTACAGTATGTCGCTTAAGGATTGGCATTAACATTACAGTACACCGTTAATTTTTCTAGCATACGGGATTTGTACGCCATCCAATTTTTCGAATTTAAAGTGATTCTAATTTTAATACACATGTGGTTGTATGAAATGAATGCGAGAATCGACAAAATAAAATGATACAAATTACGAAATGGTAGATAGAATATTTTCACTAACGAGTACAACGCTTTGCATGTATGAAGAATGTTATGATCAATTATAATACTCATTAAGCTTTAGTAAAAATATAAAGTGCTCCTCCTCCGTTGTTGTGCGATTTACATTTTCTCCTCAGCTAAAGCTAATCATATTTCAATTTTTAACTCACATGCTCACATGATAGGCAGGTATCATCTTGAGGAGATGACTATTATATGTGGTTAATCTACGTCCTGTATCGTGAAGAATAGCCAGCAGATACTCGTTTAATGGACTTCGAAAAATCGTTGAGATAATTAAATTTTCACGGCAACAATGTTCTGCGATTGTGCGAAGACAACGAGGTTCGGAATCATTAGCGCGTTGGTAGACGGATAACAAATTGGCGAAGAATCAGGGGGCTAACATGGTCTATGGCGAATCGTACGCCTTCAACCGCACATTAATTGCACCTCTCTGGCTGACAGACAATTTCGTATTTTTATGGCATTTCGCCTGTGTGCACGTGCTAATATGTCAGTGTAAAGCGACGGCTGTTGCAAGAGCCCATTGACCCTCCACGTAGAATGCCTTAGTGATACGAAATGATGTAATTCTCTTCTAATTAACACTACCTCCATTGCTTTTAATTTGATAAAAGAATCATTCATTTGATGAGAGCACTAGATGTTGTGAAACGGGTATCATAAAATTGTTGTGAATGAAATTCAAGGAAGAAACATAGATGAATGTTGTGTTTAGTATAATAGGGAAATTAATGTAATTTAAATTTTTGGCTTTAGAATAATAACATAGTTTCCTCTATTTTATTAAATAGTAAAGAGAGAAACGTTTTTAAAACTACAATTCTTGATTTTTAATTAAAAGTATAGTTTCTTTCATGAGCAGCAAGGTACGAAGAGAAAGCCCTAGAATCAAGGAAGGAATTAATAAAGGAGTGTATAAAGGAAAGAGAGAGAGATTGGGGGAATGGTCATGAAGGGAAAAGAGCAAGAAAGAGAAAGAAGGGACTAGAAGAGGTGAGAAAAGGAGGGACGCAGATAGAAACAGGAGAGGAGCAAGAAAGGATGACAGCAGACCAAATTATAGAAGGAAGAAGAAAGAGAGAAGCAGAAGAGAGGGGGAAAAGGATAAGGGAGAGGGAGGGACGCAGATAGAAACAGGAGAGGAGCAAGAAAGGATGACAGCAGACCAAATTATAGAAGGAAGAAGAAAGAGAGAAGCAGAAGAGAGGGGGAAAAGGATAAGGGAATCCAAATATAATACATACTACAGAAACATAGCCAAAGAAAAATCACCAAAGTACCTGGAAGGGAGGATGAAGTGGAAGGACAGAAGAATACTGACAAGATTCAGATACGGAAACGAGACCAAAGCAAGGGAATACTGGAAAGAAGAGTGGAAAAAAGAAGCAGACTATGCAGAAGGAAAGAAGAAGACCTGAGACATGTAATAGAAGAATGTGAAATAACGGGAGGACCAAAGGACCTAGGAAAAACGCTAAACGAGACTGGAGAAGGTTTAACAAAACTGAAAGCAATAATAGAGAAGAGAAGGGCAAACGACAGGAAGGAGGCACAGCAAGGAGGCTAAAGACCAAAGTTGCAGTAGTTTTTAGTCATTAGTTGCTAATTTATACTTCCTAATTTTTAGTTTTTAGAGGTAGAATAAGTAAGGTAGTGCAATAGAATAGAGTGGAAAAGAGGGGAGGTAGACATATAAGAAGAGAAATAGACATAAGAGATGTAAAACCGAAAGTTCGTCCAAAACCGAAAGGCACGGACTAAGCAATAATAATAATAATAATAATAATAATAATAATAACAATATAGTCTCTTTCATTCATTTCTAACTAGATAGAGAAAGGTTAAGAAAAAAAGCTGCAGTCTAGAAATTTTTAGAAACATTATGAAAAATATGTATATACTTTCTGTCTATGCAAATCTTTTAGATACAAACTTGTACATCATTTGTGTGGAATATATGAAAAAAAATGTTAAGTTATTTCTGACATAAATAGGAATAAACCTTAAAAATAGCTAGAAATGAGTTTCATGAATGAGTTGCTCATCATACTTTGTATTATGAAATATTCATTATGCAACTTGCTCTTCATGAAGTTCTATAAAGAAACGAAGACAATTGTATTCCAAATCAAGGACGAGATCAAGCAATTTTAACATCAAAGTTTAAAAATAGTCTTTCCATTTTTATTTCTGAACGTAAAAAGACAAATAATTGCATCGAATATAAAATAAAGCGTAAGGAAAATATAATTGCTCATTATTCGAACAGTGAAAAATAAACTTTATATAATTTGTGTGTAACATAATTCTATCATAATATATAGTTTTGTATATGTCATATAAATTTTACTACAATCCTAAAAAGAGATTAAAGTGGATTATAAAATTTTCAAGCAATGTCAGAAAATGTTTTTAAGTGATATATAAGTGTTACGTAAATGAAAATATGTTACAAAAATATACTCCAAAATTTCGCACGCAAAGAAAGCAGTATTTTAAGAAATAATGTAGGATCAATGTCATTTAGGAACAATAAAATGATTGTGAAAGTTGATCGTAAAAGAAGAATCAAGATTCTAGGCTGTAATCACTCCAAGCAACTTCTAGCAGAACTCTTAATCGATTACATTTGGTTAGAAAAACATGTTTAACCCATGATGCATGTGTATATTGAGTCGTTTACGACCAGTAGTTTTAAGTAATTCTTCATTTTTTCCCATATTTTCGTTTAAGTTTTGCTCTACTTAAAAAGATTAATATAATATGTAGTATAATGTAATATTAATATAATGATTAATATAATATGTACATGTAATCAAAATTATTGCACTGTATTCTAGAAACTTGGAAGATGATTCACGAATTTTGGGGAATTTTTTAAAACACAGAAACTTGAAAAATCTACATGAATTTAAACGACCCAATATACAGACAAGATCAGTGAAAATAAGATTGCAGACATTCGAGTCAAATATCGTTAAAATCAATTAAAGGCATCGTTAGCATAAAATTCTGTTAAAAAAATGAGTAAATTTATTTTTTGAAAATTAAATTAATTCCTTGCGCTTCTTATAAGAAAGATATCATAAGGTTCTAATTTCCATAAATAAAATCAAATTAAAATTAGTAAATAACTCACAATAAATAGTTAACTCTTTACGCAAAATTTGTCATATATAACTTCCAGGATCCCTTCAGTTATTTCAAATTTAAACTTTCATTAAAAATATATCAACTGTTTTGTCTTATCTATTCTAATGTTGTGTCGCATAATGTGGTCAACAGGTTAGAAGGGGGAAGGGGTTCTCGATGCATAAATAAGTCAAAAGTATAATACATTTTTTGGCATATAAACCAGGCCTCGTTCTCGAGAAAATCGAGTTTGAACATTTTTCAAGCATACCTGAAGTTGGATGATCAACAAATGGGTATGAACACAAACAATCAGCAGGAGATTTGAGTAAACTCGAGTAAATTTGAGTAAAATCAGCTGGAGATATACGAGCAAACAATCCACATGACAAAATAAGCCAAAAATGCATAATGGAAGTTTTCCATTTAAGTCTCCATTTGTAAGAAAGTAGAGTTTTAATATATTTAAATGAAGACTGACCTAATGCATATATGTTAACAAGCAAATAAATTCAAGTTTAGTTTTCTCGGAAACGAAGCATTTTGTGAAAAAATGTCATTCTACATTTTCGACTTATTTTTACACGTACAATCAGCCGCTAATCGGTTGACCACGTTATCTGGGTCATCCTACATATTATTCTACGTGTCTACTATTTCTATCCGTATCTCTATAGTATATTATCAAAAAAATGATTTTACTGAAATTGTTAATAATGGAATTCTCGTCAAGTAATAAGCAAAACTAAATGAAATATTTTACTTCGTTTAAAATTCAAGTGCAAGATCATTAAATATTGTTTGCACAACATATCTGGCGTAAAATTCATTCAGTAATTCGATACAACAACGAAAGAAAGAAACTTGCAGACTAATGATTATCATTCCGCGTGATGTTGTAATGACACCGATAGTAATTTTGTAATACGACCAGCGTCGTTTAGAAACGTTTCAATGACTTTTCTCTTGCGTAAAAGACGTCAGGAACTAGTGATCTTTTCATCCTATTACATGACACGCAGAAATTTACGCAATTACAAATAAAATCAATAATGATAGCAATGCCGATCTTTACGCGAAAAGAAAAGATGATTGGCTTGAAACAATTTATAGTCTTAAGCCGAATTTACACAGTGTCAAACACGGTTGAAACAAGGGTAAAAACAGCGTTCATCCGCTATATACCAACAAAATGAAATAGTGTAAATTCGGCATTAAATTTTGACAGTCGGCGGCAATTTGGCTGATTAGCGGCCGCCGATTATCGATTCTCTGATTGCCGCACAGTTCGCGTTCTGACTCGTCGGCGCGCTTTATTCCCAGGTTTTCGCGGCTGGCAAAATTGCACGGCATACGGCAATCGTGTTAATTAATCACGTTAATCGATGGCCGTGTCTGCGCGGGTTGCGCAGTTAGCGCGTGCATCGACGGTTACCCGTGTTATCCTCGCGCTGACACAGCCACGAAAATCATGATATTCCAATGATCGAACGCGCCATCTATTCGCACAGAAACAGTATTTAGCTTTACGCTGATAATTGATGCGAATCGTATGAAAGATTAATTCTTCGAGAAATTTCATAAGGTTCGCGTAAATATAATAGAAAATCCACTGCGCTCATAAATAAATGAACGTCTTGGTCGATTTCTGTTAACGATATACGAATGTTGCGGTAATACACGAATCAGTGGCAAACTAATGGTCGAAAATGGTAATTATCGTCGTCTCGGGAAATCCACAGCTACCAATTATATGAAATAAAAATTGTGTATTCTGCACATATACTGTTTAACCGGAAACACTCAAGTATTTGGAAAAATATGAATATGAATATGAAATATTCAGGCAAAAGTTGAAGTGTCCTGTTCTGCAAAGGTGTCATTAACATTTTTTACCGAATACCATTATTCTTTGTTCCTTACTTTCTTAGCTGACACTCGGGTGTCTTCAAAACACTAGAAACTTGTGTCTTTCGCGTCACCCGTTGTGCATATGTGCATATATACAGGGTGGTTGGTAACGGGTGGTACAAGCGGAAAGGGGGTGATTCTAGGCGAAAAAAGAAGTCGAAAATATAGAATAAAAACTTTTCATTTGAGGCTTTGTTTTCGAGAAAATCGACTTTGAATTTTCGCTCGGTACGCGTGCGGTACGTTATAACGGATCTCACTGTAGATCGTTGTCTCGATGGAAAAATTAAAAAAAAATTTTTATTATATATTTTCGACTTCTTTTTTCGTGTAGGATCACCCCCTTTCCGCTTGTACCGCCAATTACCAATCACCCTGTATACTTGTTAAATGCTTTTGTCTTTGATGTAGAATCAATATACACGTTTTGAAATTCTACTATTTAGCAAGAAGTTAACATGTTATAAATTGCAAAATATATAATTCTATATTTTAATATTTTTACACATTTAAATATTATTCCTTACTCTGTTAGGAGTTGAAAATTATTTTGATAATCTAACGGAATTTCTACTTTGCCCTGCTATAACAATTTTTTTTACTATCTTGTATAACAAGGGCATTAGTAAATGGATTTACATTTAACGCTGGATAATAGCGTTTAATATCTTCTAAACAGTACAAGTTTAAAGAATTGCATTCATCTGTCACGAAGATAATGTTAAAATGTAACGTTAGCTTTCGTTTGACCTCGAGTAAAGTACGCGTTCGACGCGTCGTGACTTCAAATTTTTATCAAATTGCAGCAATAAATAATTATATTAGGTTATCAAAGAGAGATATTTATAAATCCACAAAATTATAAAAATTATAAAAAGTACAACATTTTCACTTTATTCGTCATCATTGCACAATCAGCCTATCGAATATGTAAAATTAAACAATTGAATAATGTTAGAAACGTATTGCATTTTACAAGTATCTTCTCGAAAAGCGTAATTGAAAGAAAAGAGGACGAAAGGAGAAGTTTTATTAAAGTATTCAAGTCAAAGACGCTTAAAGAAAATATAACGAACTTTTAGATATTGTACGTGTATGCAAACCCGTGCAAAATCTCTTGTTTAATTTTAGAAATTAATTTTTTGTAGCAAACGTGCAACTATGATATGATCGTTCGCGTTCAATTCACCTTGAGAAATGCAGAAAAAGGGTGCTGCTCATGATATAGAATGTAATAGTCAGAGATAAGAAGATAATGTCAGCCCGTATCAAATCAGAAGAGAGTAATTATTAGACGAAGAACACTATTATGATTATTGAAGAGAATTATCAACCTTGCATTCAACAACGAGAATAGGATAAGATGAACGCTTTGCGCCAAGGAAGAGGCATTCGCTTAAGATATAAATAAAGCAGAAATTTTCACATTGATCTTTGATTACGATAAGAGAAGATATAAAAGAAGAAGGAAAGAAAAAATTTGATACGGAGAAAGAAATTTAGAAATTACCAGGAATTGAAGAGTCTCGAAGATAAGCTGATTTCTACATGGTCTGACAAACATTCGAGTAACAATACGTAAATCATATTTACAATATGATTAGATCGTTGCAACGGACAGTCATAGGCGATGTTAATGAAGAAAGTAGGGAGATACCTTGGATGCGCAACGTGAGATTCCAGAGGCACGTAGTTCGTCGACAAGCGTTAATTTTATGTCGAGATCGAAGCATCCTAGAAAGACGGTGCACATTTTCACTGACACGTGTCATTCCACCAAATATTCACCGAGTATAAAACGCTTTCTAACAATACAGAACACCACTATTGCACTCGAGGAATATAAGAGAAACCAGGAAATAACGCGATCGTGCAACTCGAATCACGTTGCTCGAGATGAACTGAAGAAACAATCTGTCAATCCTTCATGAACGGATAATACGATGAATTTAATTTAACGCGTTTTCTAATAAATAAATACATTTAATTCCTCGTTGTTTCGGCTGAATTTCACCAGCGACAATTTCAACGTACAGTCCTTGCGTTTCAAACAAACGGAGCAGAATTTTTCACGAACACTGAGACACTTGTTTACACGTTGCAACCACGTTTCGGCTCTTGATTCTACGTTTTCCTAATATTTTATCGTCGTTTAGAGCTTACCGAGAAGCGCGTACATCCACGTCGTCGCCGACGACGAGGAAGCGGCGTCATCCTCGAGGAGCGCAGAAGGCCTCACGCCTTCCCTCCTCTCAACCGATGCCCTCGTGCTTCGAGGGTGCCTCTTCGACGACGACGAGGTCGTGCCGCTCGCGGACCACTGAGTCGAATATCGCGAGTTCTTCGATGCTACCACGTGCTACCGAAAGAAGAGGCGGCCACCTCGAGAACCATACGATACACGAGGAACGCCACAACCGTTGGCAACCTTCGCGATCGTTTACCGTGCCACTACTGTTCCATTAGAGAGGTGGTGGTTGTAGTGGTGGTAGCAAACGGCTTTACGAACTCACGCGCACTCTTCACCCGAGGCGGCAAACGAATACTGAGCGCGGGTGGTGGTAGTGATGGTGGTGGTGGACTAGCCGGAGGTGGAAGTGGAACAACACCGATGATAGATCCTGACGCAATACGGATTACCGCTGTTCTGGACCACGTGCTCTTCTGGCCCACCGCAGCAGGTGGGAGTGACTAAAACTATTGCTTGCTTCTACGTTTATGCCAACTTTTCTCTCTGTCTATTCCCTTCTCCAAAAGCTCCGACAGTTGGTCGCACAATTAAGTGCTTTATTGTTCTTGTTTAATCGTATGTTACGCTTTGAAATAACGTTCTTTGAAAAATGACCTTTATCGACCTACTTCTGTTGCCACTATAATAGCACGAATGGTACTACTAGTACGTTTAAGTCGATTTTCTTCCAGTCTTTTTGCGCTAAGTAGAGTTGCTTTTTCTTATGTCATCGATTACGGTATTGATATCGCTCAGTATCTTTCGACGAGAGTAGTAGAGTTTTCAGATAACCCAGCTAACTCGCACGATAATTTCCTGTCTTTTGCGGTGAAAATGCTTTATCGATGTGTTTTTTTCTACAGTCACAAGAAGCTTTTAATCTTCGTTACAATGACATCAACAAGTCTTTTGTGTTTCAAGGAGACCTTTACATATCAGGGGGTGCGTATCAATTTGATAGAACTTGACGTTATTGAATACACGAACATTTTACGTTATTATATCTTCTCAAATCTTTACAATTCAGCAAAACAAAATTCACACAATTAAAATTATCACAATCTTCATTTATGCGTTTGCACTTCTATTTTTTAAGCTTCAAAATTTTTATATTTCTAAATCTCTGGAACTAATTTCTGTGTTAAGAACTGCCAAATTCAAGGTTTCAAGGAGACCTTCACATATCAGGGGGTGCGTATCAATTTGATAGAATTTGACGTTATTGAATACACGAACATTTTACGTTATTATATCTTCTCAAATCTTTACAATTCAGCAAAACAAAATTCACACAATTAAAATTATCACAATCTTCATTTATGCGTTTGCACTTCTATTTTTTAAGCTTCAAAATTTTTATATTTCTAAATCTCTGGAACTAATTTCTGTGTTAAGAACTGCCAAATTCAAGGTTTCAAGGAGACCTTCACATATCAGGGGGTGCGTATCAATTTGATAGAATTTGACGTTATTGAATACACGAACATTTTACGTTATTATATCTTCTCAAATCTTTACAATTCAGCAAAACAAAATTCACACAATTAAAATTATCACAATCTTCATTTATGCGTTTGCACTTCTATTTTTTAAGCTTCAAAATTTTTATATTTCTAAATCTCTGGAACTAATTTCTGTGTTAAGAGCTGCCAAATTCAAGGTTTCAAGGAGACCTTCACATATCAGGGGGTGCGTATCAATTTGATAGAATTTGACGTTATTGAATACACGAACATTTTACGTTATTATATCTTTTCAAATCTTTACAATTTCAGCAAAACAAAATTCACATAATTAAAATTATCACAATCTTCATTCATGCGTTTACACTTCCATTTTTCAAGCTTCAAAATTTTTATATTTCTAAATCTCTGGAACTAATTTCTGTGTTAAGAGCTGCCAAATTTTTCAAATTTCCCAAAGAACGAACACTTTGAAAATTCGCGGCAAATCCAGACACGAGGAAATAGACCACGCGGTCGCGTGTTGCCGGCGCAAGTGGGAGTGACTAAAACCGCCCTACACCTCGGCGCTTATACAGCGTCGATGTCGATGGTACCGTGATCATCATACGCAGGTCTAATCCCTCGGGAAGGTTCAACAGGAAACCAATAAGGTTTTCGCGCAACCACTTCATCGGAATCGCTCAAAATTTGTTTCGAAAGCTACGATTTTCGTTTTGGATTGTTTAGAATTAATTAGAAGAAATACAATTAATTAGAAGAATACAAGTAGAAGAAATATCGCCACGTTTTATCCCCAACCTTCTGGCATAAGAGACTCTCAAAGGCTAAACCGATCAATTTCACTTGTTTATTGCTTAATTTCATTGCATAAATACGCGATTAATGTTTAATTCTCAAAAAATGAATAACTTGTGCCCATGAGTTTATTTGTTAGAAGGAAATTATATGACTAATAGCAAAATTGAAAATAAATTAACAAAACAGTATTTATAACATTGTCACTTTTCTCCTATACTTTTCAATTTTTGGAATTGGCCATTGCGATTTTTGAACGGTTAGTAAGGTAGGTAAACAGAATTGGATTTCACTACGTATATGCAAATTACAGGGAGAAGTTACAATGGCTGGCATTTTTCGGGCTTCGCAGAGGGAGAATTTTAAAATTCAAGTATTAATTAGTACTATATTAATTAATGCCATATTTGTATTTGATTTTCGAACTAAATATATATCTTTGTCGTGCCTTTTAAAAATTACAAATGATCGATATGCATAAAGTTAATTGAAAGCTATCTTTTATCAATTTTCATCTGAATACTTTTAAAATTAAAACAATTATTTTGAAAACCTATCTTTTGCACCTATAATAATAGACAATAACTTCGATGCGTAATATATTTTGAATTCACATTCCAAATTAATGATGCACAATTTTTGTCTACGTAAATTATAATCTGTGTGAATTAGTGCCATAAAGTTACAAAAAATAATCGAAGATTAATTCTAATATACATAAAAAATGAGTTTATAGATCTTGACGCATCAAATTAAGCTATAAATTTAATCCTTTTCTCATATTTGTTTTCTATCTGATTTTATCGCTTTATGTTTATCTAAATCTGCGTTTAATATAATATTGCTCACGTATAACTAGTTTCAATGTAGTAATGTAACGAGGAAACTCGATATTCGGAAGAAGGGCGTTCAAAATCATATTCTTCAAGGCTTTATCACTTTTTATTAGAAGTAAAGATTCATTTTTTTTAATTATTTTTGTATATGTTAAAAACGAAGTTTATGTATTATTGAATTTATAAGCGTCTAGTAAATAAAAAAAAGTTTCGACTTCGAATATTTCGAAACAGACAGATTATATATTTTAACAGACACGTCCCTTATTGCAAATAAGTCCTTAATCTTGAATTATGTTGTTGGTTTTGTGTACTTTTAATATTTCGTGAATATAAATATCACCTCTTTTTGTAAAACTTACATCGACTCGCGAAAGTATTTGAGCACTTACTATAGAAAATGTTTAGTTTCGTATTGTACGTGTTATATAAAATATTTAAAAGTATCATTAGCATTGTAATAAGACACAACTGTTACGAATATATTAGTAAAATTTGAAACCTATCTAAAAATGTATATATGTAAAAATTGCAAGATATATGTTGCAAACAAATATACAGGGTGGTTGGTAACTGGTGGTACAAGCGGAAAGGGGATGATTCTATGCGAAAAAAGAAGTCAAAAATATAGAATAAAAATTTTTTTTTAATTTTTTGTGAGATCCGTTATAACGTACCGCGCGCGTACCGAGCGAAAATTCAAAGTCGATTTTCTCGAAAACAAAGCCTCAAACGAAAAATTTTTATTCTATATTTTCGACTTCTTTTTTCGTGTAGAATCACCCCCTTCCGCTTGTACCACCAGTTACCAACCACCCTGTATATTTAGTAAAATATTAGTATACAGCATGAATAGCTATGTTAAGCATATACTGAGTGTTAAATATGCTCCCACTGAATATTGACATTTATTAATATAACGGATAACCAGTCTTCATGAAACATATAGTTGTACTAAGTACCTTGTAATTTCTCTATATCTTTTCAAATTTGTTTTAAACTACCAATATAATATGTTCGTAAAATGTATCTATGAGTATTCGAATAGTTTCGTGGCTTGTGCATATCTTTAAGTCTAACAAATCGTTCCCTTCCCAATGATATTATTTTAAAGTAAGTCTTCTTCAACAAATAGCAGAAAAATTCGAAAATCGATAAAAATGACTTATGGTTTCTTCTATAATTTTAGTACAAATTGTCTGGATTTAAGATGCGTGTCATTAAAAATGTTAATGATGTTTTTGCACACTAAGAGGTATATGTACATTAGAAAACATTTCCGTAATGGAATATTACATTGATTATTTTCATCTGTCTGTTTTTCTATTGGGAAATACTGGTTTCGTTAATTACAGTGCGAAACCGCGATAATAGTTTGCATCTTAACGATACTGTCATTCGAATGGCTTGAGAACTAGTATTCTGCGAAACACTGAGGAATGTTATCGATATCTTGTAATTTCACGTCTTATTGTTGATACGACACTAATTGACTCGAATGGAAGATTAACAGAACATACTTTCTTTCTTGCCTCAAATATACATCGGTAAAATCTTGCCAAAGTCAGTGAACTTACTTGAGCTTAAACTGTTTGAAAAAAAAATTTTAAATTGAACAAAAAAGATAAGAGGAAAGTAGTCATGAAAGTATTTAAATACTTAATTTAAATACTTAAGTATTAAATTGAAGTATTAAATTAAAAGTATTAACGTATTAAAGTATAAAAGTATTAAAGTATTAAGTATATTAAGTATAAAGTATTAAAGTATTTAAATTAAGTATTTAAATACTTAATTTAAATACTTTAATTTAAATACTTAAATAAAATAGAAACTTTTTATGAATCCCATATTATGTACGTTATGTCTACAAACCATATTGAAATTTTATTGGCACTGCAACGAAACACAATTGTCGTGATAGTAGTATTAATCTTTGATATGAATTTAAAAATGTAGACGTGTGCTACAAAATATTTATTGCAAACATATGTACATCACACGGGTCACCGAATTATTCGCACTTGCATTATTATATATTTATTTGTTATATTTAATGGCATTATTGTTAAACTATGTTTGAAATTACTTTTATGTAGATACATCCTTGGAATTGTTTGAAACTTTTCCATTATAATCATGGTAATCGTGTCTCATTACAGTGCTAACGAAAGCTCAAAAATTTCGTATATCACACACAGTATATTTATAAAAATTTTCGTAGAAATTTATTTGAAAAGATTTGTAAAATGTTAGTAGTAATTATAAACAGAGTAAAGATATGATAAAGTTCAATTAATCAATTAATATCGATAAATGCGAAAATAGAAATATTATCATCATCAAATCAAGGAATAGATGAAATGGATCAATATCATTCGAAATTTGTAAGCATATCTCAAGTCACGTAAATTAATAGATTCATAGGAACAAAGTGTTCAAAATGACTAGAAATCCAGTGATTTGACTAATAAAGATAAGTATAGAAATTTGTAAAGATATTGAAACAAGAAAATGACAATTTCCTGTTAGCAACGATGTTTTAACTTATTCAAATTTGAATTGCCCGAATTCCAATAACTTGACTAATTTAAACGAAATTTAATCGATCACTCTGCGAAATTTTTGTGCCTTAAACTCGCTTTCATTTCAATGTAGGTAATTTTTTATATTGTAAGAAAATTTGTGGCACAAAATTGAAGTGAGAAATCATTCACATCAATAATGATTCTTGCATAAATTCCTCAAATTTGAGAAATTTTTTAAGAACAAAAAGGTATGCTTAGGTCGAAAATCTCACCAAGAAGACGAAAAATTAGTATCTCGTTTACTACGTTTATGCAACCACCTACATTTTTATCTATTCGAGAATCTGACGTAAATTAGCAACAATGTGTTTCGATCAATTTTACAGAATATTTTTAGTCAGGATGTAATACGAGTGAAGGAAAAAGAAAGTAGTTAGAGAAAATGATATACCCACGATTCTGTTGTCCCGAAATTCGAATAAAATCGAATGTGAGAAGAATCAGGGTGCCAACCCTGCGAATTTCTTCCCCTTAAAGGTATAAGGGGTCATTGGAAAATTTCCAATAAGGTAACGCGAGGGTTACTTCTATTCGAGAGAAGCGCCGGGTAATCCAGTATTGAAATCAAATGAGTGTAAAAATGCTATAATTAATTGAATCAAAAAGAGGAAATTTACAATAGTTAGAAAATTTTGTAAAATATATTTAATAAGCAAATGAAGAAAATATAAGAAGGAAAAGGATAAATATTACGGCGAATGAAGATTAATTTAAAGAGATATTTAAGAAAATGTTTTGTTGATTTCCTAGTTTCCAAAACTAAATGTTGAGATTACACTTAAAATGAAATATACTTAAAAACGTGTTATGTAAAAATAACAATGTGAGCCTCTATTATATTAAAGAAGAAATTCAAAAACATTGTAATATGGGACACTGAGAAGAATATGGTTGAAGATCATAGTAATCTAAGATTTTGAGAATTTAGTTATATACATCAGTTTTTAAAAGTATCATCCTTTTAGTTTCATGGCTAATCGAGTCATAATTTTACTTCCTACCGACATACATTTTCACGTTTTGAAATAATATATTGCTATATAAAATATAAAATGGTGAAGATACAATATTGTACCTACATTACAGCCAGCTAATTGAAAGTAAAACTCAAATTGAATCAGGAAATAAACAGAATATTCGTATTAAATCTATTATATAAATTTATATATCATATTAATCTTTGAATGTTAACATTATGAATTAACCAAATAATATAGTTCATAATTTTATGAAGATCGCAAAGATGTTTCGATGAAAATATTAGAAAAAAATATATCGCATGTATTTGAATAATTTTTTAAAATTTTCTCGTCGAGATAACTAACTGATTCGATATTTGTAACACATGTACTACTTACATCGTTTGTTATGACTTTTGTATGACAGTTTGTCTGGTATTATCACCTTTAAAATGTGCATTTTAAGGAATTTCTTCCCAATATCTATCACAGGAAGCCAACAAAATGTGAATTGTTCAGGCCAGACGCTAATACCAGTATACCCACACTGCGTGTGTGTACAGGATTCAATATGAGAGTAAAAGAAACCATTATTCATCGAGCATATCAATCGAGTCAATAAATACGCATGAATTTCACGGAAAAGTAACGCAACAGCGAAGTCATAATAAATATCGACACGCATCCAAAAAGATATCTAATATTTTTCATTCCTGTGTTTTCGGTTATGTTCACATTATCAATGAAAAATTTCATTCTTCCTCTGTGTATACATATGTATGCGTGCACAAAATACTATTTGCTCGATTTAAAAATGCAGCTACATGCAACTCATCGTAGCAGTCCTTACACAATGAAGAAGATGCCGAATGACGTTTGCGGACTTCTTGTACAGGCTCTTCGTAAACAGGAACAACTCGAAAGATACTACGGGAGGGAGCGTGGATGTTTTATGAAAAAAGTTTCTCTTATTATTTTGTAAGAATCGTGGTATTGTCGATATTCAATCGGGTCACAGCAAATATGTATACTATAAAATCACTCTTTGTTATATTCCTGAATTTGTAGTCATAATTAATTAAAATAAATTACATTAACACAACGTTAGGAATTAATCTTCAGAGGAATTAGATTTTTCTTCGTTGACTTGAAAATTTCCACAATATGTATATGACCAAAAATTACCATTCGCCTGGTTACGCTTGATATTATTTATTTGTAACATAACAACACTTGAGTAAATCAATAATTAATTAAACGATATTATATTCATAAATATATTCAATTTTACTGCATGATGTCATTTTTATAGAAACATCAGAAGGAATATGTTCCTATGATTAATAATTAATAAAAGAATAATTTTTCTCACAGAGTAAAAGAATTCTGTTCTGAGAGAGTCAGTTATATCATAGTTATTCGCATTGATAGGAAAATCGTTGACAAAACAGTACATAGTACGATGATAAAACAAAATAGAATAGTAAGAAGATACAAAATAATGTTAAAAACATATAGATCGGTAGTTATACAACTTTTAAATCATATGGCATCATGCAGAAATAAAAATAGTTTTCTTCAATATTTCAGCTTAAAATTGATTATTTCGCATACTAATAGTTAACGATACTACACGACCAAATAACATTGTGAAAGAACGTTTTAACGCATATCGAATAAATATAAAATACGCAATTTATATTAGAATTTCAGTATTTAAATACAACGACTCACGAGTGTATTCAGACACTTGTAGATATCTTTTATGAATATATTATTGTGTTATACGAAACATCTTGAAACATTAGCACTGAAATGAGACTATATTGGTAAAGTTTGAAACAAATCTAGAAACGTACGTAGATAGTACAAGTACATATTTCGTAGAGATCACAAAAGTATTTAAACAGTCAATTATTTATTATATAGTATTAATAAACCTCAACATTCAGTGAGATCATATTTAACATTTAGTACGTGCTTACAATGGTTATTCATGCTTCGACATATGTTTATCCTAAATACAATTTTTACATACATTTTTAGATTCATTTCAGGTTTCGTGAATATAATTATGATAATCGTAACCTCAACTTTTAGAAGAAATTTTAGAAAGTTTCGTGTATAATGTACATGTGGTATTTATAAAAATTTGCTATGTTATGTGTCCAAACATTTTCGTGCGCCAGTCGTACGCAGTATAAATATGAGTATGATACATCATGAACTCCTGAAAAAAGGTTATAACAAATAATAAATATAAGTTAACGAATAGAGAGTCAAACGGTAGTATCACGTATGAATGAATATTTTTTATTGTAACATTTATACATATATGAATTTGTAGCTTGGTTTCAAATTTTGTTAATATAATTACAATAAAATCGTATCTCATTGCAGTACTAATTCCCCAAAGTTTCGTAGAAGGCATAGAAAATATTTATAAAAATCCTCTATAGTAAGTATTCGAAAACCTTCATGACCCATTGTATTTTAATCAGCGAAGACTGATGTGTAGCATCTACAAAATGATCTCTTGATCCCTTGATCCCTGATCAATGCTAAGATCTTGTGAGAGTTGAGTATATTGTATTAATTAGTGCTAATTACACGAATTAAGCTCGAACGTCGGTCCGTATGTACCGATCTGTTTGTAACGCAACGGTAATTGTCATCGTCCCCATCGTATCAGCCCCCAATTTATGATCGACATCGACGTTTGAAGTGACCACAGAGACCTTCCTCGACCCCTTCTCTAAATCGGCCCTACATACTCATTAGCGTGATTTTTCAGTAACCGGAGATCATCCTCGATTAATTTACGCTGATTTCGCACGCTGTTGCCTTTTCTGTTTCTCTCTTCCTCTCGCTCTCTCTATCTCTCTCTCTCTCTCTCTCTCCCTCGTGCATCATGCTTATCCAATTATTCGCCGAGAAACAATGTATTTCAAACAACGATCTTTAACCTTTGTTAACGGGCCTCATCGGCTTACCGGCGGCCGTAAATTTTCGAACTGAAATATTTCGCTCGGCAATAATCCTCAAATGTGACAAACGCGGATCGGGCGCCGCGCTGGTTAGTTTATAGTTTACAGGGAAAAATTGCAGCAAGTGCGATCTCTCGTTGAAGAATTTGTCGCGTTTTCAAATTTTTAAGATGGTTTATACCACAGAGATTTTATTTCATAACGATAGAAAAATTCTCTTTCTGGACCGTCTTGGATCATAGTTTGCCTATCGTGAATATCTCTTTCTTACAATTTTATCACGTTTCGTCGAATAAAATAAGGGGATAATTTATGATTTATAAAACTGGCGCGCAAAAATTTTTACTAACGACAGTAATTTGTAATTTGTGAAATTTGATAAGAATCTTAATTCGATTATGCCCTAGAGATTTAAAATGCTGTGTGATATATTCGTATGCAATATGTAAATAACTGATGATTGATATTGAAGATTATGACTTTCGCATATGTATACATGCACAGTAAGTCATTCTGAAAAGTATTGGTACCAACAAATCATTGATCCTGAACGATTCATATCTTTTTATAATACTAAATACAAAATTCTTAGCAATGAGAATGCTCGTTAACTGACTTTCATTGATTAGAAATTTCAAATTTGTATCGTAAAAACATATCAGTTGTTTAAATTAGAGATATGAATAGATACTGTGACTCGCTGTATGTATTTATTATATATTTTATATATCATATATTTATTAAATATTTTTCATTCTGAAACCTTAAATGGTACTGTTGTAAGCCATAGGCATAGCTACTCATTGCAAGCTCGATTATTTAATTTTCAGGCATGTAACTATATTTTGTTCTATATTGTATCTTATTGTATCTGATCGTGTTCTCATAGTAATTAATTTGCTATTCTTTTTTATCCTACAGATATAATAATGTTATAATAAATACGCAGACATTTCAAATTATTTTTTCAAAGCTTTACGATACCTAAATTAATCTGAATTTTTTATATGTTGACTTACGATTATTTCCATTTTCTATAATTAACTTACTGTTAAAGATTATGGGAGTCAAGTTTCATCTATCAAGTTATTTTACATAGTGAAATTAATGATGTCTACTCGGATAGAATCTATTAGATTCATTCACTCAGTATTCTTTAGTTACTAGCAGCACATCAAGGTATCAATTATTTTCTCCGATTCCTGAGTGACCAGAGATTCCGAAAATCAGTTCTTTCCGTTGATTGGTAAGATAACACTGGTCAATCTTGTGTAACTCAATATTTTTCCGGAAAAAGCTGTATCCTGTGAAAACATATTCTTTCGTCCCTTGATTATGCTCATATAACGAACAAGTACTGAGCTGTAACTACCTACTATAATTCGAAACTCTTGACACATCTATCCTTTTACTATTTTCTTAATGTTAATTCTAATAATTTGTTTTTCATTATTTACAAATTCTTTCCTGTAATTAATAATATATGATTGTGCATTTATATTATGTAACAGAAAGTCACGTGATTTACTATTACATTAATATGTGTATATAATGCATACAATTATGTCGACGTATTTTTGTGTAAAATCAATTCTATATAAATATACAAACAATCGGATGAGTAATATAATATGACAAAATTTAAGCCTAAATGTGAATTATTTCATATTTATTTTAAAAAGCGTGTAATAAGTGATGATTAATATTTTAAATTAATCTATTCGGAAGTATTTCAAAAATCAAATAAGTAATAAAACGGAGTGTAATAAATTAATATTTACGACGTTATGATAAGTCAATCGATTAAGAATATTTTGAAAACTATATAAGTAATAAAAGATGGAAAATCGGGCAATTAAGAGATCAATCGGAGAATTAATAATAATAGTAAATATCGTAAATAGTAAAATGTTGATATATGTACCAGACTTATTTCTGATAATGTGATAGTTCTCTCTTTCTCTATCCCTCTCTCTCTCTCTCTCTCTCTCTCTCTCTCACACTCTCTTTACATATATATGTATATATATATATATATATATGTGATATATAGTTCCCTATTTCTTTTAATTGACGAAATTAGTAATTTGTTAAAATAAATATTAGAACTCAATATATCTATATATTATCTTAAAATTATGGAGAAAAGTAAGCATACCCTCAAATCTACTTCGAGCAGTTCCACTTGGCCCTTCATTTGGCTGCATGGCCCAATTATCTGCAAATAAAATGTTTGATTATGCCACGATTTACAAAATATTTTAAGAACGTACATAAATACATTTTTTAATAATAACTTTTTCAAAGAACATTATCAAGACATAATCGTATTTCATTGGTATTTTCCTTGTTAAATAATCGATTTATTACGTGCGAAAAAAAGGATGCGTATACGTTTGATTATAACAGAAACTTGTAAGAATTATTTCAAACCCTCTATCGAATTTGTCGATGTGTAGAAAATTTGAGACTCGTCCCAGAAACGTGAACGTTAAATAAATTTCGCAAAAGAAGCCTAATATTACGTCCAGTATAGACGATGTGGCGTTGGAACACGAAATATGTGTTAGACAGCAATTAAATTGCAAGGAACGACATATCGTTCCATGAGAATGGCTCATATTACGTATGTTTTTCAGCTTATAAATAATCTGATTTGAGTAGACTCGTGGTACTTCGAAAGACTACGCTATCGTTAAATAAAATATACGATACAAACAAAATGCAAATCTTAAATGAAATTATTTAATAGATATATCTGTCGCAAATAAAATTGTTGTCTGATTGGCATCGCAATAATTATTCATGTGCTATATAAAAAAATAATAAGACTTTCATTTTCATTTTTTACTGATTTCTGAAGGATCAATATCGTATTAATGCAAAATTTTAATTGCAATTTTTTGCCAATAAATTTACATTTTGTTTTCTAACATTATCTTTATGAAAAAGAAAATTCCAAGAACTTGTTAAATCTTTTTTTCACCATTATTTCTTCCTTCGCATATATACTATAATTTTCTAAATTCTGGAAAACTGTTTAACACTATGATAAACTTCATTTTTTAGATTGTTGAAGTCCTTTTTCAGCGTCTTTGATTTATTACTTCGTTTAATATCCTTCGATAAATTACAAAGCGTTGTTTTACTGTTTAATCGTTAGTAGATTAATAGAAAATATTTTATATGCATAGTTTGAATTGACAATTACTAATAAAGAAAATGTAATTAATATTTACGAAGCGCCGACATCCATAACGTTGGCAAAAGGATCGTAAGTCAAATTAGAGGATCACCTTCCTTCGGGCAATTGTACGTTTTTTTAATTGGCTCGATAACTTGTTAATTAAGCTCCGAATTGTTTGCTCAGACGTAAACGAAACACGGCGAACGATTCTCATCTTTAAACGCGCAGGACGTCAAATTAAGGAACACCCGTGAGGTGACCAATCAATAAGGAAATAAATTACTAACTTCTTCAACTGCCATAAATATTGTAAAAGGAATACGATCAAATCGTGCACGAACAATGTAGCTTACAAAAGTATTTTGGGAATTGTAAATATTTTTTATAAATGTATTTTATAAATGGAATGAAATTTCATTAACATTGTAATGAGACAAACTACTATGATTACTCGAATCCGTTGGCAACCATCACACGCCTCGCCAATAAATACGAGGTGTTAAGAAAAAAATCCTAGACTTTAAAGGCTTATTGTATTGATTAAGAGGGGCAAAAGATGTTCAATTAATCTACCTTAAATCATCTACGAACATTCAATGTCGTAAAGCTTGTTCCTTGTACGGGTTTCTTCGTTGAACGTAAACAAAAGATTTGTTTAAGAGAAGAACTCAAAGTTGTCAACACAAACGACCTATGATACGTAGATATGAGTTTTGCGTTGCAATAGAAGGAAAATACGTCGAACATTTACTATAAGAAAGAACGTTTTTACTTAGTTTGCATGTATGAAGTAATCTCTATCCATATTAGTAACAATTTTGTGCTAATAACCTTAAGCTAACGTACTTCTGAGTCCATCTCTTTGTTTACGTTCGACGAAGAAACTCATTCATAACAAAATCGAAAGTTCGTGAATGGTAATCGATTTTACGTCCAAAGGATTGAATGTTGATTCGACTTTTGTTTCTTCTTCTTGGTGAATAGTACGAATTTTTAAATTCTTAGATTCTTCTTTGTTGAAAATGACAACGTGTGTTCGTGCTCGCCATCTATATGCAGATGCGTTAGTTATAAGAAATATATAAACAACGAATAGAAAGCCACCCAAATAATCTAGCACTCGGAAAAGACTACGTAAAAACAATTCGAATGATTCAACTATCATTAATCGTTAAATAGTTTCACTTATCCAACAGTTACTTATATCTGCTCGTAAACGAGATATTTGAAGGTACGAACCAATGGAAAATTACCTATATGCATATGCTGTTATTTACAATACGTCAAACTAATTTGCGAAATGTTTTTTGCAAACGAAACGTAAATTTTAATTAGAATGATAAGAAAAAGAAAAAGCTATTATGATTACGTTGATAAAGTTTGGAAGAAATACGGAAATATACGTAGAAATTAAAGGATATTTAGTGTACGTATACGTATATTACGCAGTGGAACCATTTATATCTTTAAGATGGCTATTCTAATTCTGCTGCATTCTGATTTCATTAAATATATATTAATGTTTGCAATAAATATCTTGTAACTTCTAAATACATTATCAGATTGCTTTCAAATTTTGTCAGCATAACCATAATAGTTCTATTTCATTACAGTGTTAGCCGAATTTTCAAATCTTTTATATAATACACATAATATATATGTACATAGAAGATTTTGACAGCAAGTGTTCAAATACTTTCGCAAGTCATTATAAATAACATACAACAGATTATTTAACATTACTAGCGTGTCTGCATATTACATTGAAATTATTATTTGAGGCTGTAAAGAACTTCAAATCTGTTCGTTCATGCGTAAAAGAAACTATCGATTACCGTACTTTTGACGATATTATACATGTTTTCTGTAACATAACCTAATCAAACTTGATCTTAAATGAAGATAACACGTAGCGTAAAAAATCCACATTTCTTATTACAGTACAGTGAACGAGTTGTGAAATAGTAAATAGGAATGTCTTTTACGCTCACGTAGTTGTATGTATTTATTGTTACTCTTTGACTAAGGGATTACATAAAAATTTGCAACAATATTACATTTAAAGCTACATGTTCTAAAAACAATACAAATCTATTTGTTAAGTAGGTTCTCTAAGTCAAGGTAAAGTAACTCATCTAACAGTTGAGCGATAATAGATAATAGATAATAGCGATAATAATAGTGCGATCTACTTGAAAACAGACTATTTAACTTGTTATTAATCGTATACATTGATAACTCGATGGTCGCAGTTTTCTATGAAAATATAACTTTCATTCATTAAAAGAAAAGAAGCTTATTTAACTAATGTTGATATCCCCAGTTTTAATTATCATAATTTAGTAGCGTGTGTATCATCTTATTTCTGCCAGTTATTTTGTTCCTTATTTTATTAGTTGTTATTGTAATGTTCCCTGGCTACCATAGAGTTATTCGAATCTGTAATTCTTTCTGTTATTGATATTTTCTCTTGCTAGACCTAAAGTACACGATATTTCCTTACTCTTGTTATTATATTAATGATTAATGGTGTTTAATAATCTACAACAAGTCATGTTATTTTGTACAAAGCTCAAGGTGGAATTTTAAAACGTTGAAAGTTCGGTGATTCAAGTAACTTTACCTTCTATCTATTTTCAGATTGCTTAGCTTACTATATTAAAATAACTTAAAAATTTCACTTCTCCTTTAGGTAGTTTTTAATCATGCACTCGTTTCAACTTAAAGGAAGATCCAATATCAGTGTTCGATCCGTAATACAAGTTAACAATAGTGTACCAATATGCACTGGAAATTGCAAAATGTCACGAGATAAAGTATTTATCATCGGTGGATCTAAATCATTATCCATAATTCGAAACTTTAATACTGAATACATTGAGAAAGCTGCCAAGAATAGCACCGAAAGTAAAATTTGGGATAGTGATTAAATTTAATAAACTCTTTTCGTTAGGTATAATGCAAAATAAATTACCTAATGATTTCCAAAACAATATAGAATCTTTTTTACGATTTTGCAAACCTTTTTACATAGAAGGTGATTATGTAACTTAAAAATATAAACATAGTGAAAATATATGCATAAACAACGTTGAGAACGTTAAGAAGGTTGATAATGAATCGAAGAAAGTAAATGAAAAAGAAAGTGACTTTCTGGAAATGTTGGATCGGTGGATTCGCTCTCTTTTGGAATTCAAGGTTTCGATTTCTGGATATAAAAGGTTTAATGCAATATATTTATATACACACGTGTATAGCGCAGAAACAAACACGCGCAAATAACAAAATAATACTGCATGTTCATAGCACACATTTTCGTGCTTTTCCGGAGAATGCTGCTGAATTCCAGTTACATAAGAGTACTGACAACAGTACGTTTAACCACGTGATTATATAAACGTCATCAAGCCTGCGCTTGACAGATTATGTCTTGTCGACGACATCCCCTATCGTCGCATTGGCGAGTCATAAAAACGGCCCTTTCGTTCACTAAACAATGGTGATATAGAACATCGAGACCGGGAAGGAGGATGGGAAAGCAAAACAGGCTTCCGGCGGAAATATTTTGCGCAAGTTATTTCTTGCGCGCGCCTCTTTATCAAACATTTTCTGCCTCATACGTGCGTCCCAAATTAAGCGATACAACATGTATGTCGTAGAATTTCTGTCGGATGGACCAACATAATTTCATAGAAAAAAGTTTGCTTTGTACGAGTTTATTAAGTTCACTGTTAGCTCAAAATAACTCTTTTTACAAAAAAAGTTTTATTAAAAAATGTGATTGCACATGAAATATATTAACGTATATATTTGCTGTATTATTAATCTTTGACAAATTTTTTTCGATAGAAATTCTTATTATCCATTATGAAACATTTTGTCAGGGATCTTAAGTTACTGTCATTTGTTAGAAAAAGAAGTGTGTTTTATTTGAAAAAGTTGTATTAAAAAAAGCAATTACAAAGATTGTCAGTCATTAAATGTAGCTATACGACATAAATATTTACTCTTTTTATATCACCTTTTTCTTTTTCTTCCTTCCTCGGATTCTTCTTTGTCGCAATGTACTGATAAATAATTTTTTATTGATTTTTTTGTTAGTTTATGATTAGAAAACAGATTACGGATTATGAGAAAACGAAAAAAGCTTGTTAGGTAAAAAAATGTGAAACTTTTACGAATAGCTGATAAATTCACGAAATCTTGCGGTATTAATATTAACACCACTGTAGTTTAATATTTTCAATATTTCTTCAAAATTCCTTCATTTCAATATTTATCTTCAAAATCAAATAAAAAGACAATTTTGATACTGACAATCAGAAGAGGATCATAAGTCAAATTTCCTATTTTTACAGGGAAACAACTTTAAAATTTAGTATATTTCCTTGTAAAAATAGGAAAATTGACTCATGATCTTTTCTCTCTTCCAACCTTCATATATTAACTTAGAATTAATATTCTTGAAAACATATTATTATAGTATATGATCATTCGTTCTTATTGACAAAATAAACATTAATATGATTTGTTAATGCAAATAAGTAAATATAAGGAAGATAATTTGAGTCGTCTAATTAATACACGTATTAAAAATAAACTGTCAGAAAGTCGTTGCATTACTATGCAATATCGTAATTGTAGAAGATTGAATTGACTCAATCTAGATACTCAATTTATTATATTTATGGTAGAATTATATTTGTACAAACATACAAGAGTGTCAGGTGCCAATGAAGGGTCGTTAGAATCTTTTCATATAATGCACCACTTCGTCCGCTTTTGAACATCTGTATCCTCGAGTTTCCGAACCTATTGTAGTATTCACAAGCCAGCAGTTATAGTGTGCGGATCTTTACATTGTTAGGTCACTGTCGAAAGAGTATTAGGCATTATCGATATAATTATTACTCATAAACGAAGATAGCACAAAAGTTGTTGTAGTTCTAAGAATTTTCTTAATAAACACTCTGCAGTTAATTTATAAAAATATTCAATTCTGGCATAACTTAACAATATAAATAGTATAATTTATAACAAGAACTCTAAGTAATAATTATAAATGATAGATAGGAAAATTACTAACGATGTTTAATTTTCCTAGCATACGTGTGTGGTTTTAAAGATGCAGGTTTAAGTAATAATTATAAATAATAGATAATAAAATTATCAAAATATTTGACATATAATATAAATATTTTAGATAATAAAGTTTCCAAAATATTAAATATCTTACAAAATAATAATACTTTGTAAATGAATAATCCTAAAGTTTTTTTTGTTTAGCATATTAATAATTATTATGATTTACACGTATTCTGATCTGATCATATTTCAAACATAAATTGCACGATATCGGAAACAAGTTTCACGTGATGCTGCAACAAGAATTTCGACATTTTCAATGAAGGAACAAATTCCTCAACGTAATATCTAGGTAGAACCTAATAAGGTCTTGCATACACGTGCAAACACATAGGCATATGCATACAATGTAATGCAACGTAATCAACAGAACCGATCAAGCTGTTACGTGTACAAGTCATGCGTATTTCTATGATATAATACGGTCAATCTATTTGGCTATTATAAAATCATCGTAACTTCTGTACATGATCACTGCACCGGCTTATGGTTCACGTTAACACGATTACATAATAAATTCTTTGATTAACTTAAATATATCGCGGTTTCCAATGAGTTTCTCTGGTTTTTAAGTACGGATTCTCCGATTTTCTCATTCACGGAAAGAGGTTTGTCTCTAATAATTATCATAATCATTATAGATTCGATTAATAATTACGTAAACTACGCATTTCAATTAGTGAAACAATTAGTCTAGGAATATCAGTGATAACCGGTTGACGAGAATTTACATTTTGTTAGAAAATGGACTCGGGACGGTCATGCAGGAATGTTCGAAGGATTCACAGCGCTGTTGTTACTCGTGTTAGACTCTACAGGTCGCGCTCACTCTTATTGAAACAACGATGCAAGAATCTTCAGTAAGAACAACTGTATCGTATTTACGATCCGGCAATGTCAAGGCGACTAACTTATTTCCTTATCAATGCGCCATTACGTAATGAACTCGAAGCACGGTGCACCGATAGTGCGACTCGCTTTCAGTGTCCCCTATGTGCTTGACCTATGACGTAAAACTTGCAGGAATTGGCACATGCAAGGCCGTTTTAAATATTTGCGAAGCTTCCTTCACGGCAATTGGACTTCGTTTATCTTTCGAACCGTTTTACACACGCGACACAAGAATCGACTTCCGCGAGAACGCACGATCGATCACCATTCCAACGGAATGCATTGTTTTTACGATCGTTTCTTCCTTCTTGTCATTGTATGACTCGCTTTTTCGACGCTGTTGCACAAGTTTACGATATCTTGCGACAAGAAGTTGCAAATCAATCTATACATTTTGTAATATACAGGCTGGTTGGTAACTGACGGTACAAGCGGAAAGGGGGTGATTCTGCGCGAAAAAAGAAGTCCAAAATATAGAATAAAAATTTTTTTTTAATTTTTTTTTTATTTTTTTAAAAATCTACAGTGAGATCCGTTATAACGAGACGTGATAAAGTGCACGCGTACCGAGCGAAAATTCAAAGTCGATTTTCTCGAAAACAAAACCTCAAACGAAAAATTTTTATTCTATATTTTCGACTTCTTTTTTCCCGTAGAATCACCCCCTTTCCGCTTGTACCGCCAGTTACCACCCTGTATATGTACGTATAGTACGTACAAGTAAGCGAGAATATTTCTTTCGGTAGGAAATCACAGGGAAGAAACGTAAGAAGTCTTTCATAAAGAACAGCAATTTGAAAATTCCAACCAAGTACACGACAAAATGATGTTTCTATTTGATTTTGGGATTAAATACGTACGTCTCTTTGTCACACTCTGAACATTCAAAAAATAGTAATAAGATTAGTTACGCACATTAATATTAATCGTGCTATATTAATCTAATAATTAAATTAATTTGTTATTATTTATTGCAAGACATTGTAAGAAACTTTTATTTGTTACTTAACATTGAATTTATCACCTATTTCCAAGAGCCATACGTATTTTAATCTATCAGCTTATAGTCTTTTTCATCTATTTTATAGTAAAATACTTGTTCTTAGCTACCGAGGGATATAAAAATCAGAAAATTGACGAAAATTGATCTTTACATGAAGGTCACAAAGAAAGCACAATAAATACATTTTTGTTCATTTTATTTTAATATCGCTTCATGACTAAAAGGAGATATTTGATATAAAACAGCTAAGAACGAAAAGATCCTATTGCGTCCACAGATGTAATTAAGTAAGTTTTGTAGAAACTAAATATACACCGTGTTATAACTACAAAACTATCCTAAAATTTTCAATTCTCATACAGATGCAATCTACACGATACAACAGGACAAAATTTGATTAAAAGCATGTAAAGTGGAATAATTAAACTTATAGAAATTATTGTTACAATTTTATTTTATGGTGTTAATGATCAATGAGTTCACACTGTTACGAAAGTTCTATAGTTATGCAACGAAAATAAACTAGTTTTCTACCGTTCTTTTATTTCAGCGACTAACATAAAAACTGGAAGTTGTTAGGTTGTTTTATAATCATAAGACACAGTATACAGCTATTAGGACAAACAACTTTTTAGCATCCCGGCAAGTAATATTTTTATAATTAAAAACTATGCTTATGTCATATTGAAAAAAATACTTAAAAATATTTAATCGATAAAACGATAACATGGAATTAATTGAAAGTAGTGAATTTTGCAACTGTCCTTCTGTAAAAAATGGAAAGTGTAATTTACTATTTTCTTATTGCTTCGAAAATTATCTTACAATACGTAAATGCAAAATATTATGTTGTTCGTTAAAATATTCACGAGTTATGTTGGATTAACATTTGGCAATTATTGACTCGCAGTGTGATATGGAAACGACTTTATCTACTTGAAAATCAATTGGTACTTCAAAATCTATAGTCAAGATACAATCTTATGTATTGGGTTTAAACATAATCACAACTTTTAAAAGTATCATATTCCAAAATGTGTAATTTACATTGCAGTGCTTATTGTTTTCCCACATAAAGTTAACTCATTGGCATAGCAATTTTTTCACATTCCTATATAAGATTATATTCCTAGACTATAATCACTAAACCACAATCCTATATTAAACATACCTATATGTACTACTTTTCCATTTCCGAGAAAATTCTGGGACAAGCTGGAGGCGATGGACGATAAAACATCAAACAAAAAGAGAAACTGAGTCACCCAGCTACGGTTAAACTACGGCAATTTGGATACTGAAATACGAACTCATTACAAGAGATAGAAAATGGCAATGTAATAAATGTAACATTTAGGAATGTATACAAAAATCAGACCAAATCACATTCAGAAATAAGAAATGAACAGAAATAATAATGATAAAAACCGAGAAACAAATATGCGAACTGGCGAACTTCATAAAGAAAACCATAAAACCGGGAGCTTCTTGCTTGGATATACAGGGTGGTTGGTAACTGGTGGTACAAGCGGAAAGGGGGTGATTCTATGGGAAAAAAGAAGTCGAAAATATAGAATAAAAATTTTTTTCATCGAGACAACGATCTACAGTGAGATCCGTTATAACGAGGCGCGATAAAGTGCACGCGTACCGAGCGAAAATTCAAAGTTGATTTTCTCGAAGACAAAGCCTCAAAAGAAAAATTCTTATTCCATATTTTCGACTTCTTTTTTCGCGTAGAATCACCCCCTTTCCGCTTGTACCACCAGTTACCAACCACCCTGTATAAAGGAACCAAAGAACGCGTATAGAAGATATACATACAGAAATCTACATACTTTATATCATATTGTATATATTAATGAATTAAGATTTAATTTAAAGCTATAAACTAAGGTAGAAACAAAGTGTATCAAGCGTACACATACGTGAACGAATTGTAATAGGTATAAGACTCGATACATAAACAAACAAAAATACAAAAAAGATAATTATCTTTCTTCAACACAGATTACAATATTAATATTTTCCTCTGTGAAAAATATTTATATTCTTCGACATCCTTTTTCTAAATTCGTAGTTTTTATTTAGGGTTCCGTTATGAGAGAAGTGCAAAAATGTAAGAATATCAGACCCACACTAGACTCTGTTGTAGTAATGTCACGCATTTTTCAGGCGAATGCGTATCGAATACATTTTTATTTAAATTCATAAATATTATCCAATCATTAGATACATCAAGATCGATCACACGAAGATGAAAATTATCTGATAAATTTATATTCAAATATAAATTTCAGTAATTGATTAAATCATTCAAAATATCGTCATAAGATATAAATTAAATTAATGTAAAGATCGGAATATAAACATGATGAAGCAAATGAAACAAACTGATAAATATCAAACAATTTTTCTCTGTTCTTCCTTAAAATAGAAGATTGTTCTTGTTTAAAAATCAGACTAATTGGTGCGTTTGATGTTCAACTAAAAGTAGCACGTAGTATTTTCCAAAGTTACATAATAATAAAATGTAGAATGTGATAAAATAAATGAACCATCGAACACGTTATAAATTTTTCGTACAACTAAATATAATATTATCCAATTATCTTCGTGTATTTGAAGATCGTTCAAATAAGAATTCGTTTGATACATTATGGAAGGAATATCGGTCAGCAGTACAAAATCGTAAGAATTCAAAGCGAACGTAGATACCTACGTATCGACTACGGTGAGCCATATCGTAGAGAAAGTGAAGCCGGTAGTGAATGCAACATGCGTTGAGACGTGACTCGGCCAATGGTTTTGGAATTTAACTTGATATTCTAAGCCGCGGGATGCAAATAATTATCAAACATAAAATGATGTTACGCTAGTCAACTGGACTCGCGTCTCTGCAATCACCGACCGGTATTATATTTCCTTGCAGGAGAAATGCTATTTGCATTTCAAATGCTTTGACCTTTTCGAATCTATGTACTGTAGCAATTTCTGCTTAGCTGGATTCGCCGTTGGCGATCTTGACTGGGTCATACTGCTGTCGAAACATGCACACCGGGTCAAAACATTCGAGAATTCTTGTGGCGGATCGACGCTAGTGTATGGACAGCACGTGTGCAGCTGGTTCTTAAGGTGTTGCTTTTAGAATTTACCATTTAGCGCTTTTATGCTTCATATTTGACCCTGCTACATTGCTTTCCTTATTTTTAACCAAATCCCATTTTTGTATCATTAGAAAATTTCTTTAGTTTCAGGAAAATAAAGAGAAATATTTATCGATATGTGATTTTCACGCTAAAGATTTTCTTAAAACATAATATAACGAAAACGAGATGAAATGAAAATATTCGAAAATTGCATTAAAGTTAAACTACTTCGTTTGAGAATTAAATAAGCAAATCCTTTTAGATCACCTAATCTATGTTTGCTTCATTCTTGGAAAGTAAGTGCTATATCAAAATTTAAATTATTTATTTTTTGTATGATTCGTGCTTCTTCTATTCAAATAATTCAAATCTTCTATTCAATTTCTTCTTTTGGATATTTATTGATATTTAGTCATAAGAACAGCCTTGCTTTTAATTGAATTATTCTTGCCCCTTTCTTTCAGATTAATCCTCTGCGAAGAATTAATTCATAAAAGTGTTGACTGTTATACTGTTTTATTTTTCTTCGAGTTTAGTTTCGATATGTATTAAAATATATATACATTCTTTGAATTATGCAAAAGATAAGTTTGACAGTATAATTGTATACTATTGATTCTCATGATTGAAAGTAATGTAGATGAGAAATATTAGAGAATATATTATTTCTTTGCATTCGAACTGAAGTGAGGAATTGCAAAATCTAAGTTCTTGGAATGAGATAAGATTAAGTAACACAGATTGTATAGTAATGATACAAGCTTAAGCAACGCATAATTAAGGTGCTAGTGTGAAAGATGTGTCTTCCTATTTAAATTTCATCAACATACATGCATCTAATGTGGCAATAAAGCCGTTAAAAATGTAAAAAATACATGTATAACAACATTATAAATTATATTGTAAATGATGTTCAGAATTATGTCTTTCCAGTGCAGTTAATATACGCAATTTTACCTGATAATATGCAAATATATTGTAATATAGTAAATTACTGCAACTTATCTCTGTTACGGATTTTACGCTTCTATGCTTTATTTTCCCAAAAATGAAATATGTGTGCAAAAAATATATAACTTCCACTCAGAAACCTATAATCTTGTTATTATAGTATTATAGTATTATAGTTATAGTAGTATAGTATATAGTATTATAGTTATTATAAAAACTACAACTATTGACTAAGAAATTGAAAATTATTTTTGAAAAATATGTCTTTATATTACGTGTCGCATATAAGAAATATATATTATTCCTTTAAGCATAAATTGATAGTGAAATAAATTATACGTTACCAATTCTTAGAAATCTTTTATTAGAATATGTTGGGATATGCATGTTCCTTCAAAATGTGCACGTAACAGTGATTTATAAAATTTCCGAACGACTCATCTGAATGTTCGGGAACTATAAATCAACGCATATGAGGAATTAGGTCACATTTCCCGAATGTACATGAGAAAATATAAGTGCGTTAAGTATCACTTAATATAACACATCAGGGTAAAAAAGGTCGAGAGGTCCCATTCATATCGTCGAACAACAAGATTTAAATGCAGAAACTAATAAAAACCATGGAGATGTAGTTGTTAATTTTAGGTGACAAATATTACAAATAATTTGTGTGTAACCGTTGATTTTGTTCGAGATTGAGCTTTCATGCAATTTCAATCTTATTCCTCCTATCCTTATTCACAATATTTATAATAAATTATATTTTATACTTGTATTCCTCAATAACTTAAAAAAACTATCTCTTAGTATAGCATAAATTATATGTATTTAAATTTACAATAATTCCTTTTTTCTCCTCTTTCATATTTTCATAATACAAATCTAAATAATATTTAATAAAAAAAATTGTCCATTTGAATGGACTTATAAAAATATTAAATTATGTGTAAAAGCGTAAATATTTAAATATAGTATAATTAATTCTAATTGTTAGTGTAAAAAAGATTAATTTACTAATGACGAACTAACGCGTTTCATTTCTATCAGTTGATTCATTTTCTTGAATTGTTCAGAAACACGATATCTTAATTGCTCTGCATTACAGCATTAATATGAAGTTGCAATTTAATCATTGATCAATAAAGCTGAGAGTCAACGAGCAACTATAAGGTGATATTATGAGGTAAAAGATCAAATTTCCAATCCGACATATAATTGCAAACAACAAGCGATGATGCAACGTTCGTTTGTATACTTGATATTCATTCAATAATGAAAACAAATTTTTCTACGAACACGAAAATCAAGGAATAAATAATTAAGGAATAATAATTTTTAACATATTGTTAGATTTTTTAAAGAAATATTTAAGAAATTATTCACAACTTTATTTTTTAACTATATTTATCATTAAATTAACACAAAACTTTTGTCGAGGTAAACACAGCTAGAAATTTGATAAGAAATTTAGAAAAATGAAAATATTTGAAAATCATTAGCTAATTTGCGAGTTTTACAGACGATTTGGAAAAATGAAAATCTTCGTACCGTTGAAGAAAGCTCGGGTATTAAATGATTTTCTGTGCAGAATATCACCTCAGGGGCAGATTACTTATTCAAGGTTTAACGAGGAAGCCATCGCCCATGTTGCAGCCTAGCAAGTGTAATCGATGATTCACTCCCCCCTCCCTCCGATTTGTGCATGGCCTATATTGCGTTACGTAAATACTGCAAGCAAGTTGGGATCTATAGATCGTTTCGTGAGTCGTGGCGAATATTGGAAAGAACCCTATGTTTGCCCGCAACATTGTCTTACCAAGGATATATTGTCTCCTGGATTTCAATTTAATGCGGTACATAATACGAACATAGCAAATCTTTCTTTTCGGTTATAGTAGGAAATACTAACAATTTTATAGCCAAAAGATGGTAACGATATTAACATTTATAATTTTTAGAAAAATAATTAAACCCTTCAATATTAAGAATTTTTATGACCCTCTATGATTTATTATATAATGAAACGGAAATGTAATAATACGTCCATAACGAATTCATAACAAATTCATTCATCTCGATATGGAACTGCAAAACAAATAATAACGCTATACTTTACAAGAGATATATTATAACGATTAATAATATCTTACGAGAGAAAAGGACTCCTGAGTAAATGGTATTTAGTGATTTCTTAAATACTAAATAATTACATTGTTTACGTGTTTTTAAGGGAATCTATGAGCAGCGTTATCGACATTATCTACGAACGCGAAAGGAATTTTTAATTGTTTAATATGAATCTGGATAATGTAAATATAAATACTTAAAGGAACAGAAAATTCTTTCATCTGTTTAATATTGCCTCCTTACAGGAAATAATAAGGAATTTAAAAAGCGAAGTATTTCTAAAGATAACTGGAGGGTGATCGAGTCTCGTTTTGTAAATGTTACAAATTAATTACAATTGCAAATGGAATTAATTGCACGTTGAGTAGTATGGACAGTGTTCTGCGTATCGTATCTACGTGTCGTAAAAAGTAAGAAAGAAGGAAATAGTGTTTTTTCTGTAAAGTGTCTTTTCTATAACGGAAACAAGTTCACGCACATTTGAACCAAGAGGGAAGGGTATCTACGGTGGGAAAATGACCGTGCTGTACTCGAGAATTGCTTTGATATGAGGTAATGCGCACCGCAAAACACGCAAGATGTGTTACGTAATGTTTAAAGTGTGTACGAAGTACTGGTGACCGGGTATATCGATATATATTTATTAACAAGCGATCGCGGCTAACAGTTTCCGCTAAGAAGAAACTATTCCTCGCAATTCGCATAATTTGCACCGAACAAGGTGGTTTTTTTTTGTTTTTAATGCTTTAAATTGGAAATTATCGCGTCGCATTAAAAAGACAAATGGATCTACTAGCTCGAATCTTTCCACGATCCATTAGTATAACGTAATTTGAAAATGACGAAGCAAGAAGAAAACGTTTGAAAATGATGGTTCATACACATAAATATCAATTGCTTCGTAGTACTATGAAATCACTTCTAAGTTTTTCTTTGGAAAGATTGGTATTTTCCTTACATAAGCGGATGTGTTAAAGGTAAGTTCACTACGATTCACTTATTTTTCATTCATTCATTCAAAAACTTGCAGATTCAGAAATGCTATATCTGTTTTAAAGAACAATTAAATTAGAAAAAGATAGATAATTTTCAAACTTATTGAAATTCTTCAACTTTTACAATAATTTTAAGAAAGTAAATTTCTTTTACAAAGTTCAATTAAATAAGCATCGAATCCAAAGAATTATGATAGTAATCACCTTACGAAATCATTTATAATACGTAAGAGTAAAAATTATTTCGATTACACAAATGAATTTTTACACAATGAGACTTTATTTGCCTATCAAATAAAAACGTACGGATAAGGTCTAACGTAGAATACAAGTGGCTAACGTATATGACAAGCATGACAAACATATTTATGATTATGTTTAGGTGCACGGGTGTGTCTACTAGTTTCTTGAAAAGGAAGGTCAGTTGTTCAGTACGTCTGTACAACAAAAGCAAACCACATACGGTAGTAAACTACTGCTAGTTCCTACTTTCTCTCCTGCAGGCTTCGTCATTAATGAAAGAGCCCTCCCTACTGCTGTGTTAAAAGTGATCGACAGATTAATCTTACCGTCGAAAAATCATGCTAACGAGAAAAGTCGCTCGGGAATAAATGTTCGTTCCTTAGATTTAAATTATGTAACTAGTCAATGTGTGTTATAATCGCGGAAGAATAGAAATAACGCTAATTATCCACGTAATGGGTTATTGGTATATATTAGTAAACAATGAAAAAATCGAATTAGAATTTTTCTAAAAAAAAAATCTCGCTGTTAAATTAAATGGAAACAGAGCTTCCTCATTTAAGTGGTCTTGAGGAAAGGAGTTAAATCACAGATTGTGTATTTTAAAACATTTATACATATCCTAATACTATTGAACACACATAATTTATGAATAGAGTTTTATTATTTACATGATTGTCATATTTTTATGTTATTAAGTTGTAAGTAAAGTTTTTGGAAGAAGACATAATAATAGAGAATATGAAAATGACATTTAAATCAGAAATATTGTGTGATTCTTCTCAAGCAAATTTTGATTTCAAAAATTTGAAATAAATTTCACTGTGAAGCCTCTTAAGAAACGAAAGATAATTTCGAAAAAGTATCAAAGTAAATGCAAGTTTATAAATATATTATAAGGAAGATATAAATAGTTTGCTCTAGTTTGCTTTGATTTATAACGACTGGTATAATAGAATAAAACAATTTAATACAAATCGAAGATCTTCTACGTAACCTTATACTAGGAAAATTTTAACATTCTATGCTTCATCTTATTCTTAATATGTAAGAATTAACATATAAAACGAATCTTTGTTCATGTATTTGCATGATCCACGAAATCTTATATTCTACAGATCTAAATATGTATAACGTACAATAACATTTATTATAAAATAACATACTATATATCATAAATAAATTTGTTAGCACCTAAACTAAATGTCTGATTACTCTATTAAGAATCAACTCTATGTTAATACAACATTTCCTTTGCTATTTCTTTTTAGTCCTTTTGCATGGAATTCATTTTTTAAAATTTTCACATTATGTAAATGAAATCAACGGATTTTCTTATTATTTCTTTTCGGTTCTATCTCTCCCTTTACCTATATTCTACAATTTAAAGAAATTGAGATATTTATAGCGTTATGATGACCTACTTTCCTTAAATTATGAAAATTTTCTTGTGTTTCTGATTTATGTAATATCTATTGTGAAGTATACGTTATTCTAATAAATTTGGTATACTTTGAACGATATGCAGAGTATTAACAAACTAGTGCAAGTAAAAAATATACAACAAAATTTTTTCATATAACGCTTCGTGTTCGAAAAAATCGAATTTGGAAATTTGTCAAGTATTCTTGAACTTGGCTTATTCCGGATTAAACAAGAGTAAATAATTGATAGAAGGTGATCCTGCGCCTGAAAATAAGACAAAAATGTAGAATAAAGTTTTTTCATAAGATACTTTCTTCCCAAAAAAATAAATTTGAAAATTTAGTATGTGTATGTACCAGACGAGTTCTTACCAAACATTTTCAAACTCTTCTGCTGGTAATTCATAGCTGGTAATTAACTAAGTTTAAGTATACTTAACAATTTTTCAAACCCAACTTTCTCGAAAACGAAGCGTCATATGAAAAAATTGTATTCTATATTCTTGATTTGCTTTTTCATGTAAGTTCTCCTCCTTTCGCTTTGTACCATTTACATCACAATACACCATTATTAAAACTTTAGTTTAAGACTAATCAGTATCCAACTATTCATTTCAAGTTCATCTACCCATTGATATACGATGATCGGTTCAACACCATCAGCCTTCGTTGGGATCAGAGATTATGACTTAAAGGATTATTGATACGTGCATAAAAATATTAATATATATAATATGCCTCGGAAGATTGATAAGTTACAATATATCCGAGTAAAAGATTATTCTACATGCAAAAATAACTTGAAAACAAGAATAAATATCTTGCATTTAACTATCGTTCACAAAAGAATCAAATAACAAAATTTGGCAAGTATACATAGTACATATCTGTACGTACACTACCGTTCATGAGTCACAGTACATTTAAAATAGTTTTGTAATAAAATTTTCAAATTATATAATACATATTGTACATGCAATTAATAGGTATTAATTTCATTTTGCAATTACAATATCCATTTATACTTATCCTAGATTATAAACAATAAGATTTCCACGACTTGTGATTAGTAGAGTGAATAATTAACTTCCGATAAAGTATTTATTTCAAATTTACAAACATTTATTCCAAACTCAATCTTTTTAAAAACGAACTGGAACGAAAAACTTAATTCTATTTCTTTTTATTTATTCCTGCATGTAAAATAAGGTTCAAGTGCACTCATCATAGGATATGTGTATAGTGCAACAAAATCGAATGGGTGAAAGAACTGCAGCAATCGTGCTGCAATATGCGCTATGCGCCTCGTAGACGATGATATAACCTCGTGTCGCCTCTTATCATCTACGCGTGCACGAAAACACATGCATGATATGTTTTTACTCTCGTGTATGTGTTTCATGCGATCGGCGTGAACTATTTGTTACGCATGCACTCTGCATCATGGTCGGTCAACCTAGCTTATCCTTCTATTACGTATGACACGTATACACATGAACGTACGTGTATGTAAGACCGGAACATGGATATGGCAAATACATACGCGACCGCTACATATTTTGTAGAGTGTATACAGCGTACAGATATGCTTAATGATATAACAAGGTTTAACGTACACTTATGTACGTATGTACATACGTACATTTAATATTTTTATGAATATATGAATATATAAATATATATTATTGTTTACATTAGAAGGTTATCTTACCATTAGTACTATTATCGATGCTATTATTGTATGCCAACGTATTACCGATAAATGTACATTTTTTTATCTAATGTGTCAGATGATTAATACAATTTGTTTGTATTTCTACGTGTATGTCGAATGGTTTATATCGATTTTATGTTAATTACGCCTGATGTTATATAGTCTTACGTTTAACCTATAAATGATAATGAATGTAAATTAAATAGATAGGAAACGGAAAGAGCTATAATAAATTTTGTCTCTCAATTATATTGGAAACAAATTTCAGTCACAAATTTAAACAATAACGCACTCAGACTTGTGTCCTCTTCAAGTAACTTTCACCACTTAATTGTATATCTGTCGATTAATTATTTAAAATGTTTTATCTGCATATGATACGTCATTCAAGCCGCTATACACAATGCTTCGCGATTGCCATCACAATTTTAATCGTTTAGATTGGATCAACTGTATCAACTAGTATTCGAGTTACAATGACACATGTGAAAATCGATATAAATCGACAACTTAAAATCGATCTAGTTGATACAATAAACGACTATATAATAGATTTATTTCCATTTATCTTCATTTTTATTATAATTTTAATATTTCAAAAATAATACTTTTTTACTGACTTGTAAATCGTTAATAATGAGCTTTACGTATTTTATTTAAAAAATAATCTAGAACGATTTTCATATGTTTAAGTTATATACGTCGACGCTAATACTGTCTGCAGAAAATGCACGTTCGTGAAAAATGAGATGTCGCGATGTCCGGTAGCGGGGATAGTCGCATCGCGTTAAACCCGCGTACGCACAAACCAAAATGACGCAAAGTATCAGCTACGGACGATGATTGATGCTTAAAAACATATCGGTGTAGTTAATGTACGATGTTTGTCTTATGTAACACCGCGGTTTTATTTGCTTTTGAATGTTTCGCGTCTGACGAGATACAAGTCGAACAAGCCCGAAATGCGTCGAAATTTCGTTTACGTTTCACCAGTCACATTATCTCGCTGCTGATAATCAATTAATCGATGCATTTACATGTCCTACTTACAGATCTATTGTAGACACTTGTTCGCAGAGTTGCTAGAAACTTACGTGCGAAACTAATCGAATCGAGCTATTACAATATGTATAAAAAAAAACAACTGTATTAAAATTTGAAAATAAGTATATTCTTTTTTATACGTCGGTTATCCACGAGTACTTATTGATATTTGCAACGATCTTGCTCAGTGATTGTTTCGCTCGTAAAAGGTATCAAAAATGCTGACTTACCAAATGCTTAAAGTGTTACCGTCGTGGCATTGCACATGTGACAATACTCGATCCGATAAATGACACACTTAAACAGAGGGACACTCACCTTTAATCTATTGGTGAACTATCATCGCGACTTCTGCACTTGATAACTGATGCTGACACTTAATTTTCCGATAAAAAAGACAGTTGCGGGAAATCGGAGTTTAGAACGCGCGCAAGCACTACGCGACAGCAAACACTAACGTAGTCTCGCAGATTGCCGCCTGGCCGGTAGAGCGCCAGAATTTCGGAATGCTTTAAAAAACTATATTCCTTGAGATGGCGACACCTTCTGACAGAAGCTATAGCCTGGATTGGATCGCGAATCGATATTCTACGCGAATGGAATTATGGGATTGTTATTTTCCCGTTGACTGAAAACGCGCTAAACAAATTTTGCATTTGGCCCACTCATTTTCTTCCAATCAATTAACGACTAGTTCAAACTCGAATTGTAAGAAGCTAACATATGTGACGTGCTTTCTATTATAACTCCAGCTTAAATAATTCTCTTTCTATAAATATAGGAAAAATATATAAAATTATTGCAAAATTTCGGTCGAATGGAATAAAAATCGTATAGGAAGAGCTATATTATAAAAATTGAACGTGGCTATAAGCAGATTTATTAATATATACGAATACATACCAGTTGAATGTAATATATTAAGTATTTATTCGTCATGATAAATTTCTTTTTCTGATTTCGTTTATTAAACCGAGCAGTGGTGAGTGTAGTAAAGCTGTTAAGGGACGAAGAGGTAATTGTAAAAAACGTTTCCTACGATAAACCAACTTCAGTGCATCTATATTAAAAACGTACGTATGTCTCTATTATTAAATTTTCTTATGAAAAATCAAGATATTTATTTATTTTTTAACAAATTTAAAAATATCGCCTTATTTTATACCTAATATTTATGGATATAAAATATATGCAAACACAAAAGAAAATTTTACTTGTTTTTAATTTTTTTAAACGTGAAACAATTTTCATAAAATTAAAATAATATCATTTTAGTTTTATTAATTCTTTACTTTATTAGTTTAATATATTAAAAATTTTATACCTAAAAATATACTTTATGCTTGTAACACTGGTCTTTCGTGTTTTCCTTCTAAGCCATCATTAACAGCCGAATATCCAGTACCACCCTGGAAAAAAGTTAATGTTATTCTTTTACTTCGCCTATTTTTTCTGTTATTCTTAACAATTACCCTTTGAAGAGGTATAATATCTGCTTCAGTCAATTCTGTACTATCTAAAGGATTAATCCAATCCTTCCTAATAATTTTTTCTACACACTCCATTGTAATCACATCACCACTGAAAAGATCATAAAATATTTGTTTATGTCCAATATGTAACAAATAATGCAATACAAAAAACATTAAAAAGTGAAAAAATCATACGTTGTCCTTATAACTGCACATGGTACGCTGTTACTTAAAATATCATGTGTAATTGGACACATATATCTTGCTTGCTTAACAATAAGAGACTTTTTGTCATCTGGATCTTTTACTTCAGTAAATTTTACAGGAATAAGATCTTTTATTTTCAATGGTTTTCCACTAAGAGGACAGTATATCGTCTTATCTGGCTTTTGCAATATAGTTTCTTTCGCCTCTGGTGTCTTAGATGGAATCCAAAAACTTGGCAACATTTTATCTTTACCATTACTCATATTAGAAACCGAAGAACCAGATTCTTTGGCTGCAATTTGACTTCGAGAAACGATATTCTTCTCTCCCTTTAAAAATTTTTGCAATTTCTGTAGTTCTTCATTAGCACTTTTTTCATTAGATTGCTCCTTGAAAAATTACAAACATTGATTGCAAAATATTCAATAACACTTTCATTTATATATTTTTATTTACCTCTTCCTGTTGTTTTTGTTTTTCATACTCTTTCAATTTCCTTGCGTATTCTTTCTTTTTGGTTAAGACATATTCCAGTATTGCTTCTTTGTCAAACAAATAACCATCCTTTCTGTAAACATAAGATTTGTAACCTAATAAGGTAATAATGTGCTAAAATAAGATATAGTATGAAGATTATAATGCAATATACAAACGTTATGACAGGATTTCTGCAAGGTTGTAATGTGAGACAACAGCAGTCAAAATCTTTAACCGAATCTTTTCCCACTCTTTGTGTATTTGTACCATAACCTGAAGCTGCTGCATCTTTTCTTTTTTCGTGATAAGTATAAACAGCACCAGCAGTACAATTTCTCGCGTGCCGCGTCATGTTTCGTTTACTGATTTATTCCATTTAACCTAAATTTATTTTGTTGCTGTGTATCTAGTTACCGACAGAGAGGAAACAAGAATGCTCACGTTTATGCCTTATGGCCCTCAGCGGCCAAGTGCTAAAGATGTTCCACGTTAGCATATACAAGAACCTATTTAGTTAAATACATTTACCCTCCCCCCACCCTTAGAAATAAATTTTCTATGATTTCACGCTACAGGAGCCTTTTCATTGTACGGTTTTAGTACAAAAGAGAGAGAAATTAATTGTATATTATATTTTTTTAGAGAAGAAAAGAAAATCCTTCTTTCCACACGATAATGGATCAGTGGTATGATGTAATAACTTCAATATATTCTCTGTACACGATAACCTTTTAGATTTAACATTAAATTTGCTTTCCTCGCGATAATATTTTTGTTATAACAAACCTAAATTTCATTTTCATAATGTAGTTGGTAGGCTGCGAATAATATTTCTGGCATGATGTATATGGTTTGCAACGTGTTTGTCTACAAAAACAAAAAACACGTAAAAATAAATTAACTGCAGACAAGATTTGACGTAATGACTAATTTGCGATCCACGATTGTGATACATCTTACCTTTTTATTGAGGAGAATTTATTAATTCTCCTAATTTTAATCTATAATTAAAATTACAAGGATTATATACAGGGTGGTTGGTAACTGGTAGTACAAGCGGAAAGGGGGGATTCTACGCGAAAAAAGAAGTCGAAAATATAGAAGAAACAAAATATATTTTCCCTATGTGTATAGAAATGATACATTTACAATTCATATAAATACAATTTTATAGTCATTCATTTAGAAATGGTATAATTTTACTTATGTACATAATATTGATAGTTTGTGCAAAATATTTACAATCTTAGAATTATTGAGCAGTTCTGGAGCAACTTCCTATCTTTACTTATCATCACTGTCGCTGTTAGATGAATTGTCCTTTTTATGTTTTTTATGTTTCTTATGTTTTGATTTCTTCTTTTTCCTTTTATGTTTACTTTTTTTGCCTTCATCACTGGAAATTTCTGTTTCTGATTCACTGTCACTTGTTTCTGACCTCTTGCGTTTTTTAGATTTTTTCTTATACTTCTTCTCTTTGTGTTTCTTTTTGGTTTCTTGGAGTTTCCTTTTTAATTCCTTTTCACGTAATTCAGTCAAAGGGGTGACGTAATTTTCATCGCTGTCAGAGCTAGTACTGCTAACATCCAGGACGATTTCTTTATTTGGATCAACTTTAATAAAATTACGACACTGATATGTAAGATGTCCAGCATAACCACATTTCTTGCATGCAGGACGTACATGCTCTTTATTTTGTGGAATTAATCTAGAAAGAAATTCTGGATCCATGCCTATAAAAACAAATATAAAAATATATGAATGAAGTTTTCTAAAATTTTAATAGAAAAAATATTTATACATACATTTAATATCGAATTAAGAAAACTTAAATACAATATATTATAATATATATAATATATAACATACTACAATATATTATAAATATTATTGAGAAATAGATAATAGTTAACAATAAATATGGAATATTAACTTACTTAGTATTCACTGTTTAATATTTGTAAATAAACTCAATACTAACCTATACTTCAATATTAACCTTCAATATATAAAATATTTTTATACAATTAAAAGGTTTCAATCTGTTTCGTTGTCTTTCCACGATTTGACGTATCTAAAATGTTGGTACAAAACATTTGATATATAACAATATAAATGATGAAATCATACGTCAATCATTTTGTGATTTTTGTGTATGTACGTATTTAGATATTCACGCCACCTATGCATCTCTTCATTGAATTAGATATTGGCGGAATATTCAAATTTAGAATAAAATAAAAAAATTTCCTGAGGCCGTAGGAGAAGTCGACTTGACTCTCCTGATGTCGTAGGAGAAGTAAGGTACAGTGACGATGCTGTGTCGTAGGAAAGCTAGTGATGGATGTGTCTAGTGCACGGGACCATCGGATTTGTTCATGACATTTTCGGTCAGAAAAGTGAGGGCAGTATACATTGCTTCTGATTGGATAAACGTAGGTTGGTGAACTAGGAAGGGTCTTAGCCGCCCTCGATAGAAAGTTACTATTAGGAAGCATCGTACGCGGAAAACCCAACTTTCCTTTGTCCAGCCGTGGTAGACAATAGTTCTTAAAAAGTGATTTAGAAAAGGATATTTGTTCGGTCTGAAGGATCTTAGCAAGCAAATTACTAGGATTTATGACGGGTATTGAGGGTACGCCATAAGGATGAGCGGACATCTAGTGTCCGTCCGGCCCGCGGTGTATGGTCTGGTTCAGGTAGAGTGTTGCCCGGCGTAACAGTAATAGTTTCATAACACGTATTACTATCATAAAAGTAGATTCAATAAGATGTAAGTAGGAGATACTAAATACCTTCTAGAATGAATTTATAAATTGTAGTTTATCAGATTCAAGCATGTTTACATAATTAATGTACAGCTCTACTTCTATACTTCTATTTCTAACACCAATATCTACATAATGTTATAGAATGTAAAAATGAACTATAAATACTTTTATTATCTATTATCGCGTACCACAGGGGTAAGTCGAACTATGTAAGAAGAAATCCTTTTATTACAACATTATAAAATCTACATTTACATAGTCTACGATAAAATACATTCACGAAATGAAGCGATGACTTTTTTTCCTTTTTACTTTTTAATGTCCGAGATCGCGTCGAGATTGACGCCTGCGAAAAATACATCAATGCGAAATACATTCAGTACAAAATAAACATATTTATATATTATATACGTCAATATACTACATTAACTAAGAAGTCTCGCATTGCTTTAAATTATAATTATATAAGTTATACGAAGCGCATGACACTCATCTACTTGACTAAACTAACACGATACATTGATCCTTTCTACGCTACACTTTTTTTTAATTAATTTAATCTAAATCTCTTAAAATTAGTCGATGGTTAAATAATTTGGTATGCTTCGTCATGCAGACGATATAATGGACATTTATTCAGACACAACATCGATTTTATTTGTTTTTCTTTTTTTCCTTTTTTATTTTGATTAATTTAGATTACTCATTAATCACTTTACGTTACACTAATGTTAACTTTTCATACGAGTATCGTAAACGAAGTATAGCCCATATAGAAGATTCTATAGGGACAAAAGTTTCAATTTAACACTTCGATCAAGATATATACGAAGAAAACGAGAAACTTTATTGTGAGTTTATGGTCCTCAGAGTTCCAAGTATGATGACTTTCGGCAATCTTGTTCGAAAAGTCATAAACTTACCCAGACAGTCATTGCAAGTCATCATGAAGATTAATCGCAGCTTGTTAAGATTTTGTCGTAACTTTAAAATCGAATTAATGAACGTTTTTTTATTTGCCAATTATTGATAATAGAAATGTTCTAATATAATTACGATGAGTTTCAATTATATCAAATTGCAGTCTTCGTTTTTTCGCACTGACTACCTGAGTATCACGAAATAACTAGTTTTATAAATCTTTCTTTGAGGTGTGTCAAATGCTTATATTATATTTATATATAGTTAGAAACGTTATAAATTCATATATGTATGTATAAACGCACTATATTATGTGTGCAAACAATTGGAAACTTTTGCGACAAAAATGTTTTTGCAAAAGCTCGCGGTAATAAAAGGTAGTCAATCAATAAGATAATAATTATTGAAGTACATGATGTGCAATGCTGATATGCCATAGTACCTTAATTAAGATTTTATTTTCAATGCTTCTTTTACTTGCATATTGATATCTTAAATATTCTTTATCAATCGGAACAGAGATACAAATTTTTCGAAACGAGACAAAAGGAACTTGCGGTAAAGAGTTAGTTATTTGTATTACAATGTTTGTAATGCGTGAGATGAGATGTTTACATATTTTGATATTAAATTTTCGTAAATGCAAAATATAGCAAATAATACATTAACTTTTCACATAAGATATAATGTTACCGATACAAAATTAATAATTCCAATTAATTAACTCATGCACTACTCAAATATCTAAAACTTTAAAGGAATCATACTTTTTGAAAATAGAAGCAGTAATGTTAATACAAAATATTTCTTTATGAAAGATAAAAATTTGTTAACTTATCGAGTTAATTAGTTAAAAAAACATAGTATGATAGTTATATAATACAGCATCGGTATACTGCTTCTTATTTCGTAAACTGCACTATATCTACTTTCACCTACGATTAAGCTACACAAAAAACAATAGTTGATTCCAAACATAGTTAATAGTTTTTAAATTTGGCGATATATACCACGTAGCACCAGATAATCATACAATGTAGTGGCGTTTGCTATACTACATACCACTCATTTTTGAAGACGACTCAAGGAATGGGATAACCTCTATTTGATACAAAATTGTGTTTATTTATCTGATCTTTACGCTGATTTCCAAAACAAGTAATGCTACAATTCGCAGTAGCTTTTCTAATTGTTGGCTAATAACGTGTTAGTAAAATAATTTTTATTAATATGGCTCTTTCAATAATGAGTAGTGGAACTATTTCATAACAGAGATAAACTGACACAACGTTATAAAACGGTAAACTGTAGAATAAAATTTAATAAATTCCAACATTTCATTTTCTCCCTTCGCAATGAAGCCATCGTTTATCCTGAAAATACGCATGTATTGTATAACCTTTGTACAAGTTAATATTCTTGCCTCAATATATCCTCGATGATATACATACATATGTTATTAAAAAATAAGAAGTTGCTTCTCCAAAAGAATAACTTTGGACGGACACTGCATAAATTGTAGGTGCGTTTCAGAAAAAAAAGCAAGTATAATAATTATATATGTGAACATAGAATATCGGAGGTATGCTTCCAACTTTTTTTACGACAAGCGATATGAATACGCATGCAGTGCCTGTCGATTTTTCTTACATGTGCGCTTTAACATGTTAATATTCGATATTAACGACTGTTGTTAGCTGTCTGTTTATTCGCATTTTTCGAATGCTCGCATACTCGCATATAATTCATACGCATAAAAAGACCACCTATATACGTGGTTAATATAGTTTCTCGATTTTCTTATTCTATAATGAACAACGTTAAATGCAAGGATATTAATATCAGCACAACGTAGTTAAATAATTCACGATGTAATGTTAATAGTAATGTCTATCAACAAACATAAGTAGGAATGATGAGTTGTTAACCTCCACACGGATGACCCCTATTAATAATATTAATATAACCCTATTCGTATGGATGAAATTTTACCCCTTGCGAACTTTGTTTTTTTTTAAATATTATCGATTCGTAATAATAATAATACGATCATAATGTTATTTACAATCACTGCAAACAATAACCTTTTAACTTTCTATTTGATATTATGGACATAATGGATATAATGATAATCAAAATTTCATTTCTCTAACTTTATGGTTTATATGTTTAACTTGATTTTTTAAATAAATAAATATACTTTGGTAAAATATCATCCGTGATAACCTTATGGATTGATAGCATTGGCTCATTGGATGGTAACCTTTAAGGGATACCGAGTTCATTAATATTCATAACATAACAAATGTAAGCAATAAATAGAAATATGTTTTCACGACTAAGATACGAAATTATTTAATATTAGAGACTAGAACGGAGGAAAATTAAATAAATAATTGAACTAGTTAAAGTTTGAATTTAATTTTCGAAGATACGTAAAGGATGGTTCATACGATATCGTGCCTTGCATTATTTAAGTGCAATATATAATTTTTGATTTTAGGCGAAGTATATCCTATATATACGCACATTTATGAGTTCGTTAAAGAGTTATACCGCTAGAATTTTTCTTTCAATAGAACAGAAAATTTTATGATCGCTACGCATCTTGTAATTGAAATAAATAGTTACCTTTTACTTATTCCACTTCACCATCATGTTATCTATTTCATTGTTAAGACCAACCCTTCAACAGTATAACCCGACAAAAACTCGGGTCAAAAGCATCAAATATGATAAATGTCATTATACGTAATATGATTAGTGATATTCATGTCTTATAAAAGGTTGAAAGTAAGTATTTCTTAGTCATCTCATATCAGAAATACAAAAAATCTTGAGAATAAAGAGTTTAATTCATAAATTAAAACGACGACTGCAAGTAAGTATTATCTTTCCTCAATTCGCTTTGGAATTTGTAATTGTTTATATCTATGTGTGACAGATCCAGTTGCGAAAATAAGTCATTTGTTTTTGAGATGTTGAATATTAATTATACACTTAGGTAATATGTTTGAAAGCTTCGTAAAACGCGGAGTCGATCAGTTTAGCCTGCGAAAGCTTCGAATGATAACCGGAAATATACAGGGTGGTTGGTAACTGGTGGTACAAGTGGAAAGGGGGTGATTCTACGCGAAAAAAGAAGTCGAAAATATGGAATAAAAATTTTTTTCTTTTAATTTTTCCATCGAGACAACGATCTACAGTGAAATCCGTTATAACGAGACGTGGTAAAGTGCACGCGTACCGAACGAAAATTCAAAGTCGATTTTCTCGAAAACAAAGCCTCAAACGAAAAATTTTTATTCTATATTTTCGACTTCTTTTTTCGCGTAGAATCATCCCCTTTCCGCTTGTACCACCAGTTACCAACCACCCTGTATTACTACAAGCAAACTGTATTACGAATCGATTAAATTTTAAACTGATTTATTGTTTATTCTTAATTATTTGTCATTCTTTTTATACTGTCAAAGGGTTAAAAATCTATTTTATACAATGAAGTCAATAATTCTATCCATTGCTATCAACTGTATTCAATTTATTACTAATAATTCGTCACTTTACTCACTTTGTTCTTCGTCATTTTCTTCACTTTGTTCAAATTAATCAAGTCATCTGAATCCAAAATATTTGAACTCAAACAACGCGAAACCACTTTGGCAATTGTTATTTGACTTAAAGTATCTTTTCATGTTTCTGTTCTTCTCCTTCTCTCTATCTTTGAATTCAAGTAACTTCATTACTCTGAACGAGACGTAACGAATAAGATTTTCGTGATTTCAATTTTCAATATCATCCCCTACTTATCGGTTTTGTACGAGGTAACTAGTAAAATCGGACAACATACGGACTAGCGTCGAAGCTTGCGACGAATTGTTGCAACAGTCGCAGAATAAAAAAAGTGTATAATAAAAAAGCAGCCGGGAAAAGTAGTTACAACAAACTTTTTCCTGGTCCCATTTCTCAAACATTATCATCATCGGCATTTCTTATATTCCACTCTTCTGGATTCTCGACATCCGATTTAGATGGCGACCGCTTCCGATGAAGTTGCCATAGCCAAGCTTTGTACTCGTAGTCGAACGATCCGATTTTGCAAAACTTTTAGCAAAGTTTCTGCCCCGCTGGTCGTTTCAACGCCAATTTTCAATTTTGCACGAAATTCCACGGTAACGTATTAGGATTTCATTTTGATCTTCGTTTCATTATGTTGAAAAAGTACTGTTTGGCAAAGATTCTCGCTTGATTTTTGTATAGCTCGGAAAGAATGGCAAATTTATTAACTTTTTAGAATCATAATCTTGTTTTTAGCTTCGAGCTTTATTTTTTTATGAAGTCATTAAATTTTTGTTGGAATTAAAGGTGGTCGTCGTTCTATAAGACTAATCTATAATGTTTTTCCTCTACTAAAAGAAATTATGTTAAAAATACAATGGTGTTTACAATTGTTTAAATGAAAGTGAATTGTATCTACTAAGACTTCGTTTCCTGACTTTTCTCATTGGTAGGAATAATAATAAGTTTTCTTTAGAAAAGTTTCGTGTAATACGGCTTCGGATCGAAATACAATCTTTTCAAAGTTTATCAAAAAATTACTAGCGAATACTTAATTCTGTTACCTTGACAAATTTGGAATTGGAATATTGGAAAATTTTATCTTACAATAAAAATTTATTTTAATCATTATTAATTGTTGAAATATATGGTATTAGAATCATAAATAATACGAACATAAAATGTATACGACATTCTATCACTATATATAATAAATATATACGTATATATTTTGTCAAGAATTGATATTTTATAAAATCTAAAAGTCCTATTTACATAATAAAATATCGAAGCTGTGTATAAAGCGCCAATTTGGTCCTCAAGTTAATGTGTGTTAATTTGTGATAGGTATAAAATACATTGTATCTGATTTTAAATTCCCAATTTAAACATTTTCATGTAAATACACTTATAAATAACCTGCAGTATACAGTTTTTGTGTTTGATTATGTAGAATAATTTCGAACACCATTACACGTACTGCCGAAAATATAGTTAATGCTTGATAATAGCGGTAACTTATATATATTACTTGAATTTAATAGTCATTTTTAATAATAATAAATATCAATCAAGTAATTGGTATCTAACAAATGTTGGTAAAGAAAAATGCATCGAATAGATGTTTTGTATAGAAATGTAGCGGCATAGGAGTCAAAGGACGACGCGAGTCGACAGCAACCCCTGCTGTTGTTTTGCCTCAGGACATTGACTTAGCCTTGGCGCATGAAACATAACGACAAATAAACTCCGGGCAAAAACAATGTCACCGCTACATGCAATCGTCGAATCAAGATGAATTTCAATTTTCCGACTCCCCCCCGACCAGTATAAATAAACGAACACGATCGCGAACGACAGTACATATCGTGTATCTAGCAGCATCGAGAGTATTTTCTGAGTATCTTACGAGCGTCTATCAAGTTACGCGACAAGCCTTTACGAGTATTTATTCCGCGATTCTATTCTGCGATTTATACTTCGTACCAACGACTCACGTTTACGGCCGTGTATTAATTTATCGATTTAAATACAGGGTGGTTAGTAACTGGTGGCACAAGCGGAAAGGGGGTGATTCTACACGAGAAAAAAAGTCGAAAATATAGAATAAAAATTTTTTTTTTCATTTTTCCATCGAGACAACGATCTACAGTGAGATCCGTTATAAAGACGCGATAATGTGCACGCGTACCGAGCGAAAATTCAAAGTCGATTTTGTCAAAAACAAAGCCTCAAACGAAAAATTTTTATTCCATATTTTCGACTTCTTTTTTCGCGTAGAATTATCCGCTTGTACCACCAGTTACCAACCACTCTGTATATTCGATGGTTACAACAAGTAATCTCGTCATTAATTCTCACGCACCTACATCCTCTTCACATAAACCTCTAGAGAAAAATGGTATAAATTTATAATTGTTGGAATTATGCAAAATTGAAAATTGTAATATGCATTTACTCCTCGTTACTGAACAATCATACCTAAAATTGTGATCACAGATTGACAGAAGGCATGTAACATACAATATATTATAGATGCAGTCAGAAGACACGTCACTGCAATAATTATCAGTTAATAAATAGAATTTGAAGACGAACTATACATGAGCTATATGTATATACAACGAATGCGTTTTATTTTCATTTATAAATTTTGCAGTACGCTTCGAGCGAACAAACTAAAAATACATTTAATATCCTTAGAGTATTTGATATACCGATATGAGGGAAATATTAATAATATCCTTTTGATTTTGCTTCTCTTGTTACGACAAATTTCTCATTTTATTAAATATAAATTGCGTCTAAATTATGATCAAGTAACGAACATGAATGATTGTAACTTACTGCTATGTTATATTGAAAACTGAATCTATTAATAATATAGCAGTTGAAATATTTGTAAAGTTATATTCATATTACATTCCCGTATTTGTATAATTAAAATACATTCTCTTGCTTTTATGGAATAATACTTTGAATAGATTCTTGTTAAATTCACGTTTTATCCCATCAGCAAAGTTGTACTCAAAGTAGTTAAAATAAATTTGAAAATTGATGTTTCTTGATAATATGCTGGAGATGAAAATATTCAATTTTCAAAATTAATAAACATTCTAGTTTAATATTTTTAACGAAATGCATTATATCGAAGAAAACTTGAATATTAATTAACGAGCATATTATGAGCAATATGCTTCAATATTTACTGAATTTCTTTGTTATAAAAATATTAACATTTTATTTTGTTTCTATTCATTCACCTGTGTTTCCTAAACACAAAACTAATGAAGTTTACAGGATTTAGAGTAATTCTCAGGATAACTGGAAACAAAAAGTATGAATGAAAAAATTTGATAAAGCTAAATGTTTGTAAATTTCGAAAATTTGTCTGTTTCTGTTAAATAATACATTTGATTGTTCAACTCAATTAATTGATGCTCTATCATAGAGTTGGGAAATTGACCTTCCTTTTAACTCCCATTTACTTTTTATTCTTTGATTATCAGTCAAACGAGAAATTTGTCATAAAAAATAAGATATCTGCAGTGCAATACGAATAATTTCTTCTTACAACCAGGATTGAAATATATTCAAGCTACCTATTGGTACGAATGAATAACATGTAAACTGCTCTTTAGTGATAATATTGAAATCCTATAATATAGTATAAGTAATTCGTGATTTTTAACTTTATCTTGTTTCCCATTCCATATGTGATATTAATCTATTAAATATGATATTATGATTCAGTCGCATTTTCTTCGTCGAATAAAATGTTTTCACCTTTACTTCCCGATTTTTCCTTCCCGAGTTGTTTTACTCTGTAACAACGTATCCCTTTTATTAGAATTCACATGGCATTCCTAATCAATTTTCTCCTTCTGACATTTACAAATTTCTATGTAAATTTCATTTTTCCAAAATGTCACACGGTCTTTGTCGCGAAACTTTTTTCTTCGCAATTGCATGCGAATGAAGTTCGATAACATTTTACGTTATTTGTTGAATTGTTTGTATAATTGTTTCACACACGGTGTAACTGGCAAGACAATGAAAATTGTCATATGAACGTTCGTCTAAGGAATATAATTTCATGGCCGATATCAGTCGTTACATTTTTCAATTTACATGATCCAAACAGGTGTTAAAAGTTCTATGTTTGGTCGATACGAGACAATTCTACGATTTTGTAGAAACAGTGTCGACTTTTCTCTTAAAAGGCTCTCAATATTATAGCTTTGACTCGCTTCCAGTAGCAACACGGTGGAATACTTTTAACACTATCGCAGCACACACGGCTGTCTTACTTTCTGTTTGTGCAATAAATGCAAGTTCAACACGTGCTGCTCTTTAATCTGTTCTTAGATAGTAAAATATAGAAGTTTCATTATATATGTATACATAAATGAAGTTAAAATATTGAAAAATAAACGAGATCCATGAAGAAAGTGTTTAGTTTTCATCTAAAATATCAAGATTAACATTAATAGTAACAATAAAATGTTAATAAAATATACATAGTATCACTCGTTAGTAGAATAAAATGTTATATATAATAGGAATAAAAATTTCAAAGTACTAATTGTATGTATGCAATAAATATCAATTAAATGAACGTAGCTGGAAGTATAGGAGCTACTTACTTGATAAAAGAACTTTTGAACTAAATTATCTCGCAAACTCAGAAGTTTCAAACTGGGGGATCTTCATAGCGTGAGAAAAACTTTTCTTCGATTACTTTCAAGCGTTAAATACAGGTAGATTGCGTAACTCGAACAATTAGTTGCAAGAATTTCGTAATTAAATACTTCTCTATCGTTAGATTAAGTGGTGCGAGTTTATGTTTAAACGTTATTTGCAAAATTTAAGAAAAAGTTCTGCGGTAAAGTTTCCCCCCTTTTGAATTGAAATTTGATTGATTGAAAAAAGAAAGTTCTACGTCGTATTGTAATCATATTTTTTAAATTGTTCTTACTTCAATCATTAAAAATATGATTAGTGCAGAAGCTTTGGTTATCGTGATAATCTCCATGACTTGTTTCCATGATGTATCTGACTTTCAGAATACATGTGTATACTTATTTGGAGTATTATATGAATAAGTGCTATGAAAGAAAATATAATGATACCACAATTGCAAAAAAGTAATTTTTTAAGAGATAAACGAAATATTTTCATTTAATCGTACGTATAATGAAATAATCGAGAAAAGATGGTTGGGATATGGTTATTTCTAAGCTGTATCAATTATAAAAAGATTTTACGATTATAAAAAGATCAACGTGTTAAAGTAACGATTAAATAATTGCGTTTTATTCATCGTACTTCAAAGGTTAAACGTGAAAATGGAAAGACATTCCTATATATATAGGAAACAAAAATTGCATCAAATGGACGTTCAAGATTTATCTCATCCCCCATATTCTCATTTCTTTTTTTGAATTAACATCTTGCTCGCAAAAGCGATAAAAGTGATTTTAGAAGTTAGAGGATATGACGTAATAATAATATAGACAATATAATAATATAGAAAACATCTTTTAACGGTTCGATCAACAGTTCGATCTACAGTTTCTGTCTCTTAATGGTTTGAATTTCTTTTTTGTACGAGGAATAATTTCTTGTAATATGTTGACAAAGATGTATTTATAAAAGTAAATAAATTAATTATGGATGTAATTTTAGGTAAAAATGTCCAATTCCAATAGACTTATCTTCATTTTAAATGAATTATCTAAAACTGTGGAAACTTTCAGGATGATCTGATAATAAAATTAATCTTTTTTATATATACATACACACAATATGTATATAATTTAGGAGAAAGAAATATCCAATTTGTTAACGATTTTGTATCTTTCTAATCTATCCAAGTTGGAAAAGTTTCTCACATAAAAAAAAAATTAGTTTTGCATAGATCGTACTTTTCATAATTTTTCTAATGCCTGAATGCTTCAACTGCAAATTTGTTATATGTTCATAAGAATAATACGATTACAGCATATTATTGCATTAACTCAATGTTAATTAATACTAATAAAAGCTAATAACCAACATTGTACATTTTTCAATTGGAATTTTTAGTAATTAACTATATTGTCATTTATAATCGTTTAACTCCATAAACTCCAATTAGATAAATTTTACATTCGATTCATACGCAGAATCAGAAATAAAAAGTCGGAATAATATTGCTCTGCACGTTTCGCCGTGGCAATTGATTTTACCTGGAACAGTTTAGCTCCATTACGCGAGGGAAATGGCATAAGAATACGAGAACATACGAAGCTTTTACTATATCCTTATCTAAAGCGCACCATCAATCTCTACTTCTCCAACAGCTTAGCGCGATGTATTAATCATAATTTCAGATTTAACATTTTGAGAACACCTTCTTACTTGAATTGCACTTAAACTGTCCGAGGAGTAGGCTTTAAATTATATCAACGTAAATTGTTGCTGTATCGTGAGTTTACTACGCGACTAACCACTTCCATTGTGACTCCACTAGAGCATTAGGATATTATCAAGAAACCATGCAGTTTAGATCTTTAACGCTTGATATCGATCTTTATATTCCGTATTAGATTATACAACGCGTTTCGAGATAATCATTTTCTATAGGAGCTTAGAAACCTCTGCTTAACCGATATTTTTAATGTTCCAAAGGTAGAGACGTTATTTCTTTAAAAGAGTGTTATTGAAATCTTCCTTGATTAGCATTAGAATCTACCGATCCATAATATTTAAATATACAGGGTGGTTGGTAACTGGTGGTACAAGCGGAAAGGGGGTGATTCTACGCGAAAAAAGAAGTTGAAAGTATAGAATGAAAATTTTTTTTTTAATTTTTCCATCGAGACAACGATCTACAGTGAGATCCATTATAACGAAACGTGATAAAGTGCACGCGTACCGAGCGAAAATTCAAAGTCGATTTTCTCGAAAACAAAGCCTCGAACGAAAAATTTTTATTCTATATTTTCGACTTCTTTTTTCGCGTAGAATCACCTCTTTTCCGTTTGTACCACCAGTTACCAACCACCCTGTAGATTAGCTCATTCCATGAGTAATATCGTGTTTTCATAGAATGTCAAAACACAAGAAATGCTACTATGTATATAAAGATAACATAGATGATTTTAATAACAGTTACATAATGAAAATAAATGGATGTATGAAATCATGTTTTCATTTTAATAAAAGTCAACATTAATTTAGTCAAGAACAATTCTATAGTTTTAGTAATTATAAGAATAAAAATATTGGAATGCGCCATTCTGGCGGATTCGGTAGTTCTAATGTTGAAAATATAAGATAATAGAGAAGTATTTATTTTCTTGCAACTTTTGTTACTGGCTATATTCCTATTTTAGTTCAATGTATTGTTCTCAAAAACAGGATATTATAGTTTAGCATTAACACAGTCTCGTTGGAAATAACGAATCCTTTGTATCATGGAATAGCATTTTATATAGCGCTAAATCTGTCGAATCTCAATCCTTACGCACGAACATTCGCCCTTTTGCACAATCATCTTGGATTAGTATCATTAGTGAAATTTTACACGGTACAAGTTTTAAATCATCAATAGTTTTACGTGATCAATCAAAATTTGATAAAAAAGAAAATTAGGTAAAATAAATTGTAATAAAATTGTACAAATTACAACTCATCCGATTATTTTACTTCGTTATTTTTATTTTTATATGCGAGAATTAGTGAAATTGTAAAATTATAAAAAAGAAATCTAGCCCATAAATTTTACAAGTCAATTTTACGAATGGTAAATCATTCGATTATTCTATGTATGAAAGTATACATTTGAGTCATATTTCATAATTAACAAAATTGTAAAATTAGGAGAAACATGTCCGTAACGTAAGTCTTGTCGCTTATCAATTCACTAATATCGTTAATCAGTAAATCATTGTGCAAAGGGGTCCAAGAATGGAAGGAAGTTACGCTAACAGAATATAAAATGCATCACGTAAAAAAAATAGATATTCTATGTTGTAAGTTCATGTAAAAAATTAAAAACCTTCTGTGTTTATATTAATATAGAGATTCTCTTTCACGAATGAATTGATATAAGTGTATACGAAGGAGGTTGTGACAGGTCACGATAATTATCGTTTAAGAAACAATCACGATGAACGTTTCGTCCAAACAGACAGTCCTTGGAAGAACACAACTGGAAGAATATAGACGAAAGATGGAAACATTCCCTTAGTATCAGAGTGACAACGGGAAAAAATTTCCAATGGACGGCCCGATTGCCTGTTTCAGTGTCAGTAGTAATTTTTTATTTATATTCTTTCAATGCCGTTATCAGACATGGCGCTCTTCTACTGCCCTTTTGCCCGATCTCTGTCAACGATTGGACAATATTTACACAAAGTGTTGCGGTTTTTTCAAACAAAATTTGTCAATATATTCCATGAATACAAATAAGAGAAAAATGTCATAGATATAATTAGGTCGTTTGTAGCTCTATCGTTAAGTCATAACTGAATGTTTATGAAATTTATGAAAATCGTAAAGGTGTAACAATACACAAATTACAGATAACATATAAAAATAAATATATACTATATGTATAAATAAGTGAATGTATACTGCTGTTTATATTATTATATCGTGTTATCCAAGCGCTTTGGTAGATTTATGATAGATATATAATAGTATATGAATTTTGCGAAATTTTCAAATTAATTGTAATTATATATCAGCACCTTATGGACGCAAATTTAAATTTTGTTCAAAAAGTTACTAATAACATATACTTTTTGTAACAATTAATTTACGATTGAATTGTGTTTACACACTGTCAGGAAGAATATCGATAACTTTTCTGTAGTAGAAGAAACAGCATCAAAATGCACTTCGAAGAATAGCAAAATTAAATTTATCTCTACCAGTTTTAACTTATTTACATACAGGGTGGTTGGTAACTGGTTGTACGAGCGGAAAAGGAGTGGTTCTACGAGAAAAAGGAAGTCGACGATATAGAATACAATTTTTTTTTTTAATTCTTCCATCGAGACAACGATCTACAGTGAGTGCACACGTACCGAATGAAAATTCAAAGTCGATTTTCTCGAAAACAAAGCCTCAAACGAAAAATTTTTATTCTACATTTTTGACTTATTTTTTCGCGTAGAATCGCCCCCTTTCCGCTTGTACCTCCAGTTACTAACCACCCTGTATATATAAAATACGCGATACATTTTGTACAGTTTTAGAAAAAACCAAAGGTGTAACTAATGATGTGATAAATATTTTTAAAATGTACAAACGATATTTAACGAAAATCTATTTTTCATTGTAAAATCAAATGAAAGAATAATTTTGATAGTACACAGATTAATTGGTAATGTATCGAATTTTAAAATTGCACCTCTTGAAAAAAAAGAAGATAAACACGCATGTTGTTTTTCTTTCGATCGTCAAGTGAATAAATCCATAGACTTTCTTATTTACTATAAACAATCCTTCTTTGTGTTACAAATCAGCTATACTATTTATGATGCAAATAACCCGATAATAAACCGATGATTGAAATAATTAAAGCAACACGTACATTTTAATTTCCGATACAAATGGGAGATGGAAAAATTTAAAAAAAAGAAAAAAGAAAACTTTTATTCTATATTTTCGGCTTCTTTTTTCGCGTAGAATCCCCTCTTTCCGCTTGTACCAGCAGTTACCAACCACCCTGTGTATCCACAGAATATACTGACAAAGTTTAGCCGAAGGATGATATGTAGAAAGCAGAAACTTAAAATATACAAAGATCTCTGTTAGTGCCTAGATAGTGATAGTAGCCATATTACTTTGGTGTTAACATTTGTTGCTAAAGATGGAGAAACAGATTTGTTTCTGCGAAACTGTAGACTTCGTCATCCGATTATATAAAATGTAGCGGCAATGATGGAATAATCGATTATGAGATAATTCTTTCTGCAAAAAGTAAATCGAAAACATGTAGAATGAAATTTTGTTCTATAGTATTTCCTTTCCGAGAACATTGATTTAAAAAAATCGTTAAATAAGAATATACTCGTTTGAGAATTGATAAATTGTTTCTGTGTTTATAGATATTAGGAACATTAATAGAAATTACAAAACAGAAATAGTACATCGTACTTCGTCTATAATTCGTAACAGATTTATATCGGCATGATGTATAGATCTATATATATACGAAGTATATAGAGAAAGATAGTAATTCACATAAGATACATTTTTAGATATTTTATTCATTTATTAATTTATTCGAGAGCAGAATTCTCAATATTATTCTTTTTTCTAAATGCAGTTTTTGCTTCTATTTCATCGACCATGTTGGACGAATCAGTATCTTAGGAAAACCAAGCTAAAGATAAAGAACTTCAAACGTTTTCGATTTATTTTTGTAAGAGAAATCATCTCAATATCTTTATAATAACGTCATTGCAGTTACACTCTATATGTACCTATCGTATAGCTATAAATAAATATGAAACAGACGTAATAGGAATAATTACACGTTAAAACAATAACGTAAAATGAGGTAATAGCAATTGTTGAACAATTACGGCAGGTATTCGAGAATCATTTAACGAAGATTGTAAAATATCGATATTCAAACATTATAAGAGGATGGATAATAGCACTGTTACAAGTATTCATACAGTAGAACCTCTGATATCCAAATTTTGATATTAATTGTAGCATATGCATACATAATGCTGGTGAAAACGTGTTTTAATCAATGAATTTTAACGATTAAAGCTTGAAATATTAAAAGTACACTTGAAGATAGTGATTAATATTAACGAAATTAATTATTGATATTATATATAAGACTAACCAGTTGATGTAATCTGAATATGAATATCTTATCATAATGGAACACGCGACAATGTTAAAAACTTTATATAAATTAGTTGCCAAAGATATTAAGTGGACGTTTTCCTATCCTTTAATCTGCAATAAGGTTGATATAATCCCATAAAATGTATAACATAAAAAATATTCTTGAGAAATGTATAGATTGATCGTCAAAAGTACCAGATTATACCAAATTCATCAATTTTCCAGTCAAAAATGCCATATATTGAACATGTATTTACACGTTCAATCTTTATCGTTATTATTCTTTTATAGTATAACACGTACATGTGAACATTTTCTTCTCCGAACAGAGAAGAATTCTTCTTCTTGTCTTTTAAATTTAAATAACAAAGGTTCTACTGTACCAATTTAAAGTTCGTAAAACAGTCCTCCTCACTTAACAATTTGTATCAAAGCGCATTAAAACAATCAACACGAATAAATTACATAAATAAAGTACACGCGTTCGACGTACTAATTCTCAACAGTACAACCAAAGAGCAACTTAAACCATCGCAGTAATTGGAAGCATCTCGATCAGGAGCAGAAATCGAAAAATGTTTTCTATTGGACGGCGATCAATTGTATCGACGAGGACACAGGTTGTTCCAAATATTCCGATCATGATGCGCGATGTTGAAATTTAGAGCTCATAAACGTCACGTCCGTTAGGTCTACCCGCAGGTGGGCGACAGGTACCCGGACTAGCATAGGAATGGATAATGTGAACCCTGAGGCGTACGTCGCTGGCACTTCGGCCACCATCCCCTCGTGTTCTCCTTGAGAAACTCACCGTAGTCTTGCAACAGCAGTAATGGAAAAGCTTGACGTAAGCGCTGCGAAAATGCCGGTCTGCCACACAGTAGAGTAAATTGTTGAAACAGGATTTCGAGAGAGCAAACCAGGCCAAATTGTAAAGAACACGAGCGCTTATCGGTCGGAAGGAGTTAACGCAGACAACGATACCGAATGGTAGCCAGAATATCACGAACATCACGCAGCTGTACATGTTTGCCTTGGTCAGTTCGTAGTCCCAGGAGAAAGCGACCGGTGGCTTATAGGAACCCCTGGTAGCGTGTCGGACTCGAATCACCAGCTTTACGTACAGGAAGGTGGTCATTAAAGTTGGCAAACCTACTAAAACCGTAGCCCCGATTATTTGTTCCATGGCTATCCCACTGAATCGGCGACGGCAGAAGTCCGGTCCTACGTCCAACGATGATTGCAGAACTACCATCATTACAGATATCAGCCAGACGCTGATGATGGTCGCTGTTACACGGCTTGATGTCAATACGGCATACCTGCAAGTATCATGCATGTGAAATAAAAGTCTTGATAATAATTTTCTTTGAAAAAATAGTTTAATGGTTGGAATAAATATCCTGATAGCGATAGAGATTCCCATTTCACATGTATCTAAATGCAGCCTATCTACACATGTGTGGATGTATCCGTAGTTCAATTTGTATCATTTTTAATATACGTACACTTCTGTATTAACGTATCCATGTTTTAATTCACAAAATCTGTTACTGATATCAACAACATCAAAGTAAACGTGTATATTAAATTGCTACATAAATTCTGTAGTCCTCCTTGTTTATATAAGGAAACTGTTTTACGATGAATATGATACTGTTATCGATATATGTAAGTGTATGGTTCGCGTTTCTAGAGCTTACAAAAGATAAGAATAATGTATTTTCATTAGCCTGCTTCTAACCAGGAACGTTTTTATAGTAACAGATTTTCATCTTCCTCGAACATTACGAAACAATTTAGATGGAAAAGATTGAATATAATAGTTTAGAATGAAAAGTAGAGTCGGCACATTTTTTTTAATGATAAATATGAAGATGTTTATAAAAGAAATATAATGCATTATTCACATACAGTGGCTTACGAAAGTATCTTAACACTCACCACAGAAATTTTTTATGGATATACTATGTATGTTATACAAACATTCTGAAATTTCATTACGCAGTTGTTATACTTATATTGATAAAATCTGAAACAAATCTGAAAGTATATATAGAAGTTACAGGATATTTATTACAAATAGACAGCTAATAAAAAATTGATATATATATATATATATATATATATGATATATATATGATATATATATATATATATATATATATATATATATATATATATATATATATATATATATATATATATATATATATATATATATATATATATATATATATATATATATATATATATATATATATATATATATATATATATATATATATATATATATATATATATATATATATATATATATATATATATATATATATATATATATATATATATATATATATATATATATATATATATATATATATATATATATATATATATATATATATATATATATATATATATATATATATATATATATATATATATATATATATATATATATATATATATATATATATATATATATATATATATATATATATATATATATATATATATATATATATATATATATATATATATATATATATATATATATATATATATATATATATATATATATATATATATATATCACGAATAATGATTTTAAATATATGGTAATTATTTATATGAAGGCATACGTGGCTGATTCTAATAACCTTGAAATATGTTGTCAAGGTCAACCTTCCGGTGGACGAATATTAGTCTAACCTAACCTATAACTTATTGATTTATATTGAAAATGACGTGAGTTCGTGCTCGCCACCTATATGCAGATGCGTTAGTTATAAGAAATAGTAACTAGAAGATAATCCTAGTTACAATCGATAGATTTAATCGATAGGCTTAAGATGCTTTTTTGTTTTTATCCCTAGTTTTAGTAAGCGCGTGCAATAAAGGTTTTTTTGGCTCACAACGGTGTGATAGATTTATCCATTCAATAAAATACTAACTATTGTGATCCTACCTCTGAGCATAGAAATATCAACAATTTATCTTACCTTATTTATACTAAATATGATTGACATCATCAATGAATTGGGTTTAGGTTTGGCCATGTAAGAATGCGGTCAGCTATCTGCCAGAACGAAGTGTATACTAAATTTAATTGAAGTTTTTTTTTAATAGAAGAGTTATGCCAAATCATGATCATATATTTCAAGATCATAAAAATCGATGAGGTATGCTCTCGTGCAAATAATTACCAAACATATACTTAGTACTAAAGATGGCCTCACTAATGTATCTTATTAATATAATTAATAATTAACTGTTCAAATACTTTGTTGACTTTTGTGAAATGTTGATGCTTGCAATAAATATTTTGTAACTTTTACGTACACTTCCGTTCAGAAGTATCTAATTCCATTCACAATAAATCGATTTATTGTTAGGTGATAAGGGAAAGAAAAATTTTTAAGTTCTACCAGATAACTATCTAAAAGAAATAATAAAGGTTTGAAGTAAAAACTTGAAAACGTTATAACTTGCAAGAATGATAGAAAAATAATGAGTTAAAGCATCGGTCTTATAATATCCTAATTTAAATTTCATTATAATACTTCTGTGACAAGTTGATAAAAAATTCCGATTAATATTTGAAGTCTGCCTACAGTCCAAATTCAATTTACAGAATTATTTACAGCATTAAAAAGTTAATAATATAAATATCCAAAATTAATTGGAACAGTTATCGAAAGACGTGATGAATATGGATGAGAATGCTTAATTTAATTATATCGTATGTGTACATATAACTGATGAGGTTATTGTAATATTGGATACATATACATCTTTTATAGTGTAAGATTTCAAACAAAATAATAATGTTTAGAGCTTTTAGTATTTTCCTAAGAATTTTTCAGATTTACCTAATTTCTTATAAGTGTCTTAACACTTATGGTCGATGATGTGTATTATCAGATTTATTTCTTTTATTAACATAGTCATAATAATCGTGTTTCGTTATAGAGCTAATGAAATCAAAATGTTTCATATAACATGCTCGATACAAAAGTAAATAAAACAAATAATAATAATGTATTCTGGTGAAACTCATGCAGCAACCTGCTGCCAACATAATCTTAATTTTGCATCGCAAACTATTCCAGTAAATGTACTTATACATATACTTCAGTATTCATGTACTAAAATTTATACAAATTAAAATATGGATATATTAATATGTGTACATGGATATGTTAACATGTCATTTTAATCATGTTTAAAGTCATAATCTCTGTCTAATACTGTTTTGTATTTATAAAACGTTCAACTATTTCTTGATCGAAGAAATAGTTATTAAAAAAAAAAGTATCGATGAAAATTGATGGATCTTAGGTACACGCAAATTTGAGACAAGAATGCACAGAGCATTATCGTGGAATTTGAGACGCACCGAAATATGTGTGGAATCTCAAGTATTCCACAGATCGACTAAGGATAAAGTCGTTATCTAATGCAAGAGCTTTGAGTCTTCTCACACATTGCAGTAGATAGGGGCTCCGGAACTCTGTCAGCTACGAATTTCACGCTGTTAAACTACGGGAACGTGCCATAGAATGTGAAATTAGGAACTCAATCGTGACATTGGTAGGGAACTGCAAAGCAGATCCACATCAAAGTCAAAGTGTCAAAAGAGATCCGAGGCATCGCACTGGTGGAAATAGCTTTCTATCCGGGCGTAACTTGACTGTGACCGAATCCATTTGTCGCTTCGATTGCTGTATGGACGATGATGAAATATCATGCCATTTTGCCACTAATTTCCATGTGCAAATTGTTCGTCTATACAGAGTGTTTTTTGTGTAACGGAACAAGTGACTCTTTTTGGAAATAGGTATTACAAATACAGATGGATTTTCATTCTGTGTAGAATGTGCAGAATCTTAATAATTACTGTGATTTATGCTAACAGTAAACGTTGAAATTTTTATATTTTTAAAATAGCTATTTGAATGCTGAATTGATTCTTATAACTTTTTAAATACTTCCTTATCTACAATGACTCACGAAGGTCATAGGAAATTTTTCTGAACAGGTATATTTATATAACTTTTAAATATTAGCGGTATAGTGAATAACGAATACAACTAAAAAAGATGGGAGACGGAAGAGGTTTGTCTCGTTCATTAATTATTATAATAAAAAGTTAAAATGTTAGTAGTGCCATTTTCAATTGTCAAATAGAATTATAATAATAATTATAATACCTAATGGTAATATACCTTCCTGCTCTATGTTAATTTCATTAACTTCCAGACAGTCATTTGATTATATGTCTTGTTTACGATAAACAAAGTTTTCTGAGTTATCACTCTTCTTGAAATGGAACAAGGAGATTCAATTAAGTTTCGTCGTAAATGTGGTAAAACTTCCACGGAAATATTTCAAAAAAGCGGAAATAAGCGTAAGACAATGCTTGCTGATGCTAGTAAAGTATTTGAGTAGTACAAGTATTTTAAAAATGGTCGTAAATGTTTGCACACTGACGTGAAAGATGGGACAATGTCAATAATCTCTCATTTTAAGGACATTTTTTCCGGAACTATTTTCCGTCGACTACTTTCTGCTTCCAAAATTAAAATTAAGGGAAAACCAAATTTTGAAGGGGGAACGATTTGACATACAAGCACGTAAGAGTAGTCCTCAACAGCATTCCGAAAGAGGAGTAGTTGTAATCATCGTATGTAAGTCAAATTTTATTGTTTAATGTCTTATGTATCCTCTTTCTTTCTCGATACACGTTTTGTGGCTTTGACAAATATATTTTTTATATACAGGGTGGTTGGTAACTGGTGGTACAAGCGGAAAGGGGGTGATTCTACGCGAAAAAAAGTCGAAAATATAGAATAAAAATTTTCTTTTTCTCTTTTAAAAAATTTTTCCATTGAGATAACGATCTCAATCCGTTATAACGTACCGCACGCGTACCGAGCGAAAATTCAAAGTCGATTTTCTCGAAAACAAAGCCTCGAACGAAAAATTTTTATTCTACATTTTCGATTTCTTTTTTCGCGTAGAATCACCCCCTTTTCGCTTGTACCACCAGTTACCAACCACCCTGTATATAAAAAATATATTTGTCAAAGCCACAAAACGTGTATCGAGAAAGAAAGAGGATACATAAGACATTAAACAATAAAATTTGACTTACATACGATGATTACAACTATATTCATAAAATTTTGGACCACTCTGAAAATATACATAGAAGTTAGAAATTCTTTGCTGCGAACATAGATTAATAATAACTAAAAATTAGAATATAGTATATATAGTTGCTTTAAACATATAATAATTTGTACTAAAGTTGCTCGCACTAAATATTGACGTCCATTAGTCTAATGAATAATTGACTGTTTAAATAATTTTGTGATTTTTGTGAAGTGTATGTTTGCAATAGGTATCTTGTAACTTCTAGATACATTGTCGGATTTTTTTCAAAATTTACCAATGATGATAATCTTCTCGTGCTGTATGTCGTATATAGAATTTTTTGTACGATATAAATGATACAGACAACGTTTTCGTAAGTTGTCGCATACTTTTGTGAAACACGACTATACATTGCAATTATTTTCATATTTTCTTTTACCTTAAAGCATAGTATGTTAAAAAGACTATTTGATATATTAATGTTTATTCATAAAACAAGGATATTATACGGGTATATATAGTCTTGTCCTTCTTTTTATGTAATTTCTCTATTTTTTATAAGCAATTTGTACTACAGTATTTTATTATTGACATATTGCAGATATGAGGTAATTTAATCGTCATATTTTTTTATCGTGAATTATATTCGCAGAATGTATTTGGAAGATGATCGTGCGATCTAATTTCCTAAAAAAAGGCAAATTTTTGCTCGTTACTATCCTGCATTACCAGCCCAGAGAACAATGGCGTATTTACGATCCCAATTCAAAGGTGTCTGCACTAAAAGCTCGCTGAATTCTGTATTGACGTGTTAACGAACCGGCTGAAATAGTGATTACGGTCCCTATGCTTTGTGGTTTAATCCTAGCCTTTAAAGAAGCTATTCAGAGCGTTAATTCGTAAGTATTTATTAACTGAATGAACGTAAGTCAATTAAAAATATAAAATAATTTGTAATTTGTAAAATTATTTCATATGCAATTATTAGTAGAATTGGAGAATAATATGCAAGCAATGAACTAATGCTTCAAAAAACATCATTGATAAAAAATGAGGGTAAAGTAATTTACAATATATTATTGGGCTGTTTGAAAAGTTTGTAGCATTTTTTTTTTAATTTCTATCAAATACTAAAATGTCCGAACTTGCTCTTAGTTGAGTATTGAACAGGAACATTGAAAATTCATTGATTTATTAATAATACAATGTTGAATTGGAAATGTTGGATTAAAACTGGAGTGTTCATCTACATCATTCACTGAATCTAATACAGTCTTATTGGATGTTACAAAACTTATTCCACAGCCATAGTCAAGAAATTAAGTACTGTAAAAAGCTGTAGAAGCTATGCGATGAAATTTCTTACCGAACATGAAAAATTTTTCAAGGAAAGACTCGTGATATTATATGTAGAAAAAGTCCAATTATAGTTCAATCTTTCTTAACTTTCCCTATTAATCGTTTTGAACAATCTAATATTTTATCAAGATATAAAACGTATATTGAAATAACAGATATTTTATAGAATTTCACTACACAAATTAAAAATACAAGAAAAATTTTCATGATTTATGAAGAATAGCCTTTTTCGGATTATAGTGACATAAATACTGATAAATATTGATATAAATAGTGATATAAATATTCAAGAATAAGAATGAAAATACTTAATGAGACACCTATAGGCAATTCTATGCTCAATCAAACGAATAGAAACATAATAATTTAAAAACTTTTCAAGCAAAACAGTTATATTGTGCTACAAATTGAAGGAATGCTATACAAAATTTCACAAGATTGTTCACTTTATGTTTTTAAAAAACGCGATTACTATCATTGTGGTTCTGCAGCCACATATACCTAAATAAAAACTATGTAGCACATTACTAGGTTGCTTATTCTCATAAGGTGTAGCATACTCAACTACTCAATTACCCAAAGATAGTAGTATATAATCAGATTAAATAATAAAGAATATAATAAAGCACATACATGGCATTTATTTTTTCACACAAATTTAGAGAATCACAAAAATTCACTGCAACATATGTTTGAACAGGGTTTAATTTCTCCAAAACTTTATAAAATTATAAGATCTATACCTTCCAGTTGTATGTACCAAAACACATTAGACGATTTGTTGTAATAATGTATGTAAATTTGACTTATATTCAAACTAATGATAAATTAGTAATTAGAAACTAGTGTTGATTACATTTTTATGAAATCTATATGCTATAAATCTCAATTATTTATTAGAAAACATAGCAATAATATATTTCATTATTTACAATATATAGGTAATATTAAGCACATGCATACATTTGCTACCTAAATATTATTTGTTGTATTAATTTGAAATTGTTCTATCAGTTCGAAAGGGCCTTTTTAATCACTCTTATAATTCGACAATTGATGAATTTGTAGAAAAAGAATTGGTCAAGTGGTAGAAGAGTTCTATAAAGTCTGATGACTATAACAATTACATAAAAATAAAATATAGAATTCGATACTATAAATTCATTGAAAAATTTACATATAAAATGTTCCATTAACGTAATGTTGGTCTTTAATGGATGAAAGTACCTATATCAATCATCAAATGATACATAAAAATAAATGTACAGAAATGGCTGAATGGAAGGATACGGAAAATTTATCGTTGTCTTTTTGCTCACGTTTCGAATACGCGATCTATTACGATATTAATTTTAAATATGAGTGATGACAAGACAAAGAATGAATTGCTGAACATGCTGTACGAGTAACTTCTCAAACATTGTTCTTCGGTACGATAGTATAATTTATCTGCCTCGAAAGAGATATCGTAAATCTCTCAAAATCAGATCTTCATAAAACCTGATCAAGCAGAATTTACGTGCAGCATGTAGCTACTGGTAGTTCGAAAATACTGTTATCGATTCTTGTAAACGTATACCGGAAAAGATTCCTGCTCCCTAAAATAGAGACCTATATAACAATAACTAACTATACGCAGTTGAGCTTTATTCAACAAATTCGTATTCACTGAAAATGGCAGCTATACCTATTTTTTGTTCTTTTTTCACGAAGATACGATATGTAAGCTATGAACAAGTCGAGTATTATCGTACTTCTCTAGGACGAGTAGCCTGTGTAACGAAGCAACGGAGAATTCAAAGGAATCCTCGCAATTCCGTTTTGAGCATAAATTTGAAAAAATTCCAAGCTTTCTCGGAAACTCGAAAGTAGAAACGATAAATTTCTATGACTTTTTTATATGAAAGTCTGAAAGGATCGTGCATCTATTCTCGATCGTTAAGCGAGTGCATGCAACTGGATCGTTCGTAGATCTAACTATCCACGACATGGCTATACGTGCAGGTATAAGCTTTACTTGGAAAGCATTTTAATCCCTTGTGGCCGCATTGTTGTTGGCAACAATAGTACTCAAAATTACGGTCGATTCTCTCCCTGCTAGTGTTTAGCGAAGCAAAAGATAAAGCGAATGCAAAGGAACAATTGCTATTGCTGCATTCCTCTTTACTGTAAGAACAATAGCTCTTTTTTAAACAATCTTTCGTCCCTTTCAATTGCAAACGTTTCATATACCTCGTGTGCTTTGTGTGACTGCTTTCGAACTTTAAAAGAGTAAAGATTGGACTTTAAAGAGTATATAGGACGTACATCGTAATGGTATCCACGATTTTTGGGTTATGCAAAGTACTATTGAACGTACGTCGTACTTGAAGTCTCCTACAAACGTACGATGTTTTAGAAATCGGAAGTTTTGAAAGTCTTTTCTATGCTTAATGTTTATATTGTATAAATACAGAAATACATTCCATAATTATTTAAGTAATTGTAATTTTCTAATATTTCATATTTTCTATTCCTAGTGATTCCAGAGTACTGTAATAAATTACAATGTGAAATATTTTTTGTAATGAAAAAGATAACGATAGTTTGATTGAAAAAATTGCTTAAAAGCTAGAACTATAATTAATAGTTAATAGAACTATTAAGAATTTGTATTACATTCTAGAGAAGTTGTGACATGCTTATAAAGTATATATTTTCTCTTTTAATATAACTGAGGAAATGTACTTTGATGCATAATTATTCATATTTGTTAAATAGTAATAGAGTATTTTATAAATAACGCTTAAAAACATTTACCTAGAAATGAAAAATGAAATGCATTTATTAAATGATATATTGTTAATTGCTAATCTATTATTTACATTTATCATTTAATTTATTTGAAATACTATTAACTAGTTTACACCTTTGAAACGAATTTCCTAATTGATTCTAATTTATTTTATTACGGCAAATTTGTTTTTCCTTTTTTATCGAAGAGGAAATATTTTCGAAATCTGTCTAATTTGCAAATTCATATAATGTGCAATTCGTATAAAATTTTGTTTATATAAGTTCTTTTATCTTTATGAAAAGATTCCACTTAACTAGGTTATCAATAAAGACATATCTATTATTCCATAATTTCTGCTTGATATTTGTCATAAATAAAGAAATCGTGGATATCATTATGATCTAAATTCTTTCGTTCTAAATAATTATTTGTGCTCACTAGTGACGTGTCATAAATTACGTGCTGCTCACTAATAGCCGCGTTTGTATCTTGGGCAGCTAATTATTAGCAGCAGCAGCTATTAGGGCAGCAATATAATACAAGAGAAGTTCGAAAAAAGTGAAAAAATTGTTCTAATAAGTAATAAGTGCAACAGAAGGAAGAAACGCTGTCATGCAACTTTTGTTATATCTTTTTTTATCTAAATGTATTTATATTTGCACAAATTACCATAATCAAAGTTTGAGTATAGGGAATTTATTATTCGTTAAATTGATATCGTAGAATTTACAAAATATTACTAGAGAATATACGATATTTTTCAAGTGAGAATAGAACTAAAATTTAGAGATTATTGAAAATCATTGTAAATAAAAGGTGTTATTACTTTAAATGCTTCTGGAATTGTAACTATGCAAAATTAGATTAAATTACATAAATGTAAAATTCTAAAATAATGTTATCATAAAAATAAAAATCCCTCTTCCCCCATGAAATAAGTTCTAAACTAATCGAAACAGAAATAATTTAAAATATTAACATGATTATACTTGTATTAAAAAGGAAAGATAATTTTAAAGAAACTAACGTACAATATTAAAATAAATATCTCTGTAAAGTTATGTCGACGAATCAATAATATATTTCATGATTTTTACGACAGCAATGCAACATCCACGTTTTTAGAACATCTTCTATTGATAATGATTTTCAAATCATCATGTCAAAGAATTTAATAATAGGATTTTATAAATTATCTATTGATTAAACCCGAAATTCTGAATTATAGCGAAACTTATTTCTACGTATTAAAATTATTTCGATATCATTGATCAGTATTGCAAGTCCCTGATTTGCGTCAAGTGACGTTTGTTACGTCCCAAACTGATTGTGCTTGGATCGCGAACTAATCGGGTTAACGAGTAATCGGATTACAATGCGATTACATTAAGAGGGGTTGGCTTTTAGTTTTTCTACATTAATTAGAACCGTTCATAGAAATCAAGGATTTATTCGATTCTCAACATTACAATGACTACTCTTTAGATACTCTTTTCTTGTGAACTAAAATATCTAGGATTTACGTAACAGGATGTATTAAGTAAACGTTAAAACGAAAGAAAGCAAAGAGAGAAGCAAAAATTGAAAATCGTTCTTGATTTATATTAAAGAAAGAATTACTTTTTCATCCATACCGTTACCTTCCATTCCTTTATTTCTTATTATGTGCATGTAATCAAAGAATTATTCAACTAAATATTATTTTAATGGTTTTAACTTTTATCTCTACGCATATAGAACTTCTGGAGTTTTTTTGACTGGAAAATATATACAAACAATTTGTTTAAAAATATTCAGATATTTCATTCGGAAATTAAGTGTTAATATTTAAATGTTTATAAAATCGATGATATTTTGATGTAATAGATCCAATAAATATCGCTAGCGCATGGTTCCTTTTCCCTTTCTTGTCTGTTACATTTTTATTTTGTTGAACTTGGCATAAACGTTTCACTCTTGAAATGTGCACATTCGCAATTTCTATTTCGGCTGCAGCATCATTATAATTATCATTAACCCATTGGCATATAGAGTGTCTCGTGAAAACCTTTGGACACGTGCCACAGAAAGATTTGATGTATATTTATGTTGTATGTATTATACAGGGTGGTTGGTAACTGGTGGTACAAGCGGAAAGGGGGTGATTCTACGCGAAAAAAGAAGTCGAAAATATAGAATAAAAATTTTTCGTTCGAGGCTTTGTTTTCGAGAAAATCGACATTGAATTTTCGTTCGGTACGCGTGCACTTTATCGCCTCTCGTTATAACGAATCTCATAAAAATTTTCTTTTTTTAATTTTTCCATCGAGACAACGATCTACAATGAGATCCGTTATAACGAGACGCGATAAAGTGCACGCGTACCGAGCTAAAATTCAAAGTGGATTTTCTCGAAAACAAAGCCTCAAACGAAAAATTTTTATTCTACATTTTCGACTTCTTTTTTCGCGTAGAATCATCCCCTTTCCGCTTGTACCACCAGTTACCAACCACCCTGTATAAATTCCATTAGCACTGATGAAACGCTACTGATACGATTATATTGGTAAAAGTCAAACCAATGGAAAAATGTATATAGAAATTATAAGATATTCGCTGCAAATATGTATTTAGTAAAAAGTTAATGTACAGCATAAATAGTCATCTCAAAAATATGATTAAAAAATGGTCACATTGAATACCGAAACTTATCAATATAATGCATAATTGTCTGTTTAAATATACTCTGCGAAATATATATTTGTACCAAATATCTTGTAGCTTCTATATACAATTCGAATTGATTTTAAAGTTTAGCAATATAATCATAATACACGAGTTTCATATTAATGCTAACGAAGCAAAATGTTTTCTATAACACATACATTTATAAAAGGTTTCTACAAGTGTTGGAATACATACTTTAGCTACTGTACATTTATTGCATACATTGTACACATATTTATTGTACACATTGCCAGACAGTTCGAGACATTGTGGTTGTTTCTTACTAATTAGGATTTTAGCAGTTCAAGAATTCAATGCGTTTAACGTTTCCAGGGCTAAATGCTTTTTGAGCAGTTGGAAAAGATTTTTCATGGATTATTAATAGCAATAAATGGTAATTTTGATCGCGAAAAAAATGGTTTACACAGGAACATTTAGCAGAGAAAACGTTAACGTGAGAAAATCATATGTCAATGGGTTACAATTAAAATTGATCAGAAACAATGGTTTGTACGTTGAATTGTAGTGAAGTGTAGTATGAGTTATAGTCCTTACCTTTCGGGTGGTAAACACAAACGAGTATAATTTTCTGCAGCTATAGTGGCCAACGTCAACACCGTCACGAGGAAGCAAAGTGCCTCGAGAGTACATTCAAATCGGCATGTGCTTAATGACTCTTCATGTCCTGCCAGGATCACAATCACTGATACCGGTATTACAAGGCCTGTTACTAATAGATCTGCCAATGCAACGTTCACTAGAAACGCATTTCCTGGAACGAGAGAATATAGTTTGGAGTTAATTAAAATGGATTACCGTATTAGTTAATTGTTAGATGAATTCTGAGAGTATCATATGATTGATATGCATTCAAGGAGCAATGAAGCAATCCAAAGTAATTATTGTTGTGCGCAATACATTACATCGAATGTTGTTGAATATTCATGTTCACAGTACATACAGCATGTATCTTTATATGTATAAGTATTATCACACTTTTACATTTCACATAGGACGTAGTAATCATATGATGAAAGAATTAAAAGTTTGACTAAATCAGATATAAGCGAGTTGTTGATAATTTCTTTTGATCTATTTTCATCTAAATTTTATTATTCTCATTTTCAACAATTTATTTGAGGCGAGCACTTTTGAAAGGTCTTGCTATTTTGGAATTTTAAATAATTTGTGGCTCTGCATGAATATGTTATTCATATGAAACGTGTTCGATTGCTTTACTTTCATTTAGAGATATTTTATAACATAAAATTCTATTCGTTCATATTTTATTCGATTAACACATTTTTTGTGTCATAAGCAATGCGAGATTTTTAAATGTATTGACTTTAGAAATTGGAAGTTTAATTCATGTTTTTATAATGGATGGATAAAATAAGAAGTACGCTGAATTCTATAAACAATTTGACATTTATTTAATATCTATATTTATTATTTATTAATTTATTATTTTACCAGAATTAAAATTGTACAATGTAAGTTACATACATTGCAGTAAATATAAATATGTACACAGCTATTAAATCGAACTAGGTATTTACCTTTTGAATCTTTAACTATGTATCTATGTTATTAACACGTTCAATGCGGGAAGGTTCCTACGATTCCCCTACTCTCTGTGACGAATATTGAAAAAAAATTGTTTAATTGATTTTACTTCAAAGATGTCGAAAACAAATATTAGATTGTTATAAAATATTTTTAGAGAATGATGTCGACAGACGTATACACGTTGTTACTGAAGTCGTTGTTACTCCTCCATACACGTGTGCATGATACATATAATGTCTCAACATTGAATATGTTAAGCATAACTTCATTCGCTTTATTTTTATAAACAATTATTCAATACCACACTGAACGAAAATTATTTTACATTATTAAAAATAAAAATTAGTTATTTGCAAAAATTTCGAAAATACATTTAAATTTAATATTAATAACACTTATTAACTTAAACATAATAATTAATCTTGCTATTAGTATATTTAAATCTAATGTGCACACAACGATCTAATATACTGTTGTTATTTCCATACTCATAGATAGGATCAGATGTTATTTCTATACTCAGAATAGAAATAACAACAGGTTATGGGCCCAAGTGCAATAATTAGTTATTATTTTTATTGAAAATATTATTAATAGTAATAATATTGAGGAGCGCAGAAGATAACCTAAAAACAAAAAAAAGGGGGTGCGTGATCGATGATTCAGTATTGAATATCATAAGGACGCTTTATCGAATATACAATAATTGTTTACGTAATAATACAATTATCAAAAAAAAAAAAAGAAAAAATGTCGAGCGGGGCGAGTTTAAGTATTGAAAAACTAAACAAAGAAAATTACGACACGTGGAAATTGCAAATGGAAGCAATACTCATTAAAGATGACTTGTGGGAATATGCAAATGGTTCAATAATTAAACCTAAAGCAGCGGATGAAGCCTCTTTATGGAATAAAAGGAACGGTAAAGCCAGAGCCGATATTATTCTTACCATAAGTTCGAGTGAGCTATGTCATGCGAAGCATTGCAAAACTTCGCATGAAGTATGGAATAAATTAAAGGAGGTTTACGAACCCAAAGGACCCGCGAGAAAAGCTACGCTCCTAAAGCAATTCACGAAAATGTCCGGTAGTGAAAATATGTCCGATCACTTAACCCTTAGAATGCTGAATACTCGCGGCTTATGCGTTCCGTACGGACGGCGCACGGTCAACGCTGACTATCGCCGTGGACGGAGTACTTTTTCGCTAGACTGAACTCCGTTGATTGACTATTCAAAGCGCAAATCGTAATAAGTTATAGTAATTCTTTTGCACGAGATTAAATGATTCAAGAGCGTTATTTTTTAGTATTAATTATTTATTATAAACATTGAAATTTACAATAAACTAGAATTTGGGTAATAAACTAGAAAACAATAAACTAGAAAACTAAATTTAGTAAATATAACACGAGTTAATAATTCAGTTGCGTGTGAAAAATTTCAAAACAATTATCGATACATAATCCGATATCGCATTTTCTGCATTCGTATCGTGTGTCGCTCCTTCTCTTATTTTTCACGCAAACAACACGTTTTCTTCTTGATAATTGTGTTGTGCCGGCACGATTAGGGCATTTTGACGGAAAATGCCTATCAATTAAACGAAATGGTAAATCCTCGGACTTTCTCTTTCTTCCTCCTAACATGTTTCTACGTTGGAAATATTTTCGTAAAACGTCTCTTATCAACGCTAAATGAAATTCACTAAATTTTTGTTTCGAAGCAGTAGATTTTTGATATAAAATATATGCATTATATGTAAGGAATGCATTTATATTTATCTCACACAAACGTAATAGTATTACTTCTGCGTAGGTGTTCGGAAAAATTGACAAACGCATATATGCGTCCTTAATCCATGCCGGACACTTACAGAAAACTCATTTATGTGTCCTTAGTCCGATAGCTTTCGCCAGACGCGTATATGCGTCCATAGCACTCTAAGGGTTAAATAATTTTTTCAGCCACGTGGATAAATTAAAAGAAATGAATATTCCAATCGCTGATGATTTATTGTCAACCCTATTATTATATAGCGTCCCGAATACATACGAAAATTTTAGATGTGCAATCGAATCGCGGGACCAATTACCTATTCCAGATGCGCTTAAGATAAAATTATTAGAAGAAGCTAATTCTCGTCATAATTCAAATGCCGTGAATGATCACCAAGAAGCTGTACAAGTGGAAGATTCAAATAAACACAAAAGGTATGATAAAAATAGAGATAACAACATATACAATAAAAAATTGTATAATAACATTATTATCGTAAATCATAATAGGCATGTAATTCAATGAAATATTTTTATGCAAAAAGTTTACAAATTAAAGTGCAGAAAATAAAATTATCATGCACGATCTCGATCCATGTACACAGATTAATACATTATAGCATAAAACATGAGTGTGTTGATAAATGTGTTGTAAATTATGCAGATCCATTCCGCAAATTAGAAGTTATGTACTCTTATAGACAATCTGATTGATATTCCTAAACTAATTTCTCATTAACTTCACTAATCCAATATCTATTACTAGTAGTACATGCGTTAATGACTTATTTGTTGTTGCGAACAAAGTTGTCATTCGCAAACTGTGTAAGTACTTACGTTAAGTATGCTATTCTAGCACATGAAGATTTAATTTATAAACGCATGATTAGTTCAAATGTTGTATAATGAAACTAGTAGTACATGCGTTAATGACTTATTTGTTGTTGCGAACAAAGTTGTCATTCGCAAACTGTGTAAGTACTTACGTTAAGTATGCTATTCTAGCACATGAAGATTTAATTTATAAACGCATGATTAGTTCAAATGTTGTATAATGAAACATTTCGAAACTGTACACTTATATGGTTTAAAGACACAAAATATATTAAAGAGATAAATATTTTTACTGTACGATTAGTAAAACATATGAACCAATTATATATGGTGAAAATAATCGTTTAAGTAATACAATAATATCATTAAGTATTAATTACACGTATTGAAATATTAAATAATACGATAATAATACAATAAATAAAAAATACAATAATCGTTACTTTCATTAGTCGTATAGCACAATTTTTAAAACATTTTAACGTAACAACAAATAATCCCAAATACATAGCTATGAGTAACAGTAAAATTTCTACAGAAAATAGGACAATCAAATAAAAAATAATATAGTTCATGTAACGATCTATCAAATCTTTCAACCTATTTTAAATAGTGATCTTCTTCAAAATAGCTAAGTAATTTTCGACTTTCCTCCAAAACACAGCGCAATTTATGTTTACTTAATGTAGTAAACAGATAATATTAAATAAATAAATATTAAAAATCTTCAACTAAAGATAACAGTAACGACTCCAGAGAAAACACTTTACCATTTCATTGATGTTTATATCTTATAGGCAAATATTCTCAATCATTAATTCTTAGTTTAAGTTCACTCCACGGGGTTGATAGGGGTTGGACTATGTTAAATGGAAATGTGGAGGTGACGAGGAATGGGAAACAGTGATAAATTGCGCGATGGTGAATATGAAGGGTTGGCACAGAATCACCTTCTTTACAATAACAGGATAAAATCAGATTATCTACCGACAGAAGCAACTATGAGTGTAGGAGATACAGAAGTAAATAAGGAACATCAGAGAAGTACAGGAGAAAATATAAATACAGGATTGGATAAAAGAAGGAATAAAAAGATACAAGGAAGAGATACAAAACTTGAAGTTGTCAGAAAGCGAATTAAGAGACGATTAAAAAGGACTGAAAATGGTATTGAGGAAAGCAACACGAATAAACGAAACAAGGAAGCACAAAGTGGAACAAGGAAGGATAAAGTGTTGGGATACGGAATGCTGGAAAGTGAAAAAGCAGTGAAAATATGTCTGAGGAAAGTCAGGAAAGAAACAAGTATAACAGAGTATCATAAGGAGAGAAGGAAGTATAAAACATTATGTAAAGAAAAAGAAGAATGAAAAACAGAAGAAGAAATAGAAGAGGTAAGGAGTTGTAGAACAGAGGTAGAAATATGGGCATATGTTAATAGGGGAAAGAAGAAGAGATAAGGGGTAGGTGCTCGAATAAAGATGGAAGAGTGGAAATAACATTTCAAGAATTAGTTAGAAGGAAACGAAGAAAAACTAGAAGTCGAATAGGGAACGATCAAGACAAACGAGGGGTATACAGGAGAATTGGACGACAGAGAAATAGAACATCAGATAGATCAAAGAGGAGGGAAGCAGCAGGCAGAGGCGGGATAAAAAATAAAGTACGGATAATTACAAAGGAGAAGTTTGAAGAGAACTAAAAGAAATAATAAAAAAAAGTATAGAATGGACAAGGCTTCCCGAAAGACTGGAGAGAAGGAGAAATAACACACAAAGTAGGCAACTGTAAAAGGATAATATACAGAATATAGTACATAAGACCTACGCAATGGTGCTGAGGGAAAAGCTAGGGAAAGAAGAAAATAGAGAGAAAGAAAACACAAACGGGATTCAGAGGAAGACGAATTACGATGGATAACATACATGTACATGTATATTAAGACACACGATAGGGAACAAATACAGAGAAAGGAGAAAAGTTCTAAGGCTTCTTCTTCGATCTAAAGGCAGCCTTCGACACAGTAAATGGGAAAAAGTTGTGTGAAATGAAGAGGAAGAAAAAGATAAACAACCAGCGGATAGAAAGAATAAAGGAAATCGGAATTATTGCGCATCTCTGTCTCAAACCTGTTAGTATTCAGAAATTTTCTGTGCCTCCTTGTTTAATTCTGACCCTGCTGCATGTTTCTTCATATAAGTCCGGTCTTGTTCACGACTTACATCGCAAATTTAGAGGAGGATTTGAGAAAGGAAGAGGATGGAAAAAGAGAAACCACGTGCCAAATGCGAAGATGTCCAAAATGATAGTTCTTGGAGAAACTAGAGGGAGGAGAAAAGTAGAAAAATGGTCATGGGAAGGGAGAGAGCTGGAGCCAGGAAAAGAATTGAAGTATCTAGAATCTAAGATATATCTTGAAACAAAATCCAGATGATGATCGACAGATACGAGAAGCGGTGAAGAGAAGTCAGGATAGCGATGAAATGGGTCTAAGAAATTGGGCAAAGGAAATACAAGAGCGACTTAAAAAGAAGGATTACGTTATTTGTTTCATTGGTAAAAAGTATGCTGTATGGAGTAGAGACATGGGGCTAGAAAAAGCAAAGTAGATTGGAGCTGATATGTATTAGTCAGGATAAGCATTTGAAATAGATATTAGGGTTTGATTGGAACACCTCAAGATATACAAGGTGGTTGGTAACTGGTGGTACAAGCGGAAAGAGGGTGATTCTACGCGAAAAAAGAGGTCGAAAATATAGAATAAAAATTTTTCGTTCGAGGCTTTGTTTTCGAGAAAATCGACTTTGAATTTTCGCTCGGTACGCGTGCACTTTATCGCGTCTCGTTATAACGGATCTCACTGTAGATCGTTGTCTCGATGGAAAAATTAAAAAAAAAATTTTTATTCTATATT
>NT_177090.1:7929-37138 GCF_000188095.3 Bombus impatiens | reverse complement strand
GGCTCCCGGGCCCCATTTCGATCGCAGCCGGGACGGTCATCGTGGAGGTTTTAGTCGATTGGAGTCCGGCACTACCACGCCGCTTTTCCCCAGAAGCGGCCTGGTGTTCGTGCGGATTTCCTCCACGTTAATAAAAAAAAAAAAAGTTACCAACCACCCTGTATAGTAAAGAATGAAATAAACGGAAACAAAATTAGAGTCGAAGCAGGCAGAAGAGCAGTAGTATTTGAAGAAAAGATAAGGCGAGAGACAGATAGTGAAATATTAAAGGAATATTTAAAGGAGATAGAAAAAGTAGTTCGACGACGAAGTAACAAGAACAAAGGGGAGAATTTTACCAAAGAAATCTATCTATCTATACAGGTCTATCAACAACAGAATTAATAAGAAGAAGAGGTCTTAGAGACAAAATATGTAAGAAAGATCTTTTTTCGTTAAATTTATATATACTCATTATATAGAGTTACTTCTATATGAATTACTATATATTCTATATATTAGTATGACGTTTAAAATTACGTAACTTTAATAAATAAGCTAAGTAAGTTAAGTAACTTAAGTAGATAACAAGTATAAGTTTTGTTGTAGTTTAGAAATATGCAAACAATAGAATGTATTACTACTATTAAATAATTAGTTCTTTTTTAACGTTTCATTTACCATAAACTTATGTTAAATTATATTATTTATTACATTTATTATTATTTATTATTATTATTATTATTTATTATAGTGTCCCGTAAGTGGTAGTACAACCCGATAAAACGTGATTTTACGTGAAAAAATAAGTCGAAAATATAGAATACAATTTTTTCATTCGTTTCTGAGAAAATCAAGTTTGGAAATTTATCGAGTATACTTAGATTTGGCTAAACACTGATTAGGTATGAATAAACATCTGCAGGATGTTATTTTACATGCGAAAATAAGCCAAAAATGTGAAATAAAATTTTTCCATTTAATATATGCTTTTATATCATTAAGTATGAGTATTCATAATTCAAAAAAAAGTAAAGATGAAATAAGCGAAAATTAAAAATTTCGTTTGGATATCAATTACATAATCTTCGCCACAGAATAACTGACTAATTTAATAATAAATTATTTACATCGTTCAAGAAATTCTTTAATACTTTAATAAATACGTATTCGAAAAAATTGTACCTCGAGTAATCTTTGATCGGTGATACTGTTATTTTTAACATTAAAATATTATTTTACTATATCACGTTTAACAGCTTGTCGATGCTGTTTTTATGAGGACCATTCTTTTCAATTAGGGCAAATGAGTCTGTTCAGCAAATTACGTTTACGAAAGATATAGATCAATTCAAATATCGTCGCGTGAACGCATACGAGATTGGATACGAAAAGAAGTCGACATAAAGTAGAATTTTCAGGGGAAAAGTCCGACTTTTTCTCGTTACTACGCATCACGATATAGAGGGTGTTTCACGCAGCAAAATACAGCTACATCTTTTAAACAATTAAATACAAAAATAATTAACAAAATGAAAATTAGTGTTGGTAAAAAAATTGTATTATATGTCCTTCACTACTTTGATGAATTTGTGCACATTAAAACATTCATTTTTTTTGTTAGGACTCATATATCACATTTTTCGTTATGTGCATGATACTGATTCGAATGTAAGGCACGAATAAAAAAGCACGAAATTGTAAAAAAAATATTTCATAACAGTTCGTATAAAATACATATGTAGAGCTTTATAATATAAAAGTAGGTGCATGAAAATTATTTGTGAATATATAGCACTGTAGGTAATGAAAATCGAATTCGTAATGAAAGCGTTAATACGATTACAAGATGCAATTGCACTTTTCTTTAGAGCGAAATTATATTTTATTACGAACGAAAATTATGCTTTATTAATACTTCGTACGGTATTATTTGTATATATTTGTATGTATTAATAAAATTACAAAGAACAACTTCATAGTCTTTTTTTGAATATAACTGTACAATATTTTGTGCACGATTTTTTGAGTACTTAAATTTCTCTTTTAATAATAAATATCTCATAAATTATTTAGTGTTAAATCACTTAATTTAATACTGCTACATCGTATAGGATGATCGAGAAAATAAATTTATACAAGAAAGGTTGTAAATACAGTTTCATTAATAAAAAGAAGGACAGTTACATTTTGCAACCAAATCAATAATAAAAAATACTTAAAAGTAAAGCAGAAACGTAGTAATACATAACATTAATTTTTTGTTCTAAACTTTTGTTCCATCTTTAACCAGTTTGAAGATATTATGTATAATGCTTACTCACACTTAGTTGCGTGAAGCACCTTGTAATTGCTATTATCGCAGCGGAGTCACCAAATTGTTATAGACGATCGAAAGATTTTTTTTAGTTAGGAACAGGCCGATAATTACGGTTCCCAATTGGTACTGGACATTAATGAAACGGACTGGAGAGAAGAAGTTTATTGCCAGGATAAAAGTGCAGCAGAAACGGAACAAAATTTTCCTGCTGAATCGCTCTGGCTGCACGAAACTTCGAATCATTTACGTTCGTATCAGTATACACGGGTATCGAAGTGCCGGTGAAAATCTTTCGAGAAAGTGTTTCTCGTTAAGAGTTTGCGAAAGGATGAGGAAAAAGGTAAGAACAGAAGTTAAACATAGGCTAGTAGTTATAAAGGAAAGAAATTATTGAAACTCTCGTGAAAAGTTGTAATTTGGATAAGGAAACTTTCCGAATTGTGTCATGGTCTTCTCTATGGTCTTCTTTCATCTTCTCTGTGCGATACGATGCTTATTTCTAATAATCAACTAACATGATCAGGGGGAAATATTAAGTTGCTGTAACTTCTGTTTATCAGAGATAGATCTTCCACAAATTCTAAAATTCCAAATTTGCAACGTTTATCATTCTATTGAGAATTCAGAGAATTTATTCAAGAGCTTTTGCTATTTTATAAAAATATTCCAATTACATACGTATTTTTGCACTCTTTACATTATTTAATGATTTCTCATAAAATAAATTCTTCAAATATTGAAACAATTAATATATTCTAATATTAGTAATTTACTAAGCACTGCAATACTTGCGAATTATTATTTTTTATATTCTGACAATCTCAAATACATATCACACATTGTTATTATTAAACAATGCTGTTGAGATATGTATAATTTTCTGTGCTGGACTGGGTTAAATGCGTAATAGAGATTCTTGTATGTAAATATCAGTGTGCGGAAGTGTGTGTGTGCGCAGCGTCTCGAAAACAAAGGAGTGTAAACTGTTCAGTCGGTTAACAGTCGGGTATGGAAGAAAGTGCTGAGACGCGTGCCAGTGTGTATCGATGAATATATAAGGTATTGTCCATGAAATAAATATATTATTATCTTAATATTAATCCTCAGTATAAATTTAGTGTTCCTATAACATTATTTCGGCTTCAGAGATCCACAATTTCCAACAAATGCAATTATTAACTATATTTGCTCTTATTACTTGTGATACGTTATTCATTGGAGCTAACATAAGCAATATGTTTATGGTGTTCCTCAAATTATAATATCAAGCGGCGAAGAAAGTTATTCAACCAATATACCGCGAACAATATAATTTTTATACCACAGAGATAGAAATAGTCCTAGTTTCGTAGTATTAAAATGTAAGAATCGTTATATACAGTTGTTAATTATTATTTTATTCTCACATTTAATTACTGATTATTAGAAGTTAATTAAATAGTTATAATATTGTAGTACCGTGGACGAGGGGCCTAGGGGGTGTCGTGCGAATTGTAAACAAGAGGTTGTTGAGCGTGTGCATGATGGGACGTAAACAAAAGATATAAGACAAAAGACAAAGGGTTGCTAAGAGACGTAAACAAATTAACTGCAGTATGAGCTGAGAAGTCAGAGAGTGCGGATTGCGTTGTCGAGATAGTGTTGTTAGCGTTGCAGAAAGGGAGTCGAATCTGTGTTGACGAGAGTTGTTAATTAATTATAATACGTTGTTACGATTAGTTCATGTTAAATAACCATTGTTTTCTGTTTAATCCATTTATTATTAACCAACTAATTACTATATTTACGATACTACGATATACAGGGTGGTTGGTAACTGGTGGTACAAGCGGAAAGGGGGTGATTCTACGCGAAAAAAAAGTCGAAAATATAGAATAAAAATTTTTCGTTTGAAGCTTTGTTTTCGAGAAAATCGACTTTGAATTTTAGCTCGGTACGCGAGATCGTTGTCTCGATGGAAAAATTAAGAAAAAAAATTTTTTTTTAATTTTTATTCTATATTGTCGACTTCTTTTTTCGCGTAGAATCACCCCCTTTCCACCATACTTGTACCACCAGTTACCATCCACCCTGTATACATGAGTAAATCGCACAAGATCTAGTCCACGCATTGCTATAATTGTAAGATAATGCTGTATGTGTTGTTCTATGTGTTCTCATGTATATGTTTTATTATAATTTACAATATTTCGATTGCATTGGAATGAGAAGCTTTTTCTTTTCAAATTTATATATTTAACACATTAGCATTTTATTCATTATATTGACTCTAAAAATCAATTAATTTAGCCATAATAAAAGAAAAATGGTAGTCCTTAGATGAATTGATCTTAAAATTACGAAACATTAGAAACAGATGGCGACAGTACCTCGTTTCTTAAGTTGATCTTCTACCACCACCGCAGAGATCATGAAAACGTTGCCGACACTGCCGCCGACAGCCATTGATGCTAACAAAAGAAGTCTCGCCACTCTGGACCATGCGGAGGATAGAGTGACCGGAGAAATGTCAAGGTCACTGTCTAAGGAGTTTTCCGCTTTGTCCATTCTTATTTCCGACTCGATGCCAATAATTCCAGCCAGAGTGCTCGTTGCACCTGTAGAGATCGTCGTCGCGTTCATTCTAAAACTGAAAAAATACGATCATTAACAAAATATTAAAAACCAGCATATTGTACTGTCCAGGCACACAAAGTTTTGTTTTTAAACACGTAAAGTATCTTTGTACGTGGCCACGGAACAGCACGAGAAAACAACATGAACGAATGTTGAGCGAGCAGTAAAACTGAAATCGTTTGAAACATTGGCCCATACTTTTTAATTAAGGAGAAAGGTGATAAACACAAAAGGATGCTGGGCAATAAAATCACAGCTATATATAGACAAATATCCTACAGCGCCATACTGCGATGCACAGATGTTCCAAATAGATCACAAGGTAAGTATTTTATTTTCTTTTACGGGCTAACGGAATTACGGCTATAGGGAAATTTGATTTTCTCCCTTGTCGCGTATATGTGAACAGAGTATGTAGTGATTTTTTTTTTTGGTAAATAGTTTATCGGAAAACGGCCATTAAATGTTTATTGCACAAGTATATCGTGTAATATGTACATTTTACTGGCCTATTTATTGAAATAGAAATAAATCAATTTATGAATTAATGTAGTATTTTTATTTTAAGAATATCTTATGAAAAATAACTTTATTTTATATCAAATAAGTCATCCGCAAATAAATTATTATTTCAATTACAATAGCAATATCAATGATAGGTGATGATGATCAATAGTTAGAAACAAGATACAAACATTTATTTATATTAAATATTAGAGATTAATTTATTTTCATTTGTAGAGATTAATAATGTGTTATAATATGAATGATAACATTGAAGCTCTAATACAATAATTCTACTATTCCTTTAATTTCTATATAATGTAAATAAATAATATTTATATTGTTATACCAAAAATTAGATCTTAGTATACAGAATATATAGAATGGCAAAAATAGTATATGAAGTTACTATAATTAATAATTAAAAATTATTAAACATTATATAAAATGTTAATATAATCAAAATATATGTGTATACAATTCTCCCATTTTATACTTGGGAGATTAATTTAAAATTGCAATAGTTGTTTGGTTATTTTATATTACTAAAACATTTTTTCATTTGATTTTGTTTTTACAAATTCCAATGTTTGCATTGAGCATTTCAAAAAAATTAATCGCGTTACTATGGTTATGCCGGAAATTTTGCTTTCGACAAAACTTCCTGAATTTATTAACAATTTTTAAGACATTTTTTCATATAATATAGTATCAATTGTTCTTTGCAACTATATTATATATTATATATATTGTATGTAAGTATATACAAGGTGTTCGGCTGCAAGTGTAAAAAATTTAAGGGGTGATTCTTAAAACTAAAATAAGATAAAAATTCAGAATAAAAAAATTGCATTTCGGGTTCGTTTTTTACTTATTGACAATAAAAAAATTAGCCGAAATATCCCTGTACGCGAGCAAACCTTTTTACACAACCGAAAGTAAGTCAGCCTAAGCAGCGGCGTACACAGGATCCTGAAATCGAACGATACATTGGCAACAGCTTACCTCGCACAAGTCGTAAAGAAGAAGACTATGATATTTGCAGAAGTAAACTATCCTGCGCGACGTTTCGTAAGAAAACTCGTAGATTAAACTGATGATGAATAAACCTGGTTACTTATTAAGATCCATAACAACATATCAAAAACTGCCTCATAAAATTTTCGAGTAAAGAGGATTAATGTTTCCTCTGATCCTTTGCCTCCATAAATAATAAATAATATAGTACATATAAGCAATGTTTATACAAATTTCATACATGCACCGCGATTGTCCCATCCACAGGTGCCCCGAAGGTGCACAGGGGTATTTCGACTAATATTTAATCGTCAATAACTAAAAAACAAAGTCGAGAACGCAATTTCTTATCCTTGATTTTTGTTTTATTTTAGCATCAAGAATCACCCCTTATATTTTTTTAAACTTGTAGCCAAACACCCTGTATAGTATAGTATAATCCATATATAATATTTCTGCATAATTATGTATATAATATATTATACAGGGTGGTGGTACAAGCAGAAAGGGGGTGATTCTACGCGAAAAAAGAAGTCGAAAATATAGAATAAAAATTAAAAAAATTAAAAAAATAACGTCAATCGAAACGACGATCTACATGATGAGTGAGATCCGTTATAACGAGATGCGATAAAGTGCACGCGTACCGTGCGAAAATTCAAAGTCGATTTTCTCGAAAACAAAGCCTCAAACGAAAAATTCTTATTCTATATTGTCGACTTCTTTTTTCGCGTAGAATCACCCCCTTTCCGCTTGTACCACCAGTTACCAACCACCCTGTATAATATATTGCACATTCAAATATTTCCTGAACTAACCCGAAATTAGCAAAAGAACGAAAATAAATTATGTTAATGTTATATTTTGTAGTAATGTTATATTTTTGCTATATGATCTCTATTTATTATAATTATAAGCTAATAACATGATAAAAGTAATAAATGCACGAAAGAACAGAATTAAATAATAAATACAGAGAAATTAGCGATGCAAAGGACAAAAGTGTGCTCTTTCATCTCCTGCCTTTTTCGTTTTATATGTACACAGTAGAGCGTGTGACAGAAAGGCCATTGTCCTTCGCTTCCTCTATTCTTTATTTCTCTTTATCTGTTATATCCTCTTCGGAGGAACGTCCATAAAACTCACGGAATAAAATGGGAAGAAAGCTCACTAGGAATTTGAACGTACGCAAATGTCGATCGCAGCAAAGGACCATTTACAAGTGATGCATTCATCTTCGTCAAAACTGGCCAAATCCCAGTGCAAACAGATTTAATTCCGTACGGCTTAAATGGCCACGTTTGAGGAAGGCAATCAAGGGAAGCAATTAGCGTGCTCGTTGCGATGTAAATCTATCTGATGAAATTCTGCGAAGGCAGGTCAACAATCTGCTCTTCCGTAGCCTTTTGATCAATCATTATTATTCTCCTTTCTTAAATTTAACCTCGATTTCACGCGATCAGAATTCTTCCGCTTTAATGAATTGATTTCACGTTTGAGCAATAAAGAGGAAAGAAAAGGAAGAAGAAAATTGAACCAAAAAAAAAAGGGACCACACGATTCCTTGCTGTTGCACGAAACTTGAAACACGGACTCCTGTTTGAAAGCAGGAAGGAAATCAGGTTGTAGCGACCCGATATCGGATTATTAGCTGCACGGAGGTTGTGGAGATTAAGGCAGACACGCTGACAACCCTAATTGTAAGGTATTGATCAGTGTCTATTGCAAAAGTCGATGCCATGTTTTAATAATCATGTGCTACGATCACTTTACGATGCTCCCTCTCGTATCGTAAATTTTTAGCGTCGTTTCACCGCAATAAAGTCGTTCAATTTTAACGATGAAGCGCATTTTATTATCACGATATGCTCTCTACGCTCTACTAGACCAAAAGGGATATCTTGCTGGGCAAAGGATTTTACGATTTTTCTCCATTTTATTTTGTTACATTTTATTGATCGAGGAATTATTTTGAATTGCCAGGAAAATTGAAATTGTCAGAAATGTTTAAAAATGTTTAGTGTATTCTGTTATTGTCGGCGTTGTGTCTGTATTTTATCAGTCTTTTGTAAGTGAGCATCTCTTATTTATGAGTGTACGTTACATTATACATTTAAGTATAATTAACAACGTTCGATAATAAGTTTGCTAGATAAATTTAATTTCAACACCTATAATATAATGGTAACAACATTTTGTTACACGGGATTAGCATTCTTTGCTATAATTGAACAGAATATAAAGAAGCAAAAATATTGCATATATTGCATATGCAAAATTAATGTCGAGCTACGTATTACATTTTTAGTTTAAACATACATTCATTTATAAAACATATATTTATTTAGTAATTTAATTACTTTAGATATAGAATATTTATTTAATAATGTGATTACTTTAATTAGTTATAAACGTTAAAGGACAATAGACATAGTTTATACACAATACATATAGCAGACATTTTCATCAGAAATATTATAGTATTGTGTAAATCAATAATAAGATATATTTACCTATATAATATGGAATATTAATAATGTTGCGTAATTTGCTTTAGCTCGACATACTATTAATTTCCAAACTTGTATATTTAGCTACAAATAAAGGTACAGAAAATTTCCCAGAAACATATTCTCACATTCTTATAACTGCTACCTTTAATAGCTGCTCTTAAATAGCAGAAGTTTTCGTCCAACTTTGATAAAGCTAAAATAAAATGGAACATTACATTTGTATACCTAGAACAACTTGTTAAAATTTGAATAGATGAAACAAGTGCTTTGTATTTTATTTGCTTTGTATTTATTTACAGGCCAAATTTCATGAATTTATTGACTTTTATCTTTAATGGTCTATGTACTTGCTTCAACATCCCATATTATAATATGCAAATACTGTAGAAAACGAAGCAGAAGTATATATGTTTAATTAAAGCATTGTTTATAATTATTACGAATCACTGTTTCTTCCAGAATGTAATAATATACAATTACCCATTGTTATTCTAAAATTATTTCTCTAGAAATGTGATGTAAATTTTATAATACTGCAGTAAGAATAGCAAATATAGTCTCACTGAGTTTCTACCTTTATATCGAACATTTGAATATTATTGAATGATTTATAATACTTACATATGCATATAACTACATTTATTTTTATTGTTGAATACGTATAATTAATATTCACAATACATTCACAGCGATATTTATCAATCTTGTCGTTTTGCCTTTGATAATATCTTGAATTTTGTACGACGTATTCTTTTATTTATTTGCACCTATATTACAATTAATGTTACAATAATTATACAAAAAACTGTTCCTATTCTAAGACTTTTTTAACTATATTAAAGGGTTTAAAAAATATGCTTTAAAAGGTATTCATTAATTGTACCTACATATAGAAAAGTGCAGAATTTTATACAAATTTGCAGAAATTTCCATATACTTAATTATATATAAAGTGTGGAAAAATAAATAAGCTGAAGATGATCTTAAACCGAATCGAACCTGTCGTCTATTAACTGTATATAAAATAATTTTCAGCAAATTTTAAATTGAATTTTAAATAAAAAGTAACTTTGATTTCATTTCTTCTTTTACAATCTACAAATATCTGTGGAGAATGCCAAGGATACTAGTCAATGAGACTTTTTAAAATTCATCATATACAATATGATACATATTATCATTCTAAGTATAAGCTTGAATTTTATAAAAATAATATTATTACGTATCTATTAAACAATACTTCTACAAAATTTTTCAAGTTGCAAAATATTTTCAACTTGTAGTCTACGTATTCAGTGTACAATTACTTTACACAATCTTACGAAATATCGCAATCATTCAATAAATAACAGAGTCCGTTGAAAGCGTATCGTTTTTATTTCTTTTTGAAGGACTTTTGAATCACGTTTTCTTGAATAGATTCGCTCTAAATAGAAACTTTCTAACCAACTACTTTCCAACTTTCTGTGTCGACATGAATCAATTTATGCAAATTTTAAAGGCTCACCGAAACACGCTTTATTTCTAGCAACAATAGTGTGGCAGATTCGAATTCAACACGGTGAGGCTTGTAAAGATGTACCGTCGTCAAAGTGTCCGTCAAAAATTCAGTTTCTTTATTCAATGTAACACCATGGTGTTCGGATTGGTTTACATTTCAGACGAAAGGTGGGAAACCTGTGGTATCGTATGTTAAACCTCTGGTATAGTTTTTTATCACGCGATATTGGATTTCATGGGACCGATGATGAGCTCAGCACAGATCCGTGGAATACTTCACAGAGTATGTGATTGATCGTATTCTTTATATTTGCATATCATTTTCAGCCCATTGACATACCCGTTATTTTGCAGTATATATGTATACTGGCCTCGAATACCGATAGACGTGTTCGTGCAAATTGTATGTAAATTTATTCGAGAACGGATGTTAATTGACTATCATCAAAGAAAAACAATTCTACTTTGATACGAATAAAAACGAAATTTTTTAAGAGTTCAAAATTATGGAGATCATAATAATGGATGTATATTTGCTTACCTTTTTTTTAAGTTTACATTTTCAAAATTAGGTGTGTCAAGAAAGAGTTGATTTGTATACGTTCGATTCTTCTATATAAATTTGCTGAAAGTAATTAGCACTTATTTTCTAACTCATGGTTCTTTCCTTTTCAAATATTTTCGAGCCGTTTTATCTTTATTAAGAACATGTTTTAAAGGACATTTACAAAATAAAAGAACGATCTCTCAAGTCAGTAAATTCATATAATTCGCTATTATTTAAACGTTTGGAAACTATTAATGAAGAGTTTATTCGTTAGTAAGACCATTTTTATAATATTATTAATAGACTACATAGTTTTCATAGCAAATTCATAGTTTTATGAATATACTTAGACGGAGAATTATTTTATCTAGTAAATGCTATGACAAGTGCTATACTTTGAACATATTATACATTTGCCTATTATATACATATTTGCACGTTCAAGTCTTCCAAAAAAATATAAAAATCCGCAGTTTAATTTGCAATGTTACTAATATTAATCAATATTCTTATTATATTTTTAATCATAATACAATCGAGTTTAATCTCACAAGGGAAAACGACTCAACTTTCGTGCGTGTTTATGCCGTTGCGAAGTGCATTCTGTAAAATCTGCTATTTCAAGAAGATACATGAAACGAAAAAGCATAAATCAACACTTAATGTTATGTAAACTATACTTAAAGAATCTGAAGCAAATAGAAATTTCATATGCTAAAACCTAATATCTTATATTGTTCTGGTTAACGTTTTTAAAAATATTTAACAAATATTAATCGAAAAATGGAATTACATTATATGTATTATACAAATTCGATTACTATGCGAAGGTTTATCATTTCAATAAGACGATACCATTATAGAATTAATTGTGTAAAAATTTGGAAAATGTCGATAGGGATAGGAAGTTAGCAGAGCGAAACGTTAGGATATCGATGCGCATTCAACACATGTCTGTGTCATGCTCTTCCGGTGATATCAGTTACCATGAAACTTGGAGTCCCTTGGAATAGGTATTATTCCAATTTTATAGATCTCTTCCAACTTTTCACGTTTCAAACTGAAAAACTTTCGAAATAAGAGAAATTTTATGTATATTTATCGTACCCAGCATTATGTTACGTTTAGTGTTTTACAGCGGATAATAAGTTAACCGTGAAAGTATGGATAATTTAAAACGTTTTCTTTTGATATAAACCTATATTGTCTTATTTCGATGCTTTTAACTTTTAATTTCGTTCTATAATTTATATTTTCCTAGATGCAATTTTCCATTTGAAATTGTCTCCCAGTCAATCTACAAGGTGGTTGGTAACTGGTGGTGCAAACGGAAAGGGGGTGATTCTAGGCGAAAAAAGAAGTCGAAAATATAGAATAACAATTTTTCGTTTGAGGCTTTGTTTTCGAAGGGGGTGATTCTACGCGAAAAAAGAAGTCGAAAATATAGAATAACAATTTTTCGTTTGAGGCTTTGTTTTCGAGGAAATCGACTTTGAATTTTCGCTCGGTACGCGTGCACTTTATCGTGTCTCGTTATAGCGGATCTCACTGTAGATTTTAAAAAAAATTAAACAGAAAATTTTTATTCTATATTGTCGACTTCTTTTTTCGCGTAGAATCACCCCCTTTCCGTTTGCACCACCAGTTACCAACCACCCTGTATATGTGAAATATGCATTTAGGTTGCAATTAGTTCTGAAGTGGAGACAAGCGAGCAAGAACTTTGAACCTTTTGTGAAAATATACATTTCGATATAAGATAATTGAATTTTTTGTAAAATTATACATTCTATAGGTTATATGTATATATGAAGCAAGAAATTGCTCAAACAGAGAATATTTGCAATAATTGCTATTTTTTCAACTAGTCAACGAGTAGTATTTCGAGTAAAATATTCGATATTTGGTATTTCAGTTCGATATTTAATTATATACTTTTGTATATTTCAAATATTTAATTTAAAGAAACAGTTTATTTTCATTTTTGGATTTTATTACTCCCGATTTAATTATCGATACCGATAATTTATCCCTGATAACATATGTACGAATACATCTGTCATCATGTCTGCGTATTAATACATACCGATACCAAATATCGATACAATTCAAACGCATCGCCATCGGTAGTTCAAATGTTTGATCTACTAGATACTAGAATTTATTAGTTACCAACCACCCTGTATATTACATATATAAATTTTTTTAAGCAATAAAATAGTTTCACGAGCTTTGTCAAATATATATAAAAATTTTATTCTATATTGTCGACTTCTTTTTTCGCGTAGAATCACCCCCTTTCCGCTTGTACCATCAGTTACCAACCACCCTGTATATTAATAAATTTTGGTTTTGTACATTGTAGTTGTGAAAGGACACCTCAAGGATTTACTCGGTATTCTTCGAGTCATTTTTTATTTTTCCACCAAATCTTTATAATTCTACGAAATTCGGCAAAAACTGAAATATGCTAAGTCATTTTTTAAAAATTATTAAAAGTATTCTCGTGTTTTTGATTTACTTAGTTTCATGACGTACTTACTCATTACTTTATTGAATTGCTGATACAAGCTTATCCATGTTCACGATAATTTTGTTTTCGTGCATTATCTCACTGCTTAGCCCTTAATAGCTTGATTATCAATATTAATATTTCCTTTCGTACAAAATATACACCTTAATCTGATAATTGCAGGTGTCGCAAGCCATACGTAACTAATTAAACGTAAAGGGGTCACTATCTGCTTTATAATTAAATAATTACCATCACGAAGTGCATAAATAATACATTTTATTTTATTTCAGTTTCGTAGAGGCGTAAAAGTAAAAAATACTTCTGGAAGTTAACATGGCAATCAGTGTCTTTCACTCCACGCCATGTTTATAGAGCACATTCATTTATATCGGACAAGAGATCGCCAAAGGGAGATGTCTGCACAGCGATTCATGAAGATGTCAGGTAAGGTAGATGGTGTAGACTGTAGAGCGTAGACTGACGTATTCTAAAAGTCCCTCAAGTTACGGTTCGTTCCGTTGATTTTTTCTCTGCTTTAATTAAAATAATCTCCACTCATATATATTTTATTAAAAGAAATAAGAAGAAGAAGAATAAGAAAATCATATTTGATGAATTGTTTAATGTGAAAATATTATAAATATTAAATTGTTTAATTTGATTCTTTATAAAAACGTAGTATTGACGAGTGTAATATTAATAACTGTATATCTAACTTAATATACTTATTAACACCTATTTATAATTTATTAGAATGATTGATATTATAAGATTGATAATATTAAGTCGTCCGGAAATTCGTTTTATGAGGAAATAATGGATGCACAACATTTTCCGTTTTATATTATTTTACCGAATTACGTACGATCCATTTTGTTTTATCAAAATAAAAATCACAATGTTCTACAGATTGGGTTTCATGTTTGTACAAAGACGCATCGTTGTAAAACACGTGTCTGTAAAAGAAAGACACTTTCCGGACAACCTAATACAATACTTACACATACAATGCCAACCAAAAGCATTGGCACGTTTACAATTATTTTACCGAATTTCGTACGATCCATTTTGTTTTATCAAAATAAAAATCACAACGTTCTATAGATTGGGTTTCATGTTTGTACAAAGACGCGTCGTTGTAAAACACGTGTCTGTAAAAGAAAGACACTTTCCGGACAACCTAATATAATGCTTATACATACAATGCGAACCAAAAGTATTGGCACGCTTACGATTTTGCAGTATAAATTTATTATAACGTCTGATTTAATATTTGTTTATAATTTAATAATAGTTTTTTTTATAACAGCTTTTAAACAATTAGATATTGGATATACTAATTTTTTTCTGGTCTTTGGACCTATTTTCTACCATTCTCCAAGGAATACTTTCTTCAAATCTTGCTCAGAAGCAATACGATGTGCTTTAAACTATCTTCCTAATTCAAATCAAAAACTCTCAGTAAGATTTGGGACAGGGGATTGTGGGGGAGTTGTTAATTAGCATATGCGGTGTATTAAAAACGATCCACTGTCTAACAATATGGACTGGGATCACTACCCTGTTGAAAATAATGATCTTGTCCTAAATTTCATTTTTCCCCACGTTTGCTTTCAAATATTTAAATAATTATATTTGGCCATGATATTTGCGATGAGAACAAACTCTCCTGCATCAGAAGAGCTCATACGCTGGCATATCATTATCCTACCACCTCCGTTCTTGACGGTTTCTTCATCTAATTCAGTATTCGATTTTCGCCAAACTAAAACCCGTCCATCACATTGAAAAATATTAAATCTCCTTTTTCATATCCAGCAGTTTTCAGCGTTCTCCGAAATTTTATGTTGTTTACTATTCCAGCTATTTGCAAGGATGTAGTTTTAGATTCTCTTTTAAATATGTTGACTATCTTCATTTTTTCTTGGTCTTTAAGCTTCTAAGGACGTCCACAACGTGTGACATTTGTTAGGTCTATTTTACAAAGAAATCGTTTAATCACACGTTTTACGGTAAAACGACTTTTGCTAATAATTTTCTCTATCTCCGAATAAATTTTTCCTTGCTCATATAAGTTTAATACAATCTTTCTTTCAACGATTGTTCTTTTTTTTATTTTATTTCCCATTATTCGCGTTTTTGTTCTTTTTCTGCGAAATATTCTCAGTAACTTTAAAAAATGACGATCAGTTTGAATGGAAGAACATCCTACAACATATCAGGTTTGACAACGTTGACAAATATTAAGTATAATACACGTAATAACAAATTTTCCAAGTGTGTCGATACTTTTGTTTCACTGAAAACGGCCCTTCATGTGTATTTTATTTTTTTTCTTTATTACAACCATTTTGAAAATTTATGATTTATGATATACTTAAACTTTAGAATCGACAGTTATATTTTACAAAAGAATTCAACTGAGAACACTTTCTTTACTGAATTATGAAGAGTTGTGTACGATGATTGGAGCTAGATTGCCAACACTTTTGTTTAGAAATGTAGGTATGTATGTGTAGGAATATTTCCAATGAAAAGAAAACGTTTCACTTAAATTAATATAGAATATTGTAAATTATTCTGTAATACAAATTTATATAAATTTAGCTGTCACTATTCTTTGAATTTTCAACTCAATCTGTTTTTCTCGTATTACAACTGCATGAATACGCCAACTTATAATCACTCGATTATTATGATAATACAAACTGAATTCAATTACTTTTAGAAATCAACAATCAAATATACAAATAAATTAATCATGACCAACGTTGTTATGCAAGTAGCCTTACACAATTATTTCCTATTTATTATATTATCTCTTAATTTCTTCATATTAATTAATTACTAATTTATTAATTAAATCTTCAGGATATCACATAAAATGTCATTTACCATATTTTACACCAACTTTAACGATTTCAAAGTATACTATTAAATTAAAAGTAGCACTTCTTGTATGTTAAACGAATAGTCACTTGTAATTAGGTTTGTAAAATTTTGCAAAGGTTGAAACGTTTCCGTTGATATTGGTATTTTCCGATATTATTTATTTATATTAATTACATTATTAATTATTATAATTATAATAGAATTTCCTATGTAAAGGAGATGATAAAAATGTATGCGCAGGAAATACTACAAGAGTCTTGAAAATAGACGGTCATGTTCTATACTCTCTAGTAGATGAAAGTCACAAGAGTAAAACCTTTGTAGACAGAGGGTCGGGAAATATTCCAGAAGATGGAATATTTTCTTTCTCTCTTTTTTCTTTTTCCAAACAGAATGAACAGAAATAATTTAGTCGTCATACGAATACAAGACGGATTTTCGAGACAGACTTTTTAAACAAAGGATGTAATAATATAACGATGCCGACTATAACGTCTACATATCCAAGTTTGAAAAGATCTTTTAAAGATAGCTGATAAATTGGCCAAATTTTGTGGAGCCAAAAAAGCTACCTATGATTTCATTCAAACCAGAAATACTTTAATATCTTCAATACTGCAATATTTCGAAAGATATTTTTAAAATTTTGCGAGGGGTGAAAAATACATGTTTAGCCCCAAAATCAACTATAAAGACAAATTTAGTAATACGAAATTGATAGAAAATGTAGCGAATCTCAAAATCAGTTTCCTGTAAAAGAATAGAAAATATGATTTATCTTTCGCTTGATTTTCGATGTACTCTTCATTTATGATAGGATCCTTATGTTCCAATAGGTTTCAGTTATGCTAGAAAAATGATAAAAATCAGTCTTTTGCCAAAAAGGTTTCGTTGGGATACAATACGCTACTAGTTTCATAGGAATTAAAGCATCAACTAGGTTGGAAGAAATTGATTTAATTGATATGCAGCTTTATAATAGGGGTAGACAATACATGGTCAGGATAAACATTTTGCTTCGAGATTACTATGTGCAATCTAGTATCCCTGCTGGATAATGTACACATGCGAAGTACAATATATTATAGCTGATGTTGGCAAATCGCATTAGGTTATCGATTAAGGGATTCTCCTAACATAAACTTTCAAGGGATCGTCTAAAGCGAAATTGAACCAGCATTAAGCTAGTAACTTGCATATTTTACTTCAGCTTCGATCGTTGCGTTTTTTAAAAGAAAGTTACATCGTAACTGAGTTTTGCGTCATAATCACAATTAGAGTTTAAAAAATTTAGGGAAAACAATATTGGACGGAACTATGAACATTTGCATTTTGATTTCAATAGACTTGACTTTATTGAATATTCTGCAAATAAAGAAATAGAAGATAAATAAGCTTAAATAATTTGGGCATACGTTATTTAATAAATTTAATACTTCACAATTATATTCGTTGTTTAAAAGATCGATAATCAAATTAATCACAATTAGAGATTAAAAAATTTAGGGAAAACAATATTGGACGGAACTATGAACATTTGCATTTTGATTTCAATAGACTTGACTTTATTGAATATTCTGCAAATAAAGAAATAGAAGATAAACAAACTTAAATAATTTGGGGCATACATTATTTAATAAATTTAGTACTTCACAATTATATTCGTTGTTTAAAAGATCGATAATCAAATTAATCACAATTAGAGATTAAAAAATTTAGGGAAAACAATATTGGACAGAACTATGAACACTTGCATTTTGATTTCAGTAGACTTGACTTTATTGAATATTCTGCAAATAAAGAAATAGAAGATAAATAAGCTTAAATAATTTGGGCATACATTATTCAATAAATTTAATACTTCATAATTATATTCATTACTTAAAAGATTGATAATCAAATTAATTTTGACTATTTCATCGGTGTATAGAATTAATAAAATTTACTTAATAAGTTGACTACATCGTAATTAAATTTGTCGTTTCAAGTATGGTATTCGTTGAAACAGATAAAATGATGTTTTATTAACATGTTCGTAATTTAGTTCTGAATGAAAATATAAACATTTTGTTAATATAGAAAGTCTGTAAAATATTTCAGGATAAATTAAAATTTGTTCAGAACGTTTGTATTTCTTTTCATAAAAATATAATATTTTCGTTAAAATTAAATAAACAAATATAGAATATGTTTAATGTTCAAGTAATTACTTCAAAAAAAACTCTACACTTTTTCTTTTGTATATCCATGACCTGGAGACCACTGATACGAAGAGGATAGAATTCAGGGAAACAAAAAGAAAATTCAAAATAAGGATAGGTCCATATTATTGTGCCCTTGAACATAAATTTTGTTTTAGATTACAAGGTATAGAAACAAAAGAGCTATAAGTAGATTTCTTTTGTTGTTTCTTGTAGCCTTCAGCTAGAGACACAAGGTCAACTTTTTGATAATGTTCTTTGCCATAAACATATGAACGTGCTCCCTATCATGCTACTTCTTCCTATTGTATTGTAACACTGTAAGAATAAGGATCTGGATCAGCATACCAGCATACTATACCTATATTTATACCTGTATTTACACCTTTGCTTATTTCGATATATTTTTCTATTACAAATTCATCCACTCGTTTCTCTATCAGTCAACCTCAACAACTAATAAAGAAATTAGAATAGGATTTGATTTAAAATGGAAACGCACTTTCCCTAACACTAATTCTTAAAATTACGTTGATGTTTTGTACTTATTTTAATAAATATAATATGTGCGCCTAGATGGTTAATCTTTTTTCAAATGATCTCAAAATATATGTATAGACTGTAAATGTGATTTTTTTTTAAAGAAGATTTGGAAATACATTAGATGATAAAGAAATCCCTTTATTTGAATATTGTAACGCAATGAGATTCTGTAAAAACTTTAAAATTAGGAAGATTAGTGAGAAACGCGTAGCTGAAATTCCACAAGCCAAATAATTGGAATGTGAGTTAATTACACGCACAAGGAAGATTCTTCAGATATCTGAAAATGATTTAATCCTGCTTAACCTATGTTTTTAGGTATTTATATTAAAATTTGAGGGAAATTCTTTTTCGTTTCTAGCCAATAACTACTTAAATTATGAGGATAATAAGTTCGTGTTGTTCAGGAAGTACAATTATGATAAAAATAATTAATTTTACGCAGCAGATTGTACACTTATCGTATATTATGTGAGAAATCTAGCTCATTGTGAGAAGGCAGATATAAAAACTCAACACATAGTGAATTTAATGCCACGCCTGTGAATGATATGCTTGAAAAAATAATTTGTATTTCTATCAAAAATTAAATTTTATGGACATAGATAATTGCTTAACGTCTCTTATTATTATTATACGATAGTATTGTTTATATTAATATATAAATTTTTTTTCATTCTATTATACAGTCAGAAATATAGAATAAAAATTTAAAAATTTAAAAATTTTATAAAGTGCACGCGTACCGAGCCAAAATTCAAAGTCGATTTTCTCGAAAACAAAGCCTCAAACGAAAAATTTGTATTGTATATTTTCGACTTCTTTTTTCGTGTAGAATCACTCCTGTTTCGCTTGTACCACCAGTTACAAACCATCCTGTATATGTTTTAATTTCTAAAATTGACATACAACTTTCAAATTTGATCTGTATTTATCCGTAGCTTAGTACAATCAATTTCTAGAAGAAAATATATTAAAACCCTAATAGAAAAATATCACGATGTATAAGATATTTATTGTCGTTTTATTATTTAGCATCGAAGGAAAACTATCGTTAGGCTTTCATCAAGGAAAAAGCAATTAAATGAAATCTCTCGATGAACATTACATTCGTTAATCAAATTTCGCTCTACAAACAAGTTTTTTTTATTATGGTTCCATTTTCCCGTTTTTTAGTCTGTTTTGTTGGTTTTAACAACGTTAGCCAACGTAAAATTGGTCGCCTATTTTTATTGTGTTTTTATATAGCCTCGTGGCGCGAGTTACCGCCGAATATCCTTTTCGAAAAATTTGCATCGTTAATTTCCGTCACTGGGCTGGAACGCGCGAAAAATATACCAGGTGCATTTGACGGCTCTCTAGCTCGATCCTTCATGCTCACAACTGTGACGCGCATTTTACGCATCCCAATCTGTATCCATATCAAAATTAATTGAAATAAAAAGAAGAGGCTTCTTTGCTGGGACGATTGCATGTTATTTTCATGGTCATTTTTTCTGCGCAAAAGTAATTTACATTTCGAACGAAAGACGATTGTTAATAAGAAGCAACGTCAATGAGTGAAATACTCATAACTTTATACTCTTTAATCTCGAGTATTATACGCTATATTTTTTTTTTAATTTGACAAATTAAACCGTTGATATAGTTGCAAGATATAGAATTTTCCGATCAATTAATAACTTTGCAAATAGAATATTTCCTTTCTCTTTTGAAAGAAAGTTTTATAAATGCTCTGTGAAAATTCATATAAATATGATTTATAGTTTTTGATGAATTAAACGGTTGTCTCATATAGTTAAAAAGTGTGAAGATTTTCAATTGTCAAAGATTAAGTTTATAAAGGAAATATTACTTCCTCCTTTTGGAAGAGGAGGATTGTTCTTTAATTTGTTATGGAAATTTGTATAAATTTTTTTAAAACAATTTTTAAAAGAATTTATTGTATTTTACAATTCCAATAATAATATGGATTATATGATTAATTTTCCAAGGACGATACTGAGATATACACTCATTACCAATTTCTAAGGGTTAGATAAGTCGTTCTAATTCCATTTTATTTCTTTTAAAGAAATCTACCTTAATAATTATTTTCAGATATAATGCAATTTTATGTGCCATTGGTTTTCAAAGAAATTATTATTCTGTGTTAAATTTTGTTAAAAGAAGCTTTACTTATATTTTATACATTCTAGTTTAAAATCTATATTTGATCAATCTAGGATTACGTACAATATCCTATTTTGTCCTTTTATGGATACGCTATAACCATATTATTAACAATATTAGTTATATTTGTGTGTCCAATTATTGTGATTTCGATTATTTTAATTACAGGGTCTATATACAGAAATTCACACTTAGAATTAATTATCTATTTCTTCGTAAAAAATAGATATTTGTTTCCAACAATATCTTTCAAATCAATACTTACGAATCTGTGCAATACACCGCAAAGTAATTGAGTTTTCTGTTAAAATTAATGTAGCTATGTATCCGCCCATTTTCACTCGAAGATGGAAGATCCAAACTTTCCTAATGGAATTCAGTTTCAAAATTCGTATCACATCCGTGACAGAGCCTTGCGTATTGATTATAATCTCAGATATGTCTGCACGTATGTACATACATACATATACTGCGAACAAATGTACGGTATGCAACAGGAAGATGCAAGGATTGCGTTCAAAGCTAATTTAGAGTTACGAACGCGAGGGCAATATTATTTATTAAAGTGTATACTATATGTCAACTGTATAAACTGTAGTGGCCACAGTGCAGAAAACACATTGTGGTGGCGTCTAGCCAATAAGTTAAGTTATAACTGTCAATGCTACTGTATTATTACATATACATAGGTATAATAGCAGTATGTTATATTAGTCAAACTTTGATACCCAGAATCAGTTTTACATAATTGCATTGCAAATTGTAATCTATTGTATTGTTTTCATCAAAGGAGATTCTGAAATTACGACGTTAACACTTATTGTGAAATTTATACAATAGTAGTTTAGCATAGTTTAATTAGATAAAACAAGTTAACGTTTCAATACAGAAGAGTATTTTTATGTCATTAAATGATTATTTAATGAAATGTAGATCTTTTCAATTAGAATACACTTGTACCTTTTTTATAATCGAAATTTTGTTTATTCCTGAAAAAAATTATAACTGGTCACTTTTTTATAATCCTAACTAATTAATAATGCCTTTGAATATGAAAGTATTTGAACACTCGTTAAAACAGAATATTTTTTTTTTAATTGACCAAATGGCTTAAGGTTTTTTGCGAAGTTAGAAGAATTAGTTTACTAGATGACGTGTAAAAAATTTTGAAAAAATTGTAATTGATTGGAATCGCGAAAAATGTAGTAAAGATCGCCTTCTACAATCTTTTTATCCAAGTCTGTAATGAAAATTTAAAGAATATGCTTAGTAGGTTTATGTCAGTTACGTATAGCTATACATTGTGAAAATTTCATCGAAATCGGTTGATGCAGAGACATAAGCGATGTAAGAATGTTTAGATTTTAGGCCGAAAGTCGGGAAAAACCGTGGCTTTCATCATTTTTAACTGTTTGTAGCTCATAGCAACATTAACCGATTTCGATGAAATTTTCAGCATGTGCATAATTAATATAAATGTACAAAATGCATTTAAGAATTCTCATATACAGGGTGGTTGGTAACTGGCGGTTGGTAACTGATGGTACAAGCGGAAAGGGGGTGATTCTACGCGAAAAAAGAAGTCGAAAATATAGAATAAAAATTTTTCGTTTGAGGCTTTGTTTTCGGGAAAACCGACTTTGAATTTTCGCTCGGTACGCGTACGCTTTATCACGTCTCGTTATAACGGATCTCACTGTAGGTCGTTGTCTCGATGGAAAAATTAAAAAAGAAGTTTTTATTCTACACTTTCGACTTCTTTTTTCGCGTAGAATCACCCCCTTTCCGCTTGTACCATCAGTTACCAACCACCCTGTATATACATATACGAAAGGGTAAACTAAGAATTACTAGAATCGTGTTTAGTATACAGAGCGTTCACGCTATTAGCTCCTAGCGTTTTTCTCATAAACGACAAGTATGAGGAAAAGATGAAAAGAAGAAGAAGATGAATGGTTCAAAATGAAGTACATATTCATGGTAATTTCTTCCTCGCGAATTCAAAAATGCAGTTGCGTTATGTTTTTAAATGAAAACCTTTCTTTTTCTACGCACATCAATCTCTTCCGGCTTTGTATGAACAAAAATAATAGGCTAGCATAGTTGAACACTGATTAGTTTAAAAATATTTTTACTTTAATATTGTAGAATATCATATATGTAGAATATGTAAGACAAAGAAAACATAAATATAGAAGTAAATACAAAACTGCGTTACGTTTTTCCTTGTTTCTCATATGATATTCTACAAAATTAGGATTAAGTTATCTTCTAAACTAATCAATTTTCCACCATGTTACGCTAATACTTTTTTTTTATGTAGAATGATGAGAGGGTTCGATTTATGCAAAATCATTTATCTTCTTCCTCTTTCATCTTTTCCTCATATTTCTCGTTTACAAGAAAAATGGTGAGAACTAATAGCATGATCATCCTTTGCACATTCTTTTGGTGACGATTGCACAAATGCCATCACATTGCATAATTAAAAAGTAAAGAAATATTTATAAAATAGTTTTATAAAAAACATTTAAACAGTTTATTTAAATGCATTTAAATGTATTAAAATTGTTAAAGGAAATAAATTTTTTCTTCTATACGATAACGAAATACATTTAGAAAATAAAGTTATTTGCTATATCAGATTATTAAGTCATTCCGGAAGTAACGTTGTCTCTTATTTTGAAGTTTGAATCTCTAAAATAAAATTAGCTACGGTCAACAATCAATTAACGATAATCAATTAAATCTCAACGATAAAAAAGGTAGAAACGATTGATGCTACTGCATCACAAAGGAATTTTGTTTTATCGTGAAAAATGATCGGCCATATATGTCGAAAGCATTGGAAAAAATATTTAAAATAGTATAATTGAAAACAATAGTGTTATTCGCTCTATTCTTAAACTTATTTCGATCATAATAGTATGTTATATAGATTAAAAACCTAACACAATATCGAATTTTAAAATGGTATCTAGGTATCGTGCCACTAAACCGTGTAAGAATGATAAAACATAGTCGACAATAGATTCGTTAACAAATACGATAAGATTCTTACATCTTAAAATTTTACGTATGTAAATTACTTGTGTAAAACATAACTGTTGAGAAATCTATAATTTTTTGTGTTGGACTGGGTTAAATGCGTAATAGAGATACTTGTATGTGGGTGTCAGTGTGTGCAGGTATGTTTTTTTTTTATTTAATTGTTTACATTCACAATCTGTCCAGTTTGGACATTTGGTCGAATTTTTTAGCTGTTAGATTATCATGTGGCTGGCTACCCCCAGTAGCTTCGTGTTTGTTAGGTTGTGTTCTTTGTGAGGTCTGCTTGAGGTTTCCTTTCCAGTCTTCTATCCATGTTTGAGGTGTTGATCGTTTCCACAGCTAGCCGGTTTAGGTGTGTTCCTATTTTTTCTTTATATTTTCCTGCGTGTCTGCTAATTTCCTCGTTGACCGTTGCTATTCCCAGGTCCTTCCGTATATCCTCGTTTCTAACGTACCATGGGTCGTTTACTATTGTCTTAAGAATTTTAACTTGTATTGTCTCTATTTTGCTTATATGGCTCATTACTGCTGTCCCCCATAGTGGTATTCCGTACGTCCAGATTGGTTTTATGATCGTTTTGTATATTTTCAATTTATTTTTTATGCTTAATTTGCATTTTCAACTTGTTAGCCAATGCATTTGTCTCTTTGTTGTCTGTATTTCGTCTATTATTGATTTAGTATGCTGTTTCCATGTGAGTTTCTAAGTGGAGTCCTAGGTATTTGACTTGCCTTGTTTGCGGTATGTACGTGCCATTCAGTAGGATATTTGGTGGTGTCTGTTTTCGCAGTGTGAATGTAATATGGTTGCATTTATCGGGGGTTGCTTTTATTTGTTTATCTTGCAGCCACTTTTCTATTTTTGTGACACGTTCTTGTAGTAATTTGACTGCTGTTTCTGGGTTAGTGTGCCTGACTAGTACAGCTGTGTCGTTCGCGAGTGTCAGTATTTTGCTATTGGTAGTTGTTGGTATGTTGGCCGTGTATAGTGTGTATAGTATTGGTCCTAAGACGCTTCCTTGCGGAACCCCTGCCTTGATGTCTTTGACTTCGGAGTATGTGTCCTTGATTTTTATTACGAAGGTTCTGCTGCTTAAGTAAGATTTTATTAATTGGTATATTTGCTCCGGGAATTGTTGCTCGATAACAGACGAATGTAAACTGTTCAGTCGGTTAACAGTCGGGTATAGAAGAAAGTGCTGAGACGCGTGCAAGTGTGTATCGGTGAATATATAAGAAATCGTCCATAAAATAAATATATAACTATTCTAATATTAATTCCAAGTGTGTAAATTTAGTGTTCCTGCAACATTATTTCGGCTTCAAAGATCCACAATTCTCAACCATAACATTATTTATGAAGTAACCCAATAATTTGGTAAAATGATAACACGTAAATGTTTAGTTTAGAGACTAGTTTGGAAAATCTATTATTATTTAATTTGTTTTATAGGTATAATAGACGTGAAATATCTGTATGTATTAGAATCGACCCACCCTCGGCTGTAGGATTAATTATGGCTTCAAATCAAACAGGAACCGTGAATACAAACAATGCGATCGAAATTTAAAGCAAATAATAATTTACGGCTTATGCATAACTGGCATTAATCGTATTAGTTAAAACATGATCGCTGTATGTGAAGCACGACGCTTTTAACTGTATCAGGGTTTTTTTTATTAAATTAACCAGAGATCCTGTGAAATTGCGATAAGAGAAATATAATAAAGCTGCTCGATATCACTTGGTTCTCCCCCAAGGATTAAAGGTTTACAGACGAGCGCGTGTCTGCTAGACGATGCAATTTATCTGCTGTGTGTCGAGACGCTTGGCGAAGCGTAATATTGCCGATGCCGATGAGTTATTAAAGGGCCAAACTTCAGAGATTCGCGTATGTGCTACATATGGTAGTACCGAATAGTACAGAGGGTGGTCAGCTACGAATTGGCTATAACTCAAAGTAGCTCGTTAAATTGCGAGGATTAACCGGGCGGAGAGGTATTTACTCATCCCCCTCGTTAGATGACCAATTGAAGGCATATGTTCTAGAGTTCAGGAACTATTACAGTTACAACGACTTAGAATTAATAGTATTAATATTTTACGAATGATTTTCTCTGTTTAAAATTGATGATAAAGAAAATTTGCAATCGTAATTAGTATTAGTTCACTGTTATTTTTATGCAGTATAGACATTCATCGAGGAAAATATTTGGAAGAAATTGTATTAGCCTTTAGTTTGATAACAGTTTTGTGTGACATAGTAATTTAATGATCTCTCACTAAGCAGAATCTTCGTAGGTTCTGTCACTGATTTTTCGTTTCATGAAGTTTGAATGTAAAAATTGCGAGATCATTTGTTAATGTTAGATATATCAACTCATTGCAAGTGATGTTTCATATTATACGCGGGTATATTGTCGAGCAAAGGTGTTGAGGTATACCCATGCAAAATGTAAAATTTAATATAAATTTTTTACAAGTGTTATAATACGACAGTTGGTCACTGCGTGTCAGTTAATCAATGTGCCATCCATTAATTAGTTTCTATTGTATCATATTCACTTTTGTATGAAGTAACTCTAACTTTAAGTGTTTTATAATTTATGAGTTAGTATTACACATTATACAGGGTGGTTGGTAACTGGTGACACAAGCGGAATAAAATTTTTTTTTAATTTTTCCATCGAGACAACGATCTACAGTGAGATCCGCTATAATGAGACGCGATAAAGTGCACGCGTACCGAGCGACAATTCAAAGTCGATTTTCTCGAAAACAAAGCCTCGAACGAAAAATTTTTATTCTATATTTCCGACTTCTTTTTTCGCGTAGAATCGCCCCCTTTCCGCTTGTACTACCAGTTACCAACCACCCTGTATATCTTATTGTCTACTAGCTTATTTTGGCCATTACAAAACTCAATTATTCGTTAAATCCAACATTTTAATCTACTAATTGGATTATTTGCTAATGATGAACTTGTCAAAAGTTAATCATTGTGAATTGATTTGAATTTTAGAATTGTCGATTTGCAAAATGTAAAGGAATATATTATAAATTAATGTAATATGTTATAATTAAAGTGGCATAGTGAAGCTAAAGAGACATAATCACGCTTCTACCTCGATAAAAATTAACAATAATTTGATCAAAAGTAGATACGTCAACATTTTTAGTAATTGCAAAAATAGGACATTTAAAATTTGTAACGTTTACAGATTAGTGGTTTTAGTTTAATTAGATCGATTCTAACACTTGAAAATATATAAATACAACATAATACACTTTGAATATAAATAATCTGATTTACACGATATTATAGCAATAACAGATCACTGATAAACTGTGTTACGACTAAAATATGGAAAATGTAGGTGATAAGTAACTTCATGTTTCTTAATTAACAGGGTAAATTGGATCCAGAACGAATCACGATGTTATATCATACTGTACGAACTAGGTGTGCTTATAAGAATGAAATAAATTTAATTTGCAATTTTGCATAGTAAGTTGAGAAATAGCAAATTTATGTTTTCTCAAAAGAGTATGTCAAGCGTTATTACTTTTATATAACATCAATCCAAAGGAGTAATTTATTTATCGTACTCCTTTATAAATAAATATTTTTTACTAAAACACTGAGATACATATATTTTTGTATTCTTTGAACAATTTTTATAATTTATTGAAATGCATACACCACTTAAGAGTACACGAATTTATTACTTAATCCAATAGTTTAATTGGGTAGATCACAACTGGTAAACGATCTTATTACCAAAAATATAACGTAAATAAATATACGTATAATAAATTCTATGTGGAATATGCTAAACAAAGTTATAAATGTTAAGATAATTTATTTGCGACTTTCGCAAGATAGAATTATTGAAAGAAATACACATTGTAAAGAATGGAAGTATAGTATGGAAATAAGCACATTTAAAATTGTATTATAAACTTGTTTATAAATAAAGTGGAAATTTATAATTATAATGAATAAATAAATATTTGTTAAGAGTTATAGGGGTCAAATAATACGTGCTGTAAATTGTCAAATTTAAAGAAATATGTTTTTCGTTACTATTGAAAATCTTCATTTCTGACAATTTACAGAAAAAGAAAGAAAACAGGAAACAAACGAATAATACTTAATAATTTAACGAAGCAACATGATAAAGCAAGTTCCCTTTCGTTGAAATTTATTATCAACTTCAGTACGTCAACATTCATTGCAGTATACATATTACGTAGCGTGCGTCGCGTTGCTTTACTTTCATTTGCAAGGTTACATCACATCGAGAAAAAGTTGGATTTACGAGGTCAGATGAAAATCCCAGATCACGAATTCCGAACATTCATTACAACTCTTATCTTGTTAAACAATACTGATGTTGGTAATACTCGTAGTTGGTTAATCTGTTTGTCTTTCGTGAGAAGATTAGTTCAGAATAACAGTGACTTTTATTTCAGAAGTTCAGGATGAATATGCAATAAAATTGAAAGTTGGCTGAATATTCGAATTTTGATTAGTTGCAAAACAAACTTAGCTCTGGAAAATGGAGAACCGGAAAGTACTAAAGGACGAGGTGTTAGGAAAAATACAGAACATGTAGTAAATAAACAAACATTCTTTAATATCTATTGTTGAAAAATCTCAAGAATCTCTATTAGCAAAAAATTTCGAAAATTTCTTCTTTTACTGCAGCACGTATATAATAGTGGCAGTAGTAGAAGTAGTAGTAGTTCATTCAGTAGTAAATAAACAAACATTCTTTAATATCTATTGTTGAAAAATCTCAAGAATCTCTATTAGCAAAAAATTTCGAAAATTT
>NT_177090.1:2612-7171 GCF_000188095.3 Bombus impatiens | reverse complement strand
ATCTCTATTAGCAAAAAATTTCTTTTACTGCAGCACGTATATAATAGTGGCAGTAGTAGAAGAAGTAGTAGTTCATTCGGTAGTAAATAAACAAACATTCTTTAATATCTATTGTTGAAAAATCTCAAGTATCTCTATTAGCAAAAAATTTCGAAAATTTCTTCTTTTACTGCAGCACGTATATAATAGTGGCAGTAGTAGAAGAAGTAGTAGTTCATTCGGTAGTAAATAAACAAACATTCTTTAATATCTATTGTTGAAAAATCTCAAGTATCTCTATTAGCAAAAAATTTCGAAAATTTCTTCTTTTACTGCAGCACGTATATAATAGTGGCAGTAGTAGAAGTAGTAGTAGTTCATTCAGTAGTAAATAAACAAACATTCTTTAATATCTATTGTTGAAAAATCTCAAGAATCTCTATTAGCAAAAAATTTCAAAAATTTCTTTTTTTACTGCAGCACGTATATAACAGTGGCAGTAGTAGAAGAAGTAGTAGTTCATTCGGTAGTAAATAAACAAACATTCTTTAATATCTATTGTTGAAAAATCTTAAGAATCTCTATTAGCAAAAAATTTCGAAAATTTGTTTTTTTACTGCAGCACGTATATAACAGTGACAGTAGTAGAAAAAGTAGTAGTTCATTCGGTAGTAAATAAACAAACATTCTTTAATATCTATCGTTGAAAAATCTCAAGAATCTCTATTAGCAAAAAATTTCGAAAATTTCTTCTTTTACTGTAGCACGTATATAATAGTGGCAGTAGTAGAAGAAGTAGTAGTTCATTGTTTCCGCTACGGAGTAGTTGCAAGAATTCCTTCTTGCATCTAATCCATACGCATCTAATTCAACGCAACTCCAAGCAAAAGATTTACACATATTACGTATGTTTATTCATTTATAGGAAATTTAATGGTACAAAATTACACAAAATATAATACTCGGTATAATATTTAGTGGATGAAACAATTTGTATCTCTGCTCTCATTTTCTCCATTATTTTTTTATTTGTACAAATATCCATATATCCATAGGAACTTTCAATAGAACCTTCGTATTAACAATTATCGAAGGATTTTTGAACCAAGCTCTAAACATACATATATCTTCGTACACAGGTCGAATTTTTTCATTAAATAAAATTGTACGCTATTGTTTTTTATTCAATGCAACCAAAGACATCGCGATCAATTCAATCAGACAAAAATTCACTTATTCTTATTGAAGATTAAAATGCATACCTTTGAAAGGGGCAGATTCCACGTCGTGTGCTTAATAAATAATATTTTTGTAAGCTTCCAAATAGTTTTTCACAGTTATATGATTTATAGTTCACGTTTCATATTCGAATCAGTACATGTAATCTAAAATCGTCCATTTCACTTTATTCATTTTATTTGACATATATGTGTATATTTTAATATTTTATAACATTAATATTGTATATGTATAATATATGTTTTAATACTTTATAACAATAATATTTTATGTAATATTATCAATTTCAAGGTCAGTCCATACCTTGAGTCTTCTAATTATGAGTAGTAAGTTCATTAACGAATAGCAAAAGAACACATATTTCTTTTTCTTCTTTTATTCATACATTCGTTTATTTTTTGCCTTTCTGTCATCACAGCGTCAGAGTATATGTATGTAATTAGATTGGCATTTATAATTTAACTAGCATTGAATCACGTGCGCTGACGAATATCCGTACATCAAAGGAAATTGTGCTTTTCACTGCGTTCAGTTTCAACAGCAACTACACAATTTTTCTACCTTGTGCAGTGTGGAATAGTTATGAATGTGAATGAAATGTTTGTCCGTTTTTACACGGATATACGTGTTCTCATGTGGTTTGCATCGCTTGGCGAGATGCATTTCATCTGGGTCCGGTTTTACATTTATTTTATACATGTCTGGATGTTCTTTAAAGAACCATATATAACACTTTATTTGGTGGATTCAAACTTTAATCAAGAAAGAAAAATAGAAATAGAAAAAAATGAGAATACAGAGGAAATTTTTAATCATAGTTCGTGTCCGGTTTTAAAATATTTCATAATGCATTAAAAGAATAGTTTTAATAAAGATTCCTTAAGATATCTAACGTAGTTTAATTATTTTATTTACGTATTTTATATATATGTCGGAGGTGTAGGGACAACGAGCCTCTCTTTTGGAATTTTGGGAAGATCCCCGATACTTTGGTCTAAACTATTTATTATAGCTGTACTAAAATAATAGAACTTAGAAGTAGTTGTTGTGATACGATCTGATCATGTTTGCCCGAGATTTGCGACAGTGGGCTTGGGCTCGAGGTGACACAACTGTCGCTGAACGTAGCCACGGCCACGGGATAAACGTTTTTACCTAACAGAAGAAATACCAATATTGAGGAACACACGCTGTATTAACTAACAAACCCCGGGCAGGAGCAATGACGGCTCTACGCGGGTCTGCCTAGTAACGGCGCCTGGAATTTTGTCGACATCCCCGGTCAATATGCAATTGACAAATGTGATCGTATCAGTCTTTTATTCTTGTGATCACCTTGGAGAGTTTACACACATCGTCTTGTCAGTCAGTCAGAAAGATACCGTGCGTCACAGCTATCGTCACTTTGCGTTTCAAAATATATTCAATTGTACAAAGAGTTTTCCCGTTGGCCGTGGATTCGTTATTGGACCTAAGAACATTGTCTTTTACATCAAGAGTGTCTAATTACCACGTTTAATTGTTAAACCCTGTTAAATCAACACTTGTACATATAATTGTAAATATAATCTCCATTGAACAACTACGATGGCTTGTCCTAATGAAGATACGCAACGCGCCCCTAAGTCTAACGCCAACCCGACAAATCCGACATATATATTTTTGTTTGCATCGTTTATATGATTTTTGCCAATAACCTGAAGCACAGTTCCCAACTGCCAACTACTTGCTGTCGCATTGTTCTGATTTCTATAGAACCTAAAGCCTTGAAGAGCGCTCATAGATGAATGTTGGAGTAAAAAGATTGATCTTCTTCAAGTCTCTGTCAATGTTATGCAACACATTTTCAAAAATGCTGACACATGCACAACATTGCGAGCTAACTGATTTACAGAATGTAAAAATTAAAAATTAACTGAAAACTGAGTATTAGAGATTCGAGGATTTACAAAATTAATAGCAATTAATAGAGGGATGAAAATTATATGCACGGATATGAAGACAGTCGTAAAAAATTAAATATTATAAATTACGATATTATGATCATTGTGAAGCTTGTATAAGTTCATAAGGAGGCCTAAATTATATGATAACAAAAAATTAAACGATAGTAATAGAATAAAATTACATATATAATGACAAAAGAAAATTCAACATGTGATCTTTATTAATGTATGTACACACTGTTGTAAATATTAATATTTGAGACAAAGTTAAATGAAATATATCACAAAAATTAAAAATCAGGCGTTTGAAACATAATAACATAAATAAGTTTTAAACAATAAAAATTAATGGTTATATAAATCGCCTAATGGAACAAGATAAATACTTTCTGTAAATATATTTCCACGTAACTGTATCGCTTGTTAAAATTTTTAAATGCTATATAATTACGAAAACAGCAGCTTCAATAGAACAAATTGTTTCATTACTCTCACACAAATCGTTCTATTAGTATGGAACAGTTAATTTCAAAATGGGAAATTTCAACAAGTAGAATTAAATTTCCGTCAAACCATGCATTCGCTACCTCCGTTTAGAGAAAATGGTTCGTCGTTGTAGAAATGTTTCTAAAGTTTTGCAAAGCGGTCGAACATTCGATTTGCCTGGAAGATATCGTCAGAACTCAAGTTTTTCGCAAAAAAAAAAAAGAGAGGAAAGACCTCGTTAGCTAGATTCGATTCAGCCATCATCAAGCCAGCTACTAGTCGGCTTCTCTCTCATTCGAAAGAACCGAAGCAAACAGGCAACTTTTCTTAAACATATCTGAAGTGTAAGTATCCGCGCGATGATATAAAACTGTTCTGGCTTTCGAGTTTCGTTGAAACTGCCCAAAGGATTTCTTAAGTTTCGACCTAGGGAAGCGAAACAACAAGTTCTTCAAGTAGATTTACTTCGACTGTCGATCTCGCATCATAAACAGCCAGGGACTATCATAGCTACTGTTGCATTATGAAGTTATTCTCGCGTGAAGCAGCTGTGTAGCAAATATTTGGAATCACGGGAAAATGCTTCTCGGCGGAAATGCGAAATGGAATCAACCGTTCTACTTATCGTTCGAACAAGGTATTACGTCGCAGCTTCTTAACATAATATAATAAGTTTGTATTCGTTTCCATTTTTTAAACGAATACCTCCTATATTTCAGTATACAATATTATTTTATTTACTATACAGGCTGGTTGGTAACTAGTGGTACAAGCGGAAAGGGGGTGATTCTAGGCGAAAAAAGAAGTCGAAAATATAGAATAAAAATTTTTCGTTCGAGGCTTTGTTTTCGAGAAAATCGACTTTGAATTGTCGCTCGGTACGCGTGTACTTTATCGCGTCTCGTTATA
>NT_177090.1:0-1823 GCF_000188095.3 Bombus impatiens | reverse complement strand
GGAGAGGGGGTGATTATAGGCGAAAAAAGAAGTCGAAAATATAGAATAAAAATTTTTCGTTCGAGGCTTTGTTTTCGAGAAAATCGACTTTGAATTGTCGCTCGGTACGCGTGTACTTTATCGCGTCTCGTTATAACGGATCTCACTGTAGATCGTTGTCTCGATAGAAAAATTAAAAAAAAAATTTTTATTCTATATTTTCGACTTCTTTTTTCGCGTAGAATCACCCCCTTTCCGCTTGTACCACTAGTTACCAACCACCCTGTATAGTATAAAATAGTAACGAACGAAATTTATGAAATATTACAGACTAGTAAGACGATAAATTTTCAACATTTTAATGGAATATCTCAGCAAGATATTAATGGAACAGAGAGCAATGAGTGAAATTTTTGAACTGAAAGATCTCGTTTGTAGTGGGGAAATCCGTTTTAAGATGAATGAAACATTCCTTTCAAACGATTATTCCTTTGACGAAGTAGAATTTCATATAATGACATATTATAGCGGGAATAAAGATCACTGGTTAGCTTTTGATTCCGGTAAGAAGCGTTCTGTTCGTTTGACAAAAGGAACAGGGAGAGGCAGAGAGAGAAAGTTCGAAGGTCTCCAGCTTCACGACGTTTTACTTTTTATCATATTGACAGACGAACGAGGGAGTTCTTCTTTTTTGAGCAACAGAAGAAGAAATGCTCGTTGACTTCTAACTAAACGGTAACAGCGTTTCAGAAAGGGTAGCTAGTGTAAAATGGACGAATACGCAGTGGTCCAAGTTTCTTTTGTACTTTTTCAATACCTCAATTTAGCCTGAGATTGGATACCTTAAATTGGATAAGACGCGTAAATATCCAGCTCGTTGTACTCTCGTTCTCCCTATGAAAGGTGACCATTGTGTTTGGCAAAAGGAGAAATACAAATGCGATGAAATCAGAATAATCAGCTTAAATCTGGGACAATAACAGAATATATTCATTGTTTGCTTGGGTAATTAAATGAAGCTGCTCGGTCGAAACTCATTCAATAAGCTAAAAGATCCAGGGTCATTGTTAGGATTGTTGATTTACAATAAATTCGACGTTCGTGTTGAAGCTTTGTGCAATATTTTGATATTCACGTTTACTTTTCAAAGGAAATTGTTATATGAATTTGTATATTTTCGCAATTGCGGTCACATGGCCATAAGAGAGTCATGATTATTTCATTTCAATATAGTTAATATTATTATTAGCGCTTTGTGCTATTTATTTTACGTAAAGTGTATTGTTCGCGCGCTATGCAATTTTTTTATGTAGGTTTTAACATCAACTGCAACTGTGTGATTATTAGCGACGGCAATGTAAACAGAAAGAGATTTACTAATTATATATGGTTAATAATGATACATATGTCTTTTAGAAAGAAGATTTTCTTGAAACTTGATTTTTATCACAGAGGTTTTCATTCCAAGTTTTTTTGTTCTGGTATTTGTTTGTGAAAGTAATTGTATCGAAGGCAATTTAATGTTCGACGATAATTTGACAATTGCAGATATCACAGATTGGTGAGTTAGATTTTCAGATTAAATAGGCGTGTGTGAGTTTGGTGTGATCAATTTTAAGTTTGTTTATTGAAGTTTCTGGTAATTAGATCCTTGTTAAAAAATTCTTCTGATTTTGAATCAAAAGAACCTGAATTCGTTGTTTTCGAATGAAAACAGCTGAATTAGAGATTGTTACACATTTTAAATTCCAAAGCATCCATTATCATTTTCTTTGTCTATTATTACATTGTTAATAATAATATATATGTCGGAGATGAAAGGAAAACCGGAGCCTTCCCTTTGC
>NT_177089.1:624303-641011 GCF_000188095.3 Bombus impatiens | reverse complement strand
GATTTTCTTTTTGTGATGTAGAGAATATTCACTTTCTCGGTTAGTCTTGTGTTGTAACGTTTAATACGCTCAAGTTTTACATACGGTACCGTGATGTGTCGTAACTGTGATAACATTTCGTTCAAATAATTGTAGATGAGCAATCGTACAGATCAGGGTACGTATTCTAAAGATGAGTTTGCAACTTGACTACGGATAAACAAGTCTAATCGTTATTTGCAACTGTTAGTAACACCGAAAGGTATCCCATCGCTGTTTTCAGAATCTAAAACAAGATTTAAGTGATTTTACTGATGAAAGTGAATTATGTACTTCGATAGCCGTGGTTTATGAGTCGATATTTGTACATACGGTACTGAACAGTTCCATAGAGAAGATACCAAATTTGCCTGCAGTCAAACAAAGTGGACGAGTGGACCGGTTCATGATGAATAGAAGACATTTGGTTTGAGAAGGTGAGACGTTGTACCAATTCGATTCGTACGCGCTATTGCTCATTTCTCTACTCTGAAACCATCCAAAGTAACTTTTCTACTTCCTTCGTGAGCCTCTGCTTCATTCGTTTGTTCGTCGAGCATCGATGAATTAAAAAGAATTATAATTATCTTGACGTTTGTGAGATTTTCGTTCAAATGTACGAAATGTACGAAATGTATTTCTGTGTACTTTTTTTAAATATAAATTAAAAATCTAGATACGTGTGTGTGTGTCTATTATCTCTTCAAACAGATGATTGTAAGATTATTATGTATCTATTCTATGATTATTGAAAGTATTGTGTTCACATTTATCATTTTTTATTTGGACAATAATAAATTAGTAACAAGCGATGCTATAAAAATGTATTCTATTACGGTTCGGATTTCATGGTTTATAACACGATTCAGATAATTGTTGATTTCTGAGAGACGAGTCAGACATTAAAACTCTATGCACGATTTCCAATTTACAAGGAGCATGAGATCGGATCTATCAGAACTCAGTTATGAATATGTTGATTACAGTGGCATGAAGGATTACTTACTTGAATGAGAAGCATCTCGCCTATGTAACAATACAGATACACGTGTACAAGGATGAAGCAGACGAAGAGGACAAAGAAAACCAGTTGAAAGTTGAAGATTCCATTTTCGTTTTTAATCAATACCTGGTTAATTTGCGTTATTACTGTGATCTTACAACCACGGAGTACAAAGAATATAGTAAACGTAACTTACGTTGAAGAACAAGAAACCTTGAAAGCATATTTCGATGGTACACAGTAACATCTGTAGCAACAATAGCGTACTAAAGCATTTTTCGATCGTCTGTGCATGCCTTTAATAAAAATGTTTACCGAGATTAGTGTTTCAGATTGGAATGTTAGAAAATGAAATATTATAATATTGAAATACTAGGATAGGATAATTTTAAGCATTGGAATATTAACAAATGATAGCCTTGGATACACGTTAAATATTGAAATATGGTAATATCAAAATACATCATGGTATCGAAGAAGAATTGAGATTATCATAGTATAAAAGAAAACTCAAATTTCCTAGTATTGTTCTTAAGAACAAAATAATGCACATTTAATACGTTAAGGAATATCCTTGGAATATGTTATAAGGATCGTTTTAGAAATCTATTATATAATAATCTAATATGTAAAAAGCTAGTAAATATCGAGATATGCTATTCACCAGTTCAGATGCTCGTGCTTGGTAATAATCCAAACCAACTCCTTTCGAAACTCATCTATGCTTCTATTTCCTTCCTCGCCGTCCAATAATCTTGTTAATTTCTTCCTTAAAATTTCAAATTGTCCACATATATGCAGGACTAACATAGCGATAAAAGTGTCGACAGTGGTATAGCAAATAGTAGCTGAATATCCCGCAATTACTTGAGCAAAATTGGTCATTAACAATATCGGTACTGGTCGAATGTTATAGGGAAAATATCCAGGATACAAGCTCAAATGATCCCGGTTTTCATGTAATCTATCAGAAAGATAGACGCTAATAGATCGAAGGCTTAAATATGCAGTGACCATTGTGAGAGTTAATATTGAACACCAGACGGAAATAAAGTTCGCAGGTTTAGCCATCTTCAGCATCGCTGTCTTTTCTTCTTCCGTCTTCGCACTGCGCCAGTCATCGTAGAAAGACTTCATGATAGGTTTGAAAGCTTGAAATATAATCCAATTAATTTGTTAAATGGCCTATTAACTCGTATCACTTCAATGTGTAAACAACAAGATTTTTGCAAGATAACACCACTAAAGGACAACTTTTATATATATTAACGAAACAAAAGACCTTACCGAGTTTTTAGGTATAAGTAACATAAGTAACGCAATAAGTACACAAGTAACATAATATCAAAAAAATATAAAATAATATAATCGCTAATAACCAAGCAGTTGATGTAATTTAAATACCAAAAACAAAAAGAAATCTGTGCAAGAACGTAAAAGATTCCAGTGTAGTTATTTCTCTTAAATTCAAAGTTTATTCTTTGCTCATATTGAGGGGACTGGTAATATTTCCAGAGCAAAATCGCTGTTCTGCGAGAAATGTGATTTAACAAATCTAATAAAATTTAAGCGCGCAACATTGTAATTGTTTAGTAGATCGCTTGTCCTCTTTATACGTACAGTCTTTGTAGTACCAAGCAAAGATCAGCTTTATCATAGCGTTTATACCAGGGATATTAGCTGTTGACAGATTTTCTGTCACCAACTCAAGATTCCCCCATATGAAAAATAGGTTCGCACTCTGCGGTCCAGTTCCAAATATAGTTATTATGGACAAATAAATTAGAGCCTTGAAATGTGACAATCGTTCGTCAGTTCTTCCCGGTTCCGGCCAGATGCCAATTAGTTCCATATTCCAACGATTCCATCCTATGGCTGTTTTCAATCCTCAAAAGTAAACGAGTTCGTGGAAAATCTTACGCTTATTGAATACTACGAGATATTAAAGTTAGTTTAGAATGATCATATTTTTTATAATAAAAATTAAGTGATAGCAAAAATTCATGTTGTATATCTTTTATAAATATAAAGGGTGATTCTATTAACTGAGATATGCTGCAACTTTTTAAAGCGAAATTCGAATGTTACTATACAATTTATTCTTCATTGTATTTTTCTTTTTAGGTATCCCATGACATATCCGAAGATTAAGTAAAATTCACGAAAATAATTAAAAATGATACCTGCATCGAAGTCCATTAGAAGTACACACACGTCAGCTGCACGATCAAATGACTGCCGCGAATTTCTCGTACTTTACACGAAAGAAAAATGCCTGCCCCTCTTGGTACGTGAGAAACCACCTCATGTGAAAATGTTACAACTTCCAAGTAGTACGAGCAAACTTCGAAGTTTCGCGTCTACGAGGATAGACAAATTTTTTTAACCGTCTTCGCCTGCTAACAAACTGTCTTTAACTTAACTACTCACTGGATACTTTATGTCTTCATCGTTGAATAATTGATTGCCTTTATTGAGAAACTTTTACCATGGATCATACTACGTTTTTATTCACATTTATGTGTTAAATTCGATGCGAAACTCCTTCACATTTGTAAACAGAGGCTTGTTCGCAGTACATGAACAGAGGTAACGTAGGACATTTTTAACTAACTTTAATATACTTCAATCAATTTCAATTTCAATTATTACTGCGTTTCTTGTATTTTTCGTGCCTCGATGTTGTTTTCGTTTCAACCAAGAAATTGAGTTACAATGTTTTAAGAAAATCTTTAGCATGCAAGTGAGACAAGAACACATACATATCAATATTATATGGAAACAAATTGTATCAGGAAAATATGAGACAAAGCGAGGTTCATTTAATAATAAAAATAAGAAAGCACCTTCTTAATTAAAAGGATAAGGTAGAAAATTGTCAAAAAATGGAAAAATGTGTAGTTATGTATGAATTATTTTATATAATACCATTAAATTGCACACAAACATTATTACTTTTTGCATACAGCACAGTAATATACTACTTAGGCAATTATTTACAATCGATAAAATAGGAGGATAAACGATTCCGCCAGAAATATTGCAAATTTCGATCACTAAACTAAACCTACTATCCAATCTGAGCCATCAAATTTTATTGATACCTATATCACCATGATCACCTATATCACCTATATCACCACTTTTTGTTAATTGTAGGTAAATGTCAAAGATGTCGGTAAAACCAAAAAACGAACAGATCTCGAATGACTCGAATCGAACTATACGGCGAATGCTATCACCGGCCGCAAAATTGACGATTTCTCAGCTCCGATTTTCTCCAAGGTTAAAGACGAGGGGCAAGTACACGGTTAGCCGAACCTAGAGGAGGAATCCAAACGGTAAGTTTTTTTTTTAAAGAAAGTATTTCTTAGCTTCGGCTTTTTTTCGAAGGAGAGTAGAAATACCATGCTATGCATATTATGCATAATGTGAATTATGTGGAACTGCTAAATGCTAATTTCAACCCACTAAAAAAACTGCCCTTACACTCTCCATAAATGCTGCTTTGACACTATTAGCGTACTACTGGTCTGACCTGAAGACACAGAAAATCATATCCCCGTATCACATGCGTGACTGTCATTGGTTTGTATCGGCGCACGAATTTATAAACCAAGCATAGGGGATGCGAATGACGCGAAGAACCTTCCCCTAACTTGTGTACTCACCTGACGGCTGTCACAGCAAACCACATACTTTCTGTAAACCTTTGCTGATATGTGTGTTAATAGTTTGGTATAAAATGGGTATAGCAAAAGCATTTATGCATTACAAGTATACATATATCGAGTAGGATCATCAACTCGTTGGCGTAGGATCCAGGAAGAATTGTACCAAGCTTCACTAAACTACACACACGTACATTGTTTTGCCAGCAAACTCGGAAGTCTGCTCATTTTTTATCTGTACGCGTCAAAGCAAACGGTGACCAACTTTTCTTTGTTCTCAACAATTGTGATGGGAAAAATGTCGATCTGCGAAAAGAGGGAAAGATGATATCTTTAAGGTTTCCTAAGAGGCACTCGTGGTCTCGAGGAATCTCTTTAATAATTAATAATTTTATTACTTTACACAGTATTTAATTTTTTTGTTTCGCCATTTTAATTCTCATTACTTTGAGATATAATTTATCATTTAGAGAAATATACTAAAATATTCTTTTTGTAACGCTTTTTTTATCAAGCTGATGGACGGTTGTAAAATTCACAGGTGTATCGGATCGTCTATTATTTATTTTTCATTGCGTATAGGACAGAAACATACCCCATCGAGGTTTTTATGACCTGAATACAAAAAAAAAATGTTGTTCTGTATATGTTTATGTAAATGTGAGATATTATACATATATATACATATTTTTGATTATTATCCATCTTCACACTCCGGATAAATGATTTGCATTACATATTTTTCTAATCTCTGCTCATTCCGAAACGTGTTTGAGAATACTGTTACATCTAAAGGCTTACACGCATCTACTTATTTTATATCTAAGCTAAATCTTAAACAAATAGGGTGTTCACGAATTTATTAGCCAGCTTTTTTCTTGGTATTTTCCAAATGGCATGTATTAGAAAAAAAATTGTCAGGAAAAAGTTTTACGATTTCCTATGACCAATATAACAGCGTATATCACTTTTTTATACTTGCAGTATTCTTTTAGAAACGATAGTGACATACGTGTCACAGCTACAGCTATTTAAGCCCATCGTCTCCACAAATCGCTTCATATGACATAAAAAGACATGCAGCAGTCTATTTAAAGGATCGAAAATGATCTTCATTTCCGAAATAATAGTACATAAAAATACTACCTGTAAATTGTATTATAACTCGTTTACACTTACCTGACAGTAAAGCGCAAAAGTAAAGGAACAAAATCTGCCTGCTGTAATTTGTAAGGGTGAAGACGTGGCACGGCACATAATAATTACAAGCCATCTTGCATTCTTGGGAGATAAATTGTACCATTTTGTACTGTAGGCTATGTTAGCTATTTCTGTACTCTGAAAAAACTGAAAATTTGAATAATTTCTCATCACTAGAAACGGCAATATTCATTTTTCTTTTCTAAAAAATACCTCGGCTGCTAGTTTTTCTCCCATGTAACAATATAGGAACAGTTGCAACATCACGTAAAATACGTATATCAATAAGAACGAAATTTGAAAAATCATGTCTTCCACTGTATTCTCTCCTAACGACTGCACATTAAATTATGAGAAAAATGATATATTATTTTGTAATACCTTTTGAAATTTTTTTATATTATATGCACTTGAAAAAAGATATGTTTTTCATCGTACCATCATAACTTGGTAAAACTGAGAACATATCTGAATGGTGCAACTCAGCATTTGAAACAGAAGCATCATGTTAAAGGAATTCTCTATCCTTCCCGCGAACCTTAGTTGTACACATGACAAGATTAATAGTTAGCAAATGACAGCAACGTTATGAGTTTAAAGGTTGAGACGAAGAAAATGTTCAGACGAAGAAACGAAAAGACGAACATACAATGGTTTTACATTGATGAACTTAAACATCGAAAATTAACATTCCATGCATACGCTTACTCTAATTTATTCTCTTCGCTGTATATATTGCCTAGTATCTTCAACAAAATAACAAATTTCCTTAATACGAACCTATTTATATATTCATGCTTTTCGACAATCTTCTGCATCTTCATTTCTATATTTTTCTTATCGTACGAATCAATCCTCCCTAAATCTTGCCTCAAAATCGAAAGCTGTCCGCAGACGTGGAAAATCAGTAGGACAACGAGAGTATCTACAGTTGTGTACGTATTCGCTGCATAAATGGCAGCCACGTATTGACCGATCATCGTCAATTCGAAATTTGGACTGATGCTAGTGTTGTATGGGAAATAACCACGAAGGAATAGTGTAATGTCGTTATTTTTCATGCTAGACAATCGTGCAGGCACAAAAGCGAGAATTACGATGTTGACCATCAATGTGCTTCCTATTGTAATCTTTCTAGTGATCCTCGCGGTGTTCACCATTGTTTCTCGTTCGATATTAGTCGTCACTGCGTCCCAGTCATTGGCCATGTATCTCAGTAGAGACTTTAACGCTTGGAAGAGGAGGAAATGGTAGATAAAATACGTCTTAATAGATCCTTTTGTGTAACAATTAGAATAATATTAAAGAATATTTTAAAATATTACCTAAATAGATAAGAGAATATGACAAAATAGAACAGTACAATGAGATTTATAAGCTGCATATGTGGTAGTAATTAGTATGTGGTAATTAGTATTAGTGGTAATTAGTATTAGTATGCGGTAGTAATTTTAATTAATTAAAAAAAGAAGACAAATCCATATTTATTGTTTAATTTGTTGTTGTGTAATTTTCTGAAATGCTTACGTATGCCGTTGATCCAAACAGTCAGAGTCTTCATGAGGGAAACCATGACGGTAATATTAGTCGATAGATTCTCGATCACCAAATCAGAGTCACCGGCGATCATAGGAAGGTTAATTGTTTGTGGAGCACATGCGAAGCACAGCATTATGATACACGGTAATAGAACGAGGTAACTGGAAGTTCGGTTCCATTTCCTCTCTTCCGGCCAGATACCCATAAACTTCAGCAGGTTGTAATTCCAAGCGTACACATTGTTTAAATCTACATCTCTATCTATAAATAGGTACTTAAAAAATAATTCACAGTCGCAAGATTAAATATGTCATATTTCTCTTCCACTATCCATAGTAATATCTAAAATTATAGTCTCCAGTTTTAGTTATTTTGTATTATTTTCAATTATTCACTTTTTATTTTCAACGATTAAAGTGATAAAAGAGAAATTTCTGCTAATCTCGCTGGTTTTTACCAATATTTATTAGGTAATATGTGAAATTACCTCGTTGGATATCCATAGAGGCCCGTTTTCCCATAACTGAGCCACCTGCTCTCACGTTCAAAAGCTACTCCGACGGTTTCCTCAGCGCGCGTCCCCTTCATGCGCATTATGATATCAATTATTCGTGAATGCGTAGTTCAGCGTCGCTCTCAACTTTATGTCTCAGTAAGTTGGATCTGTCATTACAGTTTGACTGTTACAAGTATGTATTTATCTGTAATTATTCACAACCTCCTCCACGATACGAGGAAATAAAAGAGAAGCAGGTGATGCCTGCGCTTTTGCAGCTTTCTTACACTACCGACCACTCTAAGCTTTTTTGTTATATCTTGGGCTAGAATTAGCAATAATCAGAATTTAAAAAATATGTTTGTAATACAAATGGACTTAATAAAAGGAGTGATATTAATTTTGTGAAACTCAGTATGTAGAATTGACAACATTTTTGGTAAATTGACAACTTGATAAAAAGAATTTGACGTGTACTGGTCGACTACTGATTTGTTGGATGCTGGACGAGAAACATGTGGAAACCTTTTAGATTGTAATGTATATAACATACAAAGAAAATTGAAAAGTTGGGGCAGGTAATTACAATTAATAGATTAGATATAGTATACATAATAAAGAAATAGTAAAAATCATTTACTTACCTGACAAATAAAATATCAGCACGTCAAAATGTACAAGTTTAAAATGTCAGAACAGCGAAAGCTGTGGAACAAACAATATGATTCCGAAATATGTTGCACAGGATCGTTATATTCATTTTTTCATTCAAATAAAATTGCTAATACCTGGTGAAAAAAAGTAGAACTAATTTTGGTCGCTATTGTACGACGGTCGGTACCGTACGACTCTCCCCTACATACATTTACTTATTTTTCGGCTTCGCAGTCCGAAAAGAGAGACTTGGATTACATATTTTTCAAACTCTCATTCAATCCTATACTTCTTCTGGAGTATCGTCGCATCTAAAGACTTGCACATATATTATCACACATATAAAAAAATTACATACGCCATTATGTTGCTTACAAATAACAGTAACACTTGTTCCTTATTCATTTTATCCTCATACTTAACGTTTACGATAAGAACGCTGTCTAGAAATACCGTGAACACCGTGTACATATTTTTTCATCTCTTAATCTATATACCATATCGCATATCTATTTTTTAGTTTAGTTCTCTATATTCTCTATACTCGTACGCTTTTTTCTTCTACTATATCCATCTCTCTTAATACGCTAGAATGTAACCTATAGCATTTAAATTGCGAGATATTTTTGTGTCTTTTACACAGGATGTGTTTCAGAATTTGGTACCTAAATTGTATCGATACATTCTGAGCCTGTAGTCAATGCTGCTAGAATTGATCAGCAATTGAACAGCAATCATCTAATACTCGTTATAATTTTTGTTGTGTCAACAATTGACAATGCGTTATAAATTGGTCACTGTAGCTCTCAGATACTTCGCAATTTATCACAGAATTGTTAAGAAAGTTTGTGTTCGTAAATCGTATTAGGACTCGTTCACGCTTACCTGAGTATATAGCGCTAGAGTAAACCAATAAAATCTGCCTGCTGTAATTTGTAACGGTGAAGATCTGGCACGGCACATAATAATTACAAGCCATCTTGCACTCTTGGGAGGTAAATTGTACCATTCGGCGTAGTACGCCGTGTTAGCTATTTCCGTACTCTGAAAAAATTGCGAATTTTAATAATTTCTCATCACCGAAAACGTCAATTAACTAATTTGCCTTTTATAAGAAATACCTCGGCTGCTAGTTTTTCTCCCATGTAACAATATAGGAACAATTGCAACATCACGTAAACTACGTATAACAACAGAAAGGTAATTTGGAAAATCATGTATTCCATTGCTTCCTCTTCAAATGACTATAAATTAAATTATATCAAAGCTGATGTATTTATTTTAGAAAATTCCTTGATATTTTTACCTTCGTACCATAATGATTTGATAAGACTGAGAGCATATTTGAATAGTGCAACCCAGCATTTGAAGCAGAAGCATCATGTTGAAAGAATTCTCTATCGTTGTCGCGAACCTTAGATGTACGTACGACATGATTAATATTTGCTAAACGGCGGCTAAATTATGCAATTACATGTTAAAACAAAGAAAATAAAAGATAAACGTACAGAAATTTTAAATCGATGAATTTTGATTTAAGATATTAATATTTCATGAATACGCTTATTATAATTTATTCTCCTTACTGTGTAGCTTTCTTACCATTTTCAATAAAACAATATCTTTAGAATACGAACCTGTTAATATATTCATGCTTCTGAATAATTTTCCGCAACTTCGTTTCTACATCTTTCTTATCGTACGAATGAATCTTCTGTAAATCGTCTCTCAAATTCGAAAGCTGTCCACAGACATGAAAAATCAACAGGACGACAAAAGTATCTATAGCTGTGTAGGTATTCGCTGCATAAACAGTAGCGACGAATTGACCGATCATCGTCAATTCGAAATTTGGACTGATGCTAGTGTTGTAGGGGAAATAGCCACGAAAGAACAGTGCGCTGTCGTTGTATCTCATGTTAGATAGTCGTGCAGGTAGAAAAGCGAGAACTACGATGTTAACCATCAATGTGCTTCTCATTGTAGTCTTTCTGGTGATTATCGCAATGTTCACCATTGTTTCCCGTTCGGTTTCGTTCATCACTGTGTCCCAATCGTTGACCATGCACTTTATCAGAGGTCTTAATGCTTGCAAAGAGAAGAAAATGCCAGATAGAGTACGTCTTGAATGCTCGTTTTGTGGAGCAATTAGAATAAGACTAAAGAATATCTTAAAATATAATATAAATAGGTAACAGAATATGATAGAATAAAGCAATAGAATAAGATTTACAAAGTAGATAATTGATAGTGTTTTTAGTTAAATTAACACGATAAATGTATTTTTGTTAATTTTTTAAATACTCACATTTGCCTCTGAACCAAATAACTATTGTCTTCATAAGCGAAAGCGTGATGGTAATGTTAGTCGATAGATTCTCGATCACCAGATCAGAGTCACTCGCGATCATGGTAAGGTTAATTGTTTGTGGAGCACATACGAAGCACAGCATCATGATACACGGTAAAAGAACGAGGTAACTGTAAGCTCGGTACCATTTCCTCTCTTCCGGCCAGATACCCATAAATCTCAGCATGTAATAGTTCCAACCGTACATATACCTTACATCTATATCACTATCTGTCATGAATGGGTACTTAAAGATATTTCAGAACCCTGAGATTAAATATACCTACAATTTTTCTTATTCACTATCTATAATATTATTTTAGAATATAATCTTTATTTTTCTCGTATTTTGAATCTAAATTATTATCATCCAAAGAATAGTTCTGGGCCGTCAAATTTAATATACTGTATTTCTTTTTTTCTGTATGATATATTACTTAAAAATATAAATTTCCTTTTTCTTTTTTTCCCTTTTGCATATTATTCTCATTTACCTATTTATTTATTTCGAATAATTAGGATATTTTGTAAATTAATTTGATAAAACAAAAATATCTGCAGGCACTGCAATATTTTTCGAATATGTTTAATTAAATTTGAAAAATTGTAAAGTTACCTCGTTGGATATCCATAGAGGCATTTTTTCCCATAACTGAACTACCTGTTCTCACGTTCGAAAGCTACTACGACGTTTTCCTCAGCGCGCGTCTCCTTCATGCGCGTTATGATATCAATTATTCGTGAATGCGTAGTTCAGCGCCGTTCTCAACTTTGTCTCTAAGTAAGTTGGATCTATCATTACAGTTTGGCTGCTACAAGTGTTCATCCGCAATTATTCACAACCTCTTCCACAGTACGAGGGAATAAACAGGGAACGCATTGCGTTTTTACAATATTGTTAATTCGACACTATATTCCTTTCATGGATACGATTCAAAGTTTACAAGCAAAAGAATTTTTTCAATTTTATTGAGCAAATATATCACCAGTAATAAACACCTATTATTGAAAGTAAGCGTTTTCGAAGAAATTTGTTTAAATGATAAATACAATATCCAGTAATTTTATAAAATAAAAAATATGTAATTCATAAAATTAAAATTTTCAACTAATAGAATTATATTTATATAGTTTACACTTAAGGGTTAGGTTTAATGCATCACTAGAATTAACTTAGAAAATTCAGATCTGTCAAATTTCCCATTTATACATTAAGACTTCAGGTAGTTTCACAGATCTGTATAAGAGCAGTCTTTCCCTGTTGATTGCAGTGATAAAACGTATAGATAGTTCTACGCTACATATTTATTTATATCTATCTTGTGGTCTTTTATATTGTGTTGTAAATGTGCAAATGCGCATTGTATTCGTGATAGTAATATCACCATTTTCTTGCAATTTTAAAATGTGAAATGCATTTTTCTATTCCATACTTTTTTTTCAGCAAGTTCTCTTCAGGAACTTTTCGTTTTAGGAAGAAATCTTTGGGAGAGATACTATTTCTATAAAGTGTGAGTTTTATCAACATCTCAATTTTTTTATGGTTTTATCAAGTTCTTCGAATGTACAATTTCTTCGTACTAAATCTCTATTCCTTCGGTTAAAAGTATCTTTATCAGATTATATGAATCTTGATACAGAACTCTGAATAGATATCAAAATATTTATTCCGTAAGGAGTGTGATTTTATAAAATACGCAGTGTGCTGTGTTTCCTATTATCCTAAACGAGAACAAACATTTGTCAACCATACGATTGTGTTACTTTTCATCTATCAGTCGATATTTCATAGCTAACCATATGGTAAGATATCAAATAAAAATTTTTAGAACTTGACAAGATATTATTCCGAACTCTTCAGATGCATATTTAAATGTTTGTAGAAGTCCGTGAAAAAATAATTTAGTTCCATGATCGTTTGATTCACAGTATCAAAGAGTTCGAGGGAGAAGGAACTGAACTTTCCAGCTGTTATTTGAAACGATACTTTCGCTCGACACATCACGATAATTAATGAAATGACATCCTTCGGTGGTAAATACCAGTTGCAATCGTACGCTGATTGTCCAATACCTGCACCCTGAAAACAAATCTTCTATTAGAATATTGGAAGCGTAATTTGGAAGAAAGAAATGAAGCTTTTAACCTTTGGACAAATTTTCTATTTATACATAAATAACTCACTTGTCCACGAAGCATTTCACCCATATGGTCATAAATGCGAAGATGTAGCACAGTATAAATTACGTGTATGATGAAAAATATCATTCCAACTATTGGCACGTCCACTTGCATCTGATTTACGGACTAAAACGGAAAAGAAACTGCATTACGTACCAATTTCTTTCCTCGTCGAACAAATGTCAATGTAATATTAACTTTAGCATACGGTTGTCATACGGCATCCAGTCAGAAAATACAACGACGTGTAGATTATAACCCGAACGAGTATGAAACGATCTTCCACGATCACGGCAAACCTTGGAATAAACGCTTCTTTAAATTTGTTTACTAGTTATATCCTAAACGATTTTTCGATCTGATAAATCGACTAACATTTCCTATTTTCTTTCTTTTTTTTTTTTGGAATAATCTCCTTTCACTAATTGGATTGCGAAAGAAATATCTTTCTAATATTCATTTCTTAATTCGCGCAAACATTTTTAGCGTACTGATAAATCGCTTCTACCAACCTAGGCAACTGATTGTCCTGGTTCACAATGAATTCCAGTCGCTCATAGAAGCTTGCGTAATTATTCTGCTTTGTCACGTTAGTTGGATCCTCGAGAGCCATCCTAAGAACAGTTAATTGACCGCACAAGTATAACACGAGAACCGCAAGAAACGTGTCGAAACAAGAATAGCATATCGCGCTTAGCACCGAGCCCATGAATTGTCCCGGCCATGCGATCTCAACATTTTGACTCTTGCTGACGTCGTAAGGGAACGTGGCTGGATGAAGTGCACCTAGATCAGCTTCTGACTCGCTTTGTGTATTACTCTGCAAGCGGGGAAAAAGAAAGGATAGCATTCACGGGTGAAAAACGAAAGAGATGAATGAACGGATACGCATTACGATCACTTATGATCGACAAGCGGATGTTTGGACGCTCCACTGTCTCCTTCGCTGTTCAAAATCGCTACGGTAGCCGCGCACTGAGGAGCCACCGCTTACGCGAAAATTCGCACGTGCCAATTTCAAACATCCACCCTCATATCTGATCGTCCTGACAATATATTAGACCTGACCATCGCAACAAGCGGGTATTGTACACCACTTTATCTAATTTTAATAATTTATCTAGGAATCTGCTAAAAAATTCGCCAAGTACTTATTAATCGTTTTCTTGATGATCCGTGCCAATTAACGTGTATTATATAAGATTTTTTAATATTTGCAAAGGTGGTGTACGTATCCATGTTTATATGTTTATGCAAATGATTATTCGCTATCGAAAAGTGTTTAGAAAAGTAATTTTCGTAACACAATAGCAGAAACATCATTGTTTTTGATTAAAGCTAGCCGTGCTGATACACAGACTGTCATGTATCCTCAGTATGTCCAAGTTTTCGCTTAAAAATAGCGCATAATTGCTGAGAAATGGGGTAAATAGCAGCGAATGAAGATAATATCTAACACGAACACGTTAGTAACAAAAGTACCAGTTGCAGCTACGGTTCATAAACCTATTAAATATCTATCAATGGCATGTCTGCGGTTAGTCTCTTAGCAATCGACTACGAATAGGTTTAACGTTGCTCAAAGTAGCACCCTAAACATAATATCGTTAAAAAAAGAAAAGGAAAAAATTGGAGAATATCCAGGTGCAGAAGGAAAGGTTTTGTGAGAAGTATTCGTGGTATCGAGGAATCTCTTTAGTAATTAATAATTTCATTACTTTCCACAGTGCCTAATTTTTTGTCTCACCATTTTAATTCTCGTTGCTCTGAGATATAATTTATCATTTAGAGAAATATACTAAAATATTCTTATCGTAGCTCTTCTTTTATCAAGTTGATAGACAGTTGTAAAATTTGCAGAAGTACATTATTTATTTTTCATTGCGAGTAGAACGGATACATACCCCATCGAGGTTTTTAAGACCTGAACACAAAGAAAAGATTGCTCTGTATACGTTTATGTAAATATGAGATATCATTACATATTTTTCTAACTCCTACTCATTCCCAAATTTCTGTTGGAATATCGTCACATCTATAGATTTACTCCTATCTATATTCCTCTGACATGTCTGGGACGTATACACATATACCTACGGCTGGTAAATACGTGGACCCTCTGTGTATACCTTAATTTCTCTTAACGTAATATTATATATCTACTTTTTGCCTCGGTTAGAATTCTATGTCCTAAGATCGATATATCACCGCTGCATTTATTCTACTTTTCGATATATCTTCCTCTCTCAATACGCTAGAATCTAAGCAGTCAATTTGTGCGATATTTTTATATCTCTTACATAAGATGTGTTCCAGGATTTACTAACTAATCTTTATCGATACATATCTTCCAAGGATAGAATCTGTCCTGATAGAATTGCAGCAAGAATCATCTAATACTTCTCTCAAACAGGATACCTATATTTTACATGTATATAGAATTCTTATATTGCAACTATTTGAATAAAATTGAACATTTTTCATATGGACACAATCTCTGTCCAAAAATTGGCACAACGTTATAAATTAGTCATTGTATCTCTCGGATACGTCGCAATTTATCCAGAGAATTTTAGGAAAATTTGTATCCGTTAATTGAATTATACCCGCTTTACGCTTACCTGAGAGTATAGCACTAAAGTAAAGCAACAAAATCTGCCAGCTGTAATTTGTAAGGGTGAAGACCTGGCACGGCACATGATAATTACAAGCCATCTTGCATTCTTGGGAGGTAAATTGTACCATTCGGCATTGTACGCAGTGTTGGCAATTTCTGTACTCTGAAAAAAATTGCAAATTTTATTTTCCAAAACGTCGATTGATCCATTTTTTATTTATAAAAAGTATGTACCTCGACAGTTAGCTTTTCTCCCATGTAACAATATAAGAGCAATTGCAACATCACGTAAATTACGTATATCAACAGGAACGTAATTTGCAAAATCATATGTTCTATTGCTTCCTCTCCAAGTGACTATAAATTAAATTATGAGAAAAATGATGTATTATTTTGTTATTATAATACTTTTTGCTGTATCCTTCGACAATGCATTATCCATTTGGAAATGAATGTTTTATTCTTCGTACCATAAGAACTTGATAAGTCTGAGAACATAGCTGAGTGGTGCAACCGAGCATTTGAAACAGAAGCATCATGTTGAAAGATTTCTCTATCGTTTCCGCGAACCTTAAATATACATACGACGCGATTAATAATTGTCAGATGTTAACATTATGCATTTATAGGTTAAGACAAAGAAAGTAAAAGGTGGACTTAGAAAGATTTTAAATTCACGAATTTAATTTCGGTACTTAGTATTTCATGATTCTTCTGATTATAATTCATACTCATTACTGTGCTTCTTCAATCTTTCTTTCCATCGTCAACAAAAGAACGATTTTTTCTAATACAAACCTATTAATATATACATGCTTTTGCACGATCTGCTGTAATTTTATTTCTACATTTTTGTCATCACACGAATGAATCTTCCTTAGATCGTCTCTCAGAATCGAAAGTTGTCCACAAACATGAAAAATCAACAGGACGACAAAAGTATCTACCGTTGTATAAGTTATGGCTGCATAAAGAGCAG
>NT_177089.1:601063-624162 GCF_000188095.3 Bombus impatiens | reverse complement strand
GCATAAAGAGCAGCCATTAATTGACCGATTAGTGTCAATTCGAAATTTGGACTGATCGTAGTATTGTAGGGGTAATAACCACGGTAAAACAGTTCTTTGTCGTTGTATAGCATGCTAGACAATCGAGCGGGCAAAAAAGCTACAATTACGATGTTGGCCAGCAGTATGCTTCTTATCGTAATCTTTTTAGTGATCCTCGCGATGTTCACCATCTTTTCTCGGTCGGCATTGTTCGTCACTGTATCCCAGTCATTGGCCATGCATCTCAGCAAAAACTTTAATGCTTGCAACAGAAGAATATGGCTAATAGAATACGTCTTGATGGATCTTTTTGTGTAATAATTAGAATAAGATAAATGAATGTCTTAGAATATAATTTAGATAGATTACAGAATATAATAGAATAAAATAATAGAATAATATTTACAAAGTGGATATTTGGTAGTATTTTTAGTTAAAAAAAAACATTTTTGAAATGCTTACGTTTGCCTTTCATCCACACAGCCATAGTCTTCATAAGCGAAATCGTGATAGTAATGTTAGTCGATAGATTCTCGATCACCAGATCAGAGTCACCCGCAATTATCGAAAGATTAAAAGTTTGTGGAGCACAAATGAAGCACACCATCACGATACATGGCAACAGAACGAAGTAACTGGAAGGTCGGTTCCATTTCCTCTCTTCCGGCCAAATACCCATAAACTTCAGCATGTTGTAGTTCCAACCGTACATATAGTTTAAATCTATATCTCTATCTATCATAAATGTGTACTTAAATAATATTTCAGAATCGTAAGATTAAATATACCTATAATTTATCTTTTTCTCTCCATGATTACTGTATGATTGCTATGTTACTTAACAATATAATTCGCCCTTTTTTCTCAATTAGCCATTTATTTTTTAGGTGGCAAAACAAAAATTTCTGTAAGCATTGCAATTTTTTCCGAATATTTCTGTATTAATATGTAAAATTACCTCGTTGGGTATCCATAGGGGCCTTTTTTCGCGTAACTGAACCACCTATTCTCACGTTCAAAAACTATCAGGACTTTTTTCATAGCGCATGTCTCCTTGTTTAGTCAGAATGCTTATTATGATATTAATTATTCGTGAATATGTAGTTCAGTGTCTTTCTCAAAGTTATGTCTAATTTTGGTTATTACGATTACTCGTCTGTAATCACTCGTAACTACTTCCAACATTCGTGGAAATGAAAGAAAAACGGGGATTGTTCGCGTTTTCGCTACGTCGTTAGTCCACACTGTCTTCCTTTCACGGATGTGCATCAAAATTTACAAGTAAAAAAATTTAATTTCGTGGAGGAAATAATCCATCAATAACTATAAATATTACTGGAAGTCAATGTTGTCAGAGAAATTTGTTTAAATGGCGAATATAATATCCAGAAATTATATAAAATAAAAAATCTTATAATCTTGTATCTTATGTAATAAAAGAACGGATGTCTATTATATTAGTCATACTAATGTCATCATTTTGTTGTTATTTTAAAACAAACAATACAATTTTGTATTTCATATTTTTTTTAGGAATGTTAAGATGACAAATTGGAAGCAATGAAGAAATCATCAACAGAAGAATCTTTGGTGTCACTTATACAAAATGTAAGTTTTGTAGACGATTCAATTTTTTAATCACTTTATCACTTCTTCAATTGTATATGGAATTCGTTCGTAATAGAGCTTTGTCCTTTCGGATAAAAAAAATCTTATGAGAGTATATGAATACCAAAATATCTATTCGATAAGTAGTGTAATTTTGTAAAATTCTGTATAAAATCTTACGTTCATTGAATAGTAACATATATTAAAAATTTTATAGAATAATTATATCTTTTATAATGAAATATAATTGACTATGAATGTTGGTCTGATATTGCTTTTGTAAATATATAGGATGGTTCTGTAACTGCGATATTTTCTTCCAAATAAAATTGTAAAGTTACTATATAATTTAATTCTTATAACATTTTTCTATTGCATAGTATCCCATGAGATGTGCGAAACATTAAGTAACATTTAGGAAAATATCGTTAAATGCTTACCTGCTTCGAAGTCCATTAGAAGTACACGCAAGCAAACTGTACGATCAAATGACTGTCACGAATTTCTCGTTCTTTACACCAAAGAAGAACGCATGCCCGTCTTGGCAGGTGAAAAACCACCTCATCACCTTTTTTCATGTGAAAATGATGCAACTTGTAAGCGTGCAAGCATCAAAGTTTCGCGTCTACGAAGATAGACAAATTTTTTTAATCGTCTTCGCTTGCTGGCAAACTGTCTTCAACTTAAGTACTTGCTGACTAACTTCTGTCTTCGTCCTTGAATAATTGATTGACTTTATTGAGAAACTTTTGCCGTGGAACACACTACGTTTTTATTCGCATTTATGTGTTACCTAAATTCGATGCGAAACTCCTTTACATTTGTAAACGGAGACTTGTTCGCAGTATATGAACAGAGGAAACGTAAGAAATTTTTAACTAACTTTAATTCACTTCAATCAATTTCAATTTCAATTATTACTGCGTTTCTTGTATTTTTCGTGCCCCGATATTGTTATGGTTTCAACCAGGAAATAGAGTTTCAATGTTTTAAGAAAATCTTTAGCATGCAAGTGAGACGAGAACACATACGTATCAATATTATATGGAAACAAATTGAGTCAGGAAAATATCAGATAGATGAAGGTTCATTTAATAATAAGAATAAGAAAGCACCTTCTTAATTAAAAGGATAAGGTAGAAAATTGTCAAAAGATGGAAAGGGTGTAGTGATGTATAAACTATTTTATATAATACTATTAAATTGCACACAAACATGATTACTTTTTGCATACAGCACAGTAATGTACAAGTTGGACAATTATTTACAGTCGATAAAATAGGAGGATAAACGGTCTCGCCAGAAATATTGCAAATTCTGATCACCAAATTAGACCTGCTATCCAATCTCAGCCATCAAATTTTATTAAAAGCTATATCACCATGAATCAAATCCCAATAATCCAAACGATCACACTCCAATTGAATAAAAATTTCCACTTTTTGTGCTTTGATTGTAGGTAAATGTCGAAGACGTCAGTAAAATCAAAAAACGAACGGATCTCGAATGACCCGAATCGAACTATACGAATTCTATCACCGGCCGCAAATTGACGATTTCTCAGTTTCGATTTTCTCCAAGGGCTAAAGACGAGGGGGCTAGTACACGGTTAGCCGAATCTAGAGGAGGAATCTAAACGGTAAGTTTCTTTTCAGAAGAAAATATTACTTAGCTTCGTCTTTTTTTTCGAAGGACAGCAGAAATACCACATTACGCGTATTGTGCATAATATGAATTATGTGGAACTGCAAAATGCTAATGTCAACTCACTAAAAAAAGCTCCCCTTATACTCTCCATAAATGCTTTCTACTCTGCTCCAACGCTACTAGCGTATCACTGGTCTGACCTCGAAGCACAGAAAATCATGTGCTCGTGTCACACGCGTGACTGTCACTGCCTTGCATCGACGCACGAATTTATAAACTAAGCGTAAGGGATGCGAATGACGCGAAAATCATTCCGCTAATTTGTGTACTCACCTGACTGCTGTCACTTCAAACCACATACTTTTTGTAAACCTTTGCTGATATGTGTGTTAGTAGCTTGGTATAAAATGGGAACAGCAAAGAGCATTTATGCAGTACAAGTATAGGTATATCGAATAGATTCAACTCGTTGGCGTAGGATCCAGGAACAATCGTACCAAACTTCACTAAACTACACATAAGTGCAATGTTTTGCCAGCAAACCGGGAAGCCTACTCATTTTTTATCTGTAGTCGTCAAAGCAAATGGTGGCCAATTTTTCTTCGTTCTCAACAAATGTGATGGGAATAGGATGGATGTGCACAAAGAGGGAAAAATAATATCTTCAAGGTTTCCCGAGGAATCTCTTTAATAATCAATTGTTTTATTACTTTACGCAGTGCCTAATTTTTTGTCTCGTCGTTTTAATTCCCGTTGCTTCGAGATATAATTTATCATTTAGAGATATATACTAAATACTATTCTTTTCTTAACGCTTCTTTCATCAAGTTTATGGCCAGTTGTAAAATTCACAGTTGTATGGGATCGTCTATTATTGATTTTTCATTGCGTGTAGAACAGAAACATATCCCATCGAGGTTTTTAAGACCTAAACACAAAAAGAAGGTTGTTCTGTATATCTTTATATACGTATGAGATATTTTATATGTATATACATATTTTTGATTATTATTCATCTTCACACATTGGATAGAAAATCTGCATTACATATTTTTCTAATCCCTGCTTTTTCCGGAACTTGTTTTGGAATATTTTCACATATAAAGACTAACATTCATCTACTTATTTTATATCGAAACTAAATCTTAAACCTGTAGGGTGTTTATTAGTCACCTTTTTCCTTGATATTTTCCCAATGCTATGTAGTAGAAAAAAATAATCAGGGAAAAGTTGTACAGTTTCCTATGACCAATAGAATAGCGTATATCGTTTGTTTATACTTGCAGAATTTTTCTAGAAATGAGATGACATGCAACTTTTTAAGCCCATTGCCTCTACAAACCCCTTCATATGACATAGAACGACATACATCAGTCCAGTTAAAAGATCAAAAATCATCTTCATTTCCGAAAAAATAGTACACAAAAATACTACCTGTAAATTGTATTATAACTCGCTTACACTTACCTGACAGTAAAGCGCAAAAGTAAAGGAACAAAATCTGCCTGCTGTAATTTGTAAGGGTGAAGATCTGGCACGACACATAATAATTACAAGCCCTCTTGCATTCTTGGGAGGTAAATCGTACCACTTGGTATTATAGGCTGTATTAGCTATTTCTGTACTCTGAAAAAATTGCCATTTTAATAATTTCCCACCTCTAGATATGACAATCCATTCATTTTTCTTTTCTAAAAAGTACCTCGGCTGCTAGTTTTTCTCCCATGTAACAATATAGGAACAGTTGCAACATCACGTAAGCTACGTATATCAATAGGAACGAAATTTGCAAAATCATGTGTTCCATTGCATTCTCTCCTAACGACTGCACATTAAATTACGAGAAAAATGATGTATTATTTTGTAATGCTTTTTGAAAATTTTTTATATTATATACACTTGAAAAAAGGCATGTTTTTCATCGTACCATAATAACTTGGTAAAACTGAGAACATATCTGAATGGTGCAACTCAGCATTTGAAACAGAAGCATCATGTTAAAGGAATTCTCTATCCTTCCGGCGAACCTTAGTTGTACACATGACAAGATTAATAGTTAGCAAATGATAGCAACATTATGAGTTTAAAGGTTCAGACGAAGAAACGAAAAGACGAACATACAATGGTTTTACATTGATGAACTTAAACATCGAAAATTAACATTCCATGCATACGCTTACTCTAATTTATTCTCTTCGCTGTATATATTGCCTAGTATCTTCAACAAAATAACAAATTTCCTTAATACGAACCTATTTATATATTCATGCTTTTCGACAATCTTCTGCATCTTCATTTCTATATTTTTCTTATCGTACGAATCAATCCTCCCTAAATCTTGCCTCAAAATCGAAAGCTGTCCGCAGACGTGGAAAATCAGCAGGACAACGAGAGTATCTACAGTTGTGTACGTATTTGCAGCATAAATGGCAGCCACGTATTGAGCGATCATCGTCAATTCGAAATTTGGACTGATGCTAGTGTTGTACGGGTAATAGCCACGAAGGAATAATGTAATGTCGTTGTTTTTCATGCTAGACAATCGTGCAGGCACAAAAGCGAGAATTACGATGTTGACCATCAATGTGCTTCCTATTGTAATCTTTCTAGTGATCCTCGCGGTATTCACCATTGTTTCTCGTTCGATATTAGTCGTCACTGCGTCCCAGTCATTGGCCATATATCCTAGCAGAGACTTTAACGCTTGGAAGAGGAAGAAATGGCAGATAGAATACGTCTTGATAGATCTTTTTGTGTAACAATTAGAATAAGGTTAAAGAATATTTTAAAATATAACGTAAATAGATGAGAGAATATGATAAAATAGAACAGTACAATGAGATTTATAAGCTGCATATGTGGTAGTACTTTTATTTTAAAAAAAATGATATATCCATATTTATTAATTTTCGGAAATGCTTACGTATGCCGTTGATCCAAACAGTCAAAGTCTTCATAATCGAAACCATGAAGGTAATGTTATTCGATAGATTCTCAATCACCAGATCAGAGTCACCCGCGATTATCGAAAGATTAATAGTTTGTGGACCACATGCGAAGCACATCATCGTGAGAAATGGTAAAAGAACGAGGTAACTGGAAGATCGGTTCCATTTCCTCTCTTCCGGCCAGATACCCATAAACTTCAGCAGGTTGTAATTCCAAGCGTACACATTGTTTAAATCTATAACTCTATCTATCATAAAGAGGTACTTAAATAATATTTCAGAATCTATGATTACTCTATGATTACTTAAAAATATAATTTCTAAAAATATTTATTTTTAAGGTGGTAAAACAAAGAATTCTGCAATTAATATTTAAAATTACCTCGTTGGGTATCCATAGGGGCCTTTTTTCTCGTAACTGAACCACCTGTTCTCACGTTCAAAAACTATCAGGACGTTTTTCACAGCGCATGTCGCTTTGCTCAGTCAGAATGCTTATTATGATATTAATTATTCGTGAATATATAGTTCAGTGTCTTTCTCAAAGTTATGTCTAATTTTGGCTATTACGATTACTCGTCTGTAATTACTCGTAACTACTTCCAACATTCGTGGAAGTGAAAGAAAGACAGGGATTGTTCGCGTTTTTGCTACGTTGTTAGTCCATACTGTCTTCCTTTCACGGATGTGCATCAAAATTTGCAAATAAAAAAATTTAATTGGAGGAAATAATTCATCAATAATTACAATTATTACTGGAAATTAATGCTGTCAGAGAAATTTGTTTAAGTGGCGAATATAATATCCAGAAATTATAAAAAATAAAACACCTTATGATCCTGTATATTATGTAATAAAAGAACGGATATCTATTATATTAGTCACACTAATGTCATCATTTTGTTGTTATTTTAAAACAAATAATACAATTTTGTGTTTCATATTTTTTTTTAGGAATGTTAAGATGACAAATTGGGAGCAATGAAGAAATCATCAACAGAAGAATCTTTGATGTCGCTTGTACAAAATGTAAGTTTTGTAGACGATTGAATTTTTTAATCACTTTATCAAATTCTTCAATTGTATATGGAATTCGTTCGTAATAGAGCTTTGTTCTTTCGGATAAAAAAATCTTATGAGAGTATATGAATACCAAAGTATCTATTCGATAAGTAGTGTAATTTTGTAAAATTCTGTATAAAATCTTACGTTCATTGAATAGTAACATATATTAAAAATTTTATAGAATGATTATATCTTTTATAATGAGATGTAACTGACCGTGAAAGTTCGTCTGATGTAGCTTTTATAAATATCTAGGATGATTCTGTAACTGGAATATACTTTCCCAGATGAAATTGGAGAGTTACTGTATAATTTAATTCTTATGACATTTTTCTATTGCATAGTACCCCATGAAATGTGCGAAACATTGAGTAACATTTAGGAAATTATCGTTAAATGTGTACCTGTGTCGAAGTCCGTTAGAAGTGCACGCACGCGAGCTGCACGATCAAACGACTGTCACGAATTTCTCGTTCTTTACACGAAAGAAGACGTGCGCATGCCCCTCTTGGCAGGTGAAAAACCACCTCAGCACCTTTTTTCATACAAAAATGTTGCAACTTGGAAACGTGCAAGCTTCGAAGTTTCGCGTCTACGAGGATAGACAATTTTTTTTAATCGTCTTCGCCTGCTAGCAAACTGTCTTCAAGTTAAGTGCTTACTGACTAACTTCTATCTTCTTCCTTGAATAATTAATTGTCTTTATTGAGAAACTTTTACCATGGAACGTACTACGTTTTCGTTCGCATTTATACGCTGCTGAAATTAGATACGAAACGTTGGATCACGTTTGTAGATATACACTTGTTTGCAGTACGTGGATAATGGTAACTTGAGAGTTTTTTTAATTAACTTTTATTTGCTTTAATCAACTTTCATTTTAGTTATTACTGTTCATTTTAGTTATTAGTTATTACTGTTATTACTGTTATTACTCTTTTATTTCTCGTGTCTCGATCTTATTTTCGTTTTAAATGAGGAAAATAAGTTTCAGTTTTTGAAGAAAATTATGGGCATATAATTAAAACGAAAACTCACGTATATCAATATTATTTAGGAGCAAATTAGATGAGGAGAATAAATGATGGATAAGGATTTCTATATAAATTATTTCATATAATAGTATTAATCTGTATATAAAATTGGTTAAAGTTTCTTCTTGCATGTGGTACGGTAATGTAGCATTCAGATAATTATTTGCAGTCGGTAAAGCAAGAGAATAAATGATCTTACCAGAAGTATTGCAAGAAAGTATAATTTATTCCTATTTTACAAATTAAGGCTGTTTCCATTAGGCAGGTGAAACGATAAAATGGAAGAAACAAAATAAATATATCGCTTAAGAATATTATACATATCGATTAGTAATTTGTCTGTCGATTTTTCTTAAGAAATCAATCTATCTATTCAGATTTCTCAAGCCAAATCCATTCCTTTGAAAAGGACCCAATGAAGGCTCAAATTTGACCCAAACTAATTAAAACGTAATTCGAACGATTTATCTAATTCATCGCGTTGAAACAATGCAATCTAGTAGCATCGAATAATTTAGGTCAAGTTTGAGCTATGTCGTTTCGAGTTTCATAGAAATCAATTAATTCTAGTTTCTTAAATTACCAGCCTAAGTTTATATTAAATAAGGTGGCAAATATGTACAGTTTTTACTGAACGATCAGTTCGCAATGTTCCCTACAATTTTCACAGAGATTATTCGTGATTCCATTTTCGCCCTGTTCTATTAAAAACTTTGCTGAGCTTCAGAAATTTAAAATAAATGTTCCATTACATACATACATGAATGCGAGTCCCATTAAATTGACTGAAAGTCGAACGAACTTTGTCATTTAGTCAAGCTCTTTTTATGCTTTTAAGGGCATCCAGATTCTATTTATTTGTGTCAAATTGAGGAAATAATTGAGAAAAATGCAGTTTCTATTACGCGTTCAAAGAAATCTCAATAATTTAGATCCTGATCTACAAATTAATCTTGCTATCGAATCTCAGCCATCAAATTTTGTAAAAACTACAGCCAAACCTTTATCACCTCGAATGGAATCCCAATAATCGAAACGTTCGCACTCCAATTGAAAAAAATTCCCACTTTTCGTGCTCTGATTGAAAGTAACTCTCGAAAACGTCTCTAAAACCAAATCAACGTGCGAGTCGAATCGCCGGATCCCGAATCACTCGAATCGAACTATACGGCGAATGCTTTCACCGGTCGCGAAGTTAACAATTTCTCAGTTCCGCTTTTCTCCGATGCTGAGGACGGGGGGCAAGTACACGGTCCGTCGACGAATCTACAAGAGGAATCTAAGCGAAGAGTTCTCTTTCTTCCTCTTTCTTCTTTTCTTTTGTTTAGAAGAAAACGTTTCCTGGCCTGGCCTGGGGACACAGAAAGCTCGAACAATCGTGTCTTCGTACCGCGTCCATGACCTGCTGGAAGTGGCTGGACACTTGGACAGCTGCTCCCGGCTGAATTCTGTGAACATCGCACAAATTCAAGCGATTAATGGCTGCTGGTTGACGGCAATTCGTTAGAAAAAGCCCGAGGCGACCGTGATCTTGCCAGACTATCGATAGGCACGGTGTAATTGATAGTTAACGGAACGATGTATAATTGGATCGTTAATAAATCGTAGGATCGAATGAAAAAGACGATGACAAGCAGATGGTAGAATCGAAAGTTGACCCTATCGAATTGTGACGATAAATCGAAGTTGTTTTGGTGAAATTGACGAGTTAGAAAGTCTGATCGAATAGGTGCGATTAATAAATGGAGAAATTAATCCCTTGCAAGGCTATGTAGCGTAAAAGTTGTGTATACCAGCGTATTTAAATTCACGTAGAGTGGCTGAAATTATTCACAATGAAGCGTCCTTTTTATCAGATTCTACATTTTATTTTGATAATTTAAATTCCTATCAAATTTTTATAGTCGTACGAAAATTACATGAAATAACTAAATGATACCATAGGACGATGAATACCGTTTGTAACATTGACCTTTAACTTTTTCTAAAACGAATATGTAGATATTCAGGCAAAACAAATGTAGATTTTCTGAGCTTCTGAAAAAGAAAAAGAACCTTAAAAAGTCTGCCTCTATCCAAAGAATACTCCAGATCGATTCTTCAAATCCTTGAGATAGTATCTGCAATTTCCTTTCCATTTGAAACCAGTTCAAACAAAGCCATTATCCCGGGACGAGTCGTGAAAATCAAAGAACCTCGCCGGCTGGACGGAACCATAGCGAGAAACAGATAACTTTCTTCCCAGCTTTCGCCGGCGACGTCCTACTGACTGATTCGACTTTTACCTCTTAGCACAATTTCACTCTGTGCATACACGCGTGCGCGAGCGCGTGCGCACGTCGTGTACCTTCGTGACGAGCCAGACTATGTACGCGTGTGTCACGGGAAAAGCCCCGCGTAAGAAACGATAGAAAATTAAACGATGACAAATTGATCTCGAATCTGAACGTTTCATTCCTCGCTCCTGGTTATCGATCGTAAACGATTTCTACCCCGAGATAGCTGCATGTTCGTTTCGAGCATAGTTTCACTGGAAATCACGACCGTGCGATCGATTTTCACTGGGCACTCATGAATATTTAAAGAATTAAGTTATCTGTTTCCAATGATTCGATGATACGGTATTTCTTGTAAATTAAACACGCGAGTAACGTCGATTCGCTCTTGAAACGCGTACAGTAGAACTCGGTTTATCCGAACGAAATTTTATTTGATATTCGATCGATTGAACGTTTGCTGGTCTGAAAAATCATTGAATTGAACGTGATCTCCTAGTAAGAGGTAGAAGTAATTCTATTATATGAACTGCAATCTGTAAATTGTTCAGACAAGTTCAGATAAATGGACTGTATCTCTACTGTCCATTCCACTGTGTAGTTTCTCTAGTGCATTTCCATTCTGTAAAACCGATTACCATTTTCTTGAAAAATCTATACATCTTCGTAGACGAATCGGCGAAGCTTTTAAAATGCGTTCCTTTCTCTAGAAGGAGTACGTATCCGTAAAAAGACTCGTTTCTTCTAAAAGAAGCGGCGAAGAGGAAGAAAAGAGGTCTATCGGCATTTCTCAGATCTACGAAACCGAAAGGCCGTACACCAAACATAGCCAGCTACAAAATAATATGCTAATTGGCGAGAACCGTCATTATATCACACGAACAAACAACTTCCCGTGTGTTTTGTAACTTTACGTTCACCTTTTTGCTAAAAAGAAAATAATTCTTGGAAACAACCATAATAGTTCAATCTGAAAGCTGTGTACCATAACAATACTAGGAAAATACCACGATAGTTTGGTTCTGAAACTACGTATCATAGTAAAACTTTATAGGTAACTGACCGTAACATTCTCTACTAACTGTAATATAACACAATTCGATACCAAATTACATAATTCTATAGGTCGTAATAGTTTTTCGAAATTACCATAATAGTTCGATATGAAAGTTGACGTGATACTCACAAGCCTAAAAGACCAGCCATTTTTTTCTCCATCAAAATAACCGCATCTGCGCCCCTTTCGATCATAGCGTCGCAGAATATCCTTTTGGCACAGGGTGTGTTGGTCCAGTCACCATCGATATGAGCTACCTCAGCAACCTCTGCGTTCTCCAGATTCTGAAGTGCGTCTTCCAGTTCCTGATCGCTTTCGATGCTTCTTCTCCTTCGTCTTTCGTCCCTTCCGTCTACAGACTCTTTTTCGTCGCCCACAGAACCTTCTACGACCCTCTCCAAGCTGACCAAATCATTTTTATCAGACACATCGTTAGCCAGATTTTTCTGGAGCAAGTCCAAAGGCGTGGAGCCATCCTCGATTATCAAAATAGCAGAATCCTCGCTGTTCTTTTTCGAATTACTTCGGTCGTTCGCTTTTCTATTTGGAATAAGAAACTCCGTGACGTCGATGCTACCTTCGCGAGAAGGAAGATCGATCTCTACGATCTCGCTGATCGAATCGGGTCCCTTTCGTTGCAAACGTTTATTTCTGATTAGGTTCTTTAAATTTCCTTCCGCTTGGAAAATGTCCAAATAATCGAGACTTCGTTTCCTTCTCGAGTATCCCGTCGTCTGCTTGATCTCCTCCATTTCCGGCTTAGTCTCTTGGTTCTCTACTTTCCCATTTCCCTCCACGATCAACAAAACTCCGTTCCGATTATTTGAATTTCCACCATCGCGATCAACTTTCAATTCTTCGTTCGGTGTTACGTTCTCGAGGAAGTACACGGTTCCGCTATATTTGTCTACTTGCTCCGAGTCTCCGCCATTATTCTGTCGATCCGTTTCCCTCAACAAAGGCTGAGTAGCTAGCTGACTAGCGTCCAAAGCTCGTTGATATTCCACCTCGCTGCCTAGAGCTTCGTTAGATCTCTTTAGAACATCAACGTCTAGGTATCTTCCAACAGCGACAGCACCGATTCCGAGAGCAGCTCCTGATGCTACGAGTCCCAGAGCTGGAATCAGGATACTGCTACCGGAAGCAACAGTGCCGACCTTGTCTTCAGCCTCTTTTCCGTTCGAAAGACCTAAATTCTGTGAAATTTTATGCGTAGCTTCCACCAGAGGATCGATCACTGGTCGAGTAAATTGTGAAACCTTCTCCACGCCATTGGAGAATTGATTTTTCAGGTTCTCCGAGATTTTCACCCAAAATGGGGCGTCGTTCGGTCTCTTCAGACCATAGAAATGCTGATTAGGGTAATAATTCTTCGTCGTGTAAGTGTCCACGATGTTCTTGTCGTTTAAGACGTACTTCTTCTTCTGTCTTTGTTCGGTAAAGGAGTATTGGTTCTCCGGGAAATTGTCCGGCCTTCTTTTCTCGTTTTTTAGGATCTTTGCAGGCTGCACGCCCAATTCTGGATGAGCGTATTGAAGGACCGGTGCTCTGGCGCCAGGCTTCAAGGCGACTGGCGCGATCTTTTGACTTTCCGGGGTGTAGAGCTGCGAAACTGGATAGATCGACACGCCGTCAGGGTGTAGCATCCTTTTGTGAGAGTTGCTTCGGTAATTGTCTGTTCTTGCTTCGTAGACCTCTGCTTTCAACGCTTCGTTCTTGTAGTTCTTTGGATCCCACTCGAAGAACACGTTTCTCCCTTCCTCTTCGTAGTCTTTGCCGTATCTATCGGACAAATTGACGAAAAATATATCGATATTTATCGTGTATTTCCTCGAAGCATATATAACCAAGTAGCTAACTCGTAACCCGTGACTCGTGAACTTTCGCTAATAATATTACTACGTACTACCGCTGTTGCTATTACCAATAATAATAATAATAATAACAAAATAATAAACTAGTTCAGTTACTAATAATTTCATTGGTTGAACTACCGATAATATTAGTTCAACGTGTGCAACAGAAGCCAGCTCTATTTTTCGATTATAAAATGTTCTTTCATCTTTATACCCTCGACATACCTCCTGTTAACGTTCTTGAAGAATCTCTCGAACCTCTGCCTCTCCACAGCATTCTCCGCCGGATAAAAACTCGAAGAGGTTTCCAGGTTGTCCGTAGATGTTGCATCGTGTATCAATTTATTGTTAATCACTCGTGCGTTGCGCCACGTTTGAATCTTATCGATAGGTTCGTCGGGAACCCGCTTGCCATGAATCACAGGGGTACCATCCCTATCCAGCGTCATAGGTGACCTCTTTGGATTTGATTTCACGTTTATCTCCGACCTGACGATTACTTCTGGCGGCACGTTCTTGCCATCTCTGTTCTTGGACGCGTTTGCTCCGATATTCGTTCTCGAAGATCGTATCTGATGAGGCAAAAACGTGTAGCGAGTCTTTTCCTCGCTCTGGTCGGCCAACTGCAGTTTCCTCTCCGATCTGTCCTGAAAATGTCGCGGCAGAAGTAGTCCACCTGCAGGAAACGCTGGATCGAATCTGGCGTAATTGGTCCTTTCTTCGGTAGTCGTCTTCAAATCACTTTGAAGAGGTTTCCAGCTCAGATATTCCTCCGTCGTCGATTCCTGAAGCTGAACAGCCCTTCCATCGGTACCCAGAGGCGTCCAGCTTCCGTAATCGATGTTCTGTTCTCTGACTGGTCGAATCTTTTCACCGATGTTCGTCTCCTCGTTCGCGGATACGTTCTCAAGTTTGGAGAAGCCACTTTGGCTGTCAGAGTCTGACAGTTTCGCTCTGAGTTGCTCTATTTGAGCCTCTTCCAATCTTCTGATGTCCTCTTTGGTCTTTGGTTCGGTTTTTATCGATTCAGATACGTCCGACGATGTGGCGTTCTCGTTGGTTAGTTGAGGATTAGGATTTTCAGGATCTTGAAGAGTTTTAGCAGGCTCGTTCGCTGTTTGTTGTTCGGGGTAGGATTTGTCTCGACGTTTCACGATCAAAGTTGCCACGTTCCCTTCGCTCGTTCGTACTTTCAGCTCCTCTGTTTCGCCTGGAAGGCTTCGTGATACTTTCAGCATCGTTCTAGCGTAGCTGGGTTTCGGTAGATCAGCCGTGCTGATGTGGATGATGGCTAGTGTCATCAACGCCAGAATGAACGTCACCTAAAACGAGGGAAATACTTTTTGCAGAATTATGTAGTGGTCGATATATTTAGAAACAAGTTTGAGAAATGCCATTGAAGCGAGTAAAGTGTCTAAGTTTGAGATCTCTGAAAGATTATCAGAAATTAGTAGATTAATTTAGACGATAATTAAGATTAACCAATAACGATACGTAAGATAATTAATTTTTGGCAGTAAGTACGAAGGATTAACTACGAATACGGTTTATGTAACGATTCATTCGTTACATGGCCGTGTATCTGGATGGAAACGGGCCTACCGGAAGTCCATTATGTCCTCCTCGATCCCAAGCTACATGCTTTTACGCGTTACGTCTACGTACAGCTTTGTATGGCATATGTTACGTGCTCGATTATGCTCACGAAGCCTATTTAGACTCTTTGTGTCAAGATTTTATAGGCGAGTTTCATGATTTCGCTATTTAAGTGGGTGTGAATACGTCTGTAATAAATGAAAGATGGTGAAACAATTAGGTTGACGCGTGATTGCGATTAACGAGCGTATGATTAGTTTAAGAAAAGTGGCAAGTGAGAAGTTTGTTTGAATTTATCGTCGACTTTATTATGAGAAATTCGTTTTATAACAGATCGTTGCTACAATGGGAAATAGGTGAGTTTACATCGAATAGGTAATTTACATTGCATGTAAATTAAGTTTTAATTAGGTTTGGGTCAGAGTAAATTCTGATCGAACTTGATCTCTTTCTTACGAAACGTATTACCGTCATAAAATAATATTCTGATGAAATTGCACCAGCTGAAGAAATACTTATGCACAGTGATGTATGTAAAGCTGAAAACACAAGGTTTGAGATGCGATCGGCTTGGTGACAGTGATTCGAAGATTTTTAGGGTCACTTTCACTTTTCATATCGCGCCGCCGGAATTTTTTATCAGTGAAACCTGATCGAAAAATTTGAGTACCAAAACAGTAATGTCGAAACTGTGTCTATGTTAACGAGCCAAGCTCGAAGATCAAAAGAAATTATTTCGAATGAATTATAAATTCTGTGTAGCATTGCAAACTAGTTTCGTTCGACAAGTATCCGTATCTTAAAAAGTTCCAACAATGATAGATATTTTTCGTTGACGTTTCGTCGTTCAAGCTGTTTGTTGGTAAAAAGAAAAAAAGACAGCAGATGAATAAAATTTCCACGTCTACTCTCGATGGAGAAGAAAATTTTCTATAAAACGAGAAACGAGGAATTCGCGAGCCTTTCGTAAAATTCTTAACTCGCGAAACTAACTTTCGAAGGATAGTTCAGAATCAGCAAAAAAGACGTGTTTAATTGCATCGAACAAAAGAGGAATAACATGCGATCCGTATTACGCTTTATGAGTCATCGAACTTTCTCCTTTACGCCTCCTCTTTATTCCTAGTAAGCCTAAGTTGTCTAAACTATTTTAGGAAGTAGAATCAGCCTTGCTGCCAAGATACTTCGAAGTATAGAAAAAATTGCCACGAGAAAGTATAAATCGGATTTAAATGCTAAACTCTGCTATTATATCTTTGCGATAATTTTTATGAATTTGATCGATTGCAGGATATAAATGTAATTTGAGAAATTACTCGTTAATTATTAATAGTTACAGACATCGATTTCTATCGTAGTAATTTGCAAATTTACCATCGTGTTCTTTTTGAATGGAACATCGTGATCGCGCATTTATAAAGTTACACGTTCGATTTAACTGATAAATTCTGTTATAATCTTTTCCACGTGTACTTTTACACGTTATATTTTGGAAATAAGTATAGTTGCGGTTCTATACTTTTCAAAGTACAGTTACATTATCATCTACCGTGTCGGAATTCGGAGACGTTGTCATCGTGCGTTTGTGAAATGTCACGAAATTACAATTTCTTGAGTCGATCGAATTTTTACAAAATGTTCTGATTAATGCAATCGTATTTCCCTCCGTTGATATTAATTTCAAAAAAAAAAAAAAAAAAAGAAAGAAGAAAATACATTAGGCTTCTCTTGAAATGTAGCTATTTTAGAACGAAAGTTTCACCTGTGTAATGCAAATGAAAATCCACCAGTCTCGCACCTAAATGTTCTTCCGCTAACATCTACCGCACGACCTTGCAATGAATTATGCTGAGGAAGTTGCGTTGAAAGACGAATGCGCCTCACAGAAACTAGAATCGCGTCGCAGGAGGCAATCGCGGTGAGAGAAATTTAATGGCTCGTTGAAATCTCCCGGATTCTTCGGCGAAGATTAGAAAATAGCGATGCAGTAACCGAGTGTCTAGATACTTTCTATTATAAATCCCATGATTATTCATCGAGGAAACACCATGTCGTTCAGGCGATACAACGGTCTGTTGCAACGACCGATGATCGACTTGATGTGGCTGCGATATGGAGAAAAGTCTGGAGGAGTAAAATTTCGCAAATGGTTGAAAAAGCTTCGTTTAAATCGTAACGGGAGAAAATATAAATCGATTAGACATGGCGAAGTACTTATGTTTGTAAAATTAAATTGTCGAATTGACGATAATGACAATGAGATAACGTACTACTTATTCAATGATTGAAATTTCCTTTACGAACTGAATAGTATCGACAAATCGCAGCAATTTTCTGGACATTGCTCGCTCATATTTTATCAGGTTGGAACAAACATTATCCATTGAAAACGCTGATGCGTGAAAACGACCGACATTGAGATTATTGCGCTTTAAAACGAAATGATATTTGTTGTCGGATAGAGCGTTAGATTTAATAGAAATGTGAAATAGCACGAGCAAGAATAGAAGGAAAAAGATTGAAGCATGAGCTAGCACGAGTGAGTATAAAAATATATAAGTGTATGAAATAAAAAGTAAATAACGAAGAGAAAATCACGATGAACAGCTCAATCGCTCGATTCACAGTTACTACTTGAAATTTAAACATCGCGTATATTGTCCATGAAAACGGAGACACATAAAAAACGCATAATCTTTTCATCGGACAATTTTACGATAAAAAATCCATTAAAAAATTTCCACGTAGATTAATAATTAGTTGAATATCGCAAGAAAAGAAACGCGACAAATAAGCTCTTACTGATTTTCTATTTCAACGTTACCTCACGATTCAGAAGGAATATTTCGACATGAAGTAATCTAAAAGTGGCGAGAATCGGTTAAATTCAAACGCGCATCCGATAAACTTTGATAAAAGCGAAATATACAGGGTGGTTGGTAACTGGTGGTACAAGCGGAAAGGGGGTGATTCTACGCGAAAAAAGAAGTCGAAAATATAGAATAAAAATTTAAAAATTTAAAAATTTAAAAATTTAAAAATTTAAAATTTAAAAATTTAAAATTTTAAAATTTTAAAAATTTGTAAATCTAGAAGCTACTTCCAAAAATTATAGAATTAAAAATTAAATAATGCTAATTATATATATATAGAGTGGTTGGTAACTGGTGGTACAAGCGAAAAGGGGGTGATTCTAAGAAATCGAATTAAAAATTTAAAAATTTGAAAATTTAAAAATTTAAAAATTTAAAAACTTAAAAATTAAAAAATTTAAAAATTTAAAAATTTGAAAACTTAAAAATTTAAAAACTTAAAAATTTAAAAATTTAAAAATTTAAAAATTTAAAAATTAAAATATTTAAAAATTTTAAAAATTTAAAAAGTAACGTCAATCGAGATAACGATCTACAGTGAGATCCATTATAACGAAACGCGATAAAGTGCAGGCGTACCGAGCGAAAATTCGAAGTCGATTTTCTCGAAAACAAAGCCTCGAACGAAAAATTGTTATTCTATATTTTCGACTTCTTTTTTCGCGTAGAATCACCCCCTTTCCGCTTGTACCACCAGTTACCAACCAGCCTGTATAAATATCAAGACAAGCAATATTTTAATATCTTCGATATTTCAATATTCTAACGATATTTTCGAAGTTACGAAGAGGGTGGAAAAACGCATGTTCAGTATCAAAATCAAATAAAAATTCAAATCTAGTAACATAACATTAATCGACAACATAATCTTAAAATTGTTTCGTACATGGACGGAAAATATGAATTGTGTTATTTCCCTTGTAGTCTTCGATTATCTCGGAATTCGTCCAAACTCTTCGACCATTTTTTACCGTTTAATTTTTCCAAATAATAACGCAAAAATAACGGAACGAAATGTAAGTGCGGTTCTCGAACATACCGATAAAGACAAAGACACCGAAGAGACGACGATAAAGATGGATCGAAATAAAATTAACAATTGGACCGAGAAGGCTGGTCTCGCATCAACAAGTGAAACAGAACGACGTGCTTTCCCCGGGCACGTCTCGCACACGGTCGGCCTGCACGCGTCGCGTCCACGCGTTGAAGACGAGACGATCCACTTTTTCCATTCTGGTGACTTTCGTTCGACGATTCACGGCCGAACGGCTGGTGCCGAGAAACTGCTAACCGATCGAACCCCTCGTGACCTTAACGCGTGCACGACCTCGCGGAGACTCTTTACCTTTTGCAGCAACCATCTTTGTGTTGAAATATGCAAAGGAAAGTGGAATGGGTTTTCTGTTGGTCGTGGATTGCGATGGTATTTGCAATGATGTTCGCAAATGGTACGAAGCGATCTTAAGTTCCTTCTTATTCTTCCACTTGGATACGGATAGTCGTGCCTCGGTAGAATTGAACTTAGTTCGATGGAAATTGTGGTTTCGACGATGTAAAAACCAGTGATCTGCATTATTTCTCTGTTGCGGTGAATTTAATTTCAATCGTAACGATGGAAATGGCGTGTAAAGATGTTCGTAAAAGTCGTTATAAATTGAGCGTAGCGTATTAATTTTGTGCTGACGAAGCAAACGATTAATCCATGATTAATATCGATTTAAATATTTCTTATCGTAATAGCCTTCTTTCGCCTATCGCCTAATCGAATGAATATATTCTTTTGTATAATACTCGTTGATTCGTAATACTTCAAAGTCTGCAAATTTAAAGTCTCCGTTCATCGTTTTACGACATCGCGATTATGTTCATGAACGTTTATGATTCTCGAGTCTTATCTTCCTTCGTTGAATAGGGTTACAATATACCCGTTCTCTTCGTTTTCGAGGTTTCAAAGATAAGCGTTTTTCAATGCAAAATAAAATTTCGAAAGTAAGACGTAATATAGATAAATTAATCGGGACAAGTTCTGAACCATTTTTCTATTTTTTTTTTTTTTTTTCAGAGGAACGATATAAAAAACCTATAGTTTTAAAAGTAATTAATATTCCGATTCTTGCGAACTATGCAGATCTAACTATCCAAAATCGAACATGGTAATTGATCGTATGGCTGAGAAACTCACGAAGGATAAATAATCATAGATCGCTAACAGTCTGTTGGTGAACATACGTACATCGTTGAAGCGTGAAATTGAAGGTTCGTGCATTATCGAGCTTATGGGAACATGAAAATTGCAACGTCCAACTAATGAACGATACGCAATTAATGTGTCGGCGAAGGAAGCGCACGATCCACGCGGACTGCGATGCCCCCGATCCGTGTCACATTGCGTTTCCGCTCCAGAAAGCTCGCGGATCGACGTTCATTCTCTGCCAATTAACGATTATTCTTTTCTTTTTTATTTCTATTTAATTCCTTGGTCCTCCTCCAGTGTTTGCTCGGTGATTCTTCGATTGAAATCGCCTCCGAGCGTTCATCGGTAGAAATGTGAAACTGCGAGGTGAAAGAACCGGAAGAAGTTGTAGAAAATTGACGATAATTTAAAAAACGAGAGGAATTATTTTTGCGATACGACGGAGATGCGCAGGCTTTAAAAATGCCTGTTGGAAATGTTGTTTCGCGAGAAATCATTGTTAAAGAGACGAAGATTTATTTGACGAAGGTGGAAGAAAAGCGTAAGAGGAACGTTTACCTTTTTACGTATTCCATAGGCTTGTTAAGATGTGGAGAATAAAGAATCGCTTTTACGCTTGAGATAAAAGCGGCCGATACAGTGGAAGCTTGTCTTGCAATTGCAAGAATGTGAGCAGTGAAAAGAACGACGTGCTGGAGAAATATCTTGCAACTCGAAGAAAAGAAGATATCGAAAGTAAGAAACGTTCGAGAAGCTTGAGTAGCAAGTCGTAACACTATTTCAAGGGACTACAAAGTAAACAGAGAACTCAGGAAGTAAAGTTAGAAGAATATTACATGCAAAACGCTAACGGAGATTTAACGAAGGAATACTAAAAAGCTGTTAACAAATAAAACGCATCAAATGTCAGAAATTTCATAATACTTAACAAAGTCGATAGACGGCAAATTTTATCCATACACAAGATCACGAAGAACTACAAGACCTCTGTCACGGAACAAAATCAACGTTACATATGAAATCTTTAAAGCGCGTCAAATTAAAAAAAAAATAACAAAATTCTGTAGAAAGTTTGCGAAGATACCTGTACGTCGAGTCTTAGCAACGCGCAAACTCAAAAAGAATAAATACCTTAAATCTGTCCATTTTTGCGTGTCTTCGATCGTTGCTGATCCAGCTGATCCAATGGTCAAAGATCCAGTGGGAAGATCGTGTCCAGAGAGAGCGCACGAAGGAATAGGCAAAGAATAAAAAAAGAAACAGGGAAAAAGGAGGAAGAATATAACGTGGATACGTCGTTAGATCCGCATGATAGACGCGTAAAGAACGAAATTGACGAACGATCGATTCGCGTGGAACGTGAGGATCAAAGATAGATGTTTCTTTTTTTTTTTTTTTTTTTTTAAAGAAGCAGAAAGAGAAGGCCTGCTCCTACGCACCTGTTGACTCCCGGAATATCTTCGCGAGACTGACGAAGGCGCTCAGTCAGCGGCTCCTCGTGTCTCCGACGAAGGACCGGCACTTCTCTCCGACCTACTTCCCGCGTTCGCCTTCGCCTTCTTCCGTCGCGACGTTCAGCGTCTCTCCCCCGGTTGATCGAAACATTTTCCGAATCGTCGGGTACAGGTCAATGGAAACCGATTGCCAACGGATATGGCACTGGATTCTAAGACTTTCCAACCTCTGCCTTTCGATACTTTAACGGTACTAGTTTGTTGGAACTTTGTATATCGTAAAATTGTATGACGGAAGTGAATCCGATTGGGCACAGATCGATAGAAATCCATCGATCGACGATGCACATGGAAGCCGATTTTTGGGATTTTGAAATTCTAGCTTTCGGTATTTTTTTTTTTTTTTTTTTTACTAGTTATTTATAAGAAAAAAAATTAGCAATTTTGAAATTGGAGCGACGGAAGCAATCGGAAAATCGAAATTTTATCTTTCGGGTTCGTAGATTCGGATCCAGAGTGAAAATCTGTATTTGAAAAAAAGAAAAGAATCTCTTGGAGAGAAATCGTCCGGTTGAAAGTTCTTTTTTAAATCCTGCCGTAGGAAGTCGTACGTTTTTCAAATCATTGAAACCAGGAGAAATCGATTGTCGTCTAATCCAGGAATTCAAACTAGAACTTTATCGCCTTAGCTTGACGACTGTCAATCACCTTTCATTCGCGAACGAAAATAGAAATTTTACGAACATTCTTACTCGACGATTCGTCCATCTAATCCAGGTCAATGATTTTTTTCATTCCACTTCACATTACTAATCGGTACTTCATCGAACTCTAGTGATAATCGACAACCATCCGGATTATTCCGTAATTCTTCAAATTAATTTCAAATCGACTAAATTTTCGCTAACATCCACGATCTGATTACAAAGAGCGTAAAAATGAAAATAGAATTTACGTGAAAATGATCTATCAGCATAAGTCATTGAAATCCTCCTCAGTGATGCTCACTATGTTGTTACATGTATACATACGTTACTATAACGACGTTAATTACATGAACATGTTGTTCGCGTAATTAGACTAATAGCCGTTTGCTAGATCTCACCTTCTCCACGTTATTTTTCATTACATTTTTACTTGCTTTTAATTTCACATATATCCGATTGCTACGACGTACGACAAAGATTACCATCGTTATTAAGGTCAGTAGCATGAATTACAATGGCGATAGGAAAATTCTCCACTCCAATCGGTTCTTCCACGTTCCTCCGCCACTTTCTCCTCACGAGCGTTCCGTAAAATGCACGAACAGCTGTGCAAGGTTTCGCAGACCAGGGTTTGGCGAGCAGTGAAGAGGAGAGGAGAGGGAAGGTGAGTTCGCGAAACTTTGAGACAGTGGCCGGTCCGGTTTTCAAGTTCACGAACGGCGCGACGGGGCCAAACCGGAAGAGACGTCGTTGAAGCGGCGGC
>NT_177089.1:360257-601044 GCF_000188095.3 Bombus impatiens | reverse complement strand
AGAGACCTGCCAGTGAAAGTCCATCGATTCGATGAAGACGACGAAGAAGAGGAGCGTCGCGTCGGTGCATGGCCGCGTAACCTCCTGTCCGTTACTGAATTTTTAAATAACACGCACTTTGCAACTCGATTTTTATGAAAATTCGCCTTGCGGATGACGAAAGATTAGATGCATTTTTAATAATCTTGATCGTTTTCGATTAATAGATTTCAGCATGCTATTAGACTGTCCGAAAAGCGTCTTCCTTTTACAGACACGTCTTCTACAACGATGCATCTTTATACAAACATGAAACCTAATTCTTTTTTTTTTTTTTTAAGATGTTTATTAAACCCAAGATACAATTTTAAATACATTTTGGTATTCACAATAAGCGGTGAATTTTTGTAATGATGTTTTAGACAAAAGTGCCGATACGCAACGGTACGACGTAGCCATGCTATAATATGTGTCGGCGCTTCACATTTTTCGTGTTTATTATAATTTTTGGGTTTAAGCCGCTGGGGGAGCGGAGCTTCTATGTGATTTTGTTTTTATTTGTTTTTTCTGTCCTGAAAACTTGGTCGCAAAATAGGATGTTTCGGTAGCTTGCTTTTTGGGTGCTAACATGAAACCTACTCTGTCGAACGTTGTGATCTTTAGTTTGATAGAACAAAATGGGTCATACGTAATTCGATAAAATAATATAAAAGAGAAATTGTTGTGCATCCATTATTTCCTTATAAAACGAAAGAAATCTCTCGGACGACCTAATACAAAAGATCGGATTTCTTAGTTCCTTAACTTTTAATTCCACGCGTGTTGCTTCCTTTTTTTTCTCAATGACCAATTTTTAGCTTAGATATATTTTCGATGATGTTTCGACATAGAAACATTTCGCTACAAGTCCTTTGTATTTCGACGATTTTTACAATATTTTATTTTTGCAAGTATTTTGGAACGGAAAGGTTTCGTCTTGAAAATGAAAAACCAGCAATTCTTTGTTCTTCATGCTGCAATAAAGCAAGCACAATAAATTTCTAAAAATCGTTGTTCGATCTAGAAATCTATGCGTCACTTTCACACTACAGAATATATTTTTCTACTTGCTTGCTATTTTGTAATTGCCAAAGGCAGATGCGAAACAGAGATAAGAGAAAAATTCAATGAACGACTTGTAAGCGGTCTGATCGAACATGAACTCTAATGCTAATCGGTAACACTAGCGTCATATGAAACGCGTCAGCGATATCTGATTACATCGATCCATTGGTTGAGGATCATTAGTCTCATTTGCATGTCGGTAGATTGGCATGCGGATAAACGACTATGATACACAACTAGTAGTAGTACGATGGCCAAATTCTATCAACACGGATATGCTTGTATTCGAGATTCGCAATTAAAATCTACATATTTATTATAAAACTCATTCAATTATCGTAAAATTCTATTTCTCAATGAATCCTTTACTATGGACAATTCGTGAACTATACAAGTGAATCCGGTTGTAATTTGCAATTAGAAATTTATGTAGACGTTATGTTTTATTAATGAACGATACTATAGTGATGTAATATAGTATTCTGAAATATAGTTATCATGAATAAGTCGAAATGTAAATGAACGTTCTTACACGTTCTCGTGTTTCCATTTTTTGTAGTATACTAAGAGTTTTATAGAGAATTTCGGATTTTTTTCAGCCAAACTCAGGAAGAAAAAGATATTGTACGAACGTGGAACGTTTAAACTTTTACCAAAAGGCTATAATAAAAATACAGAACGAGAGAATGGCGAGGAACTTCGATTACTACGCCAATAGAACTCGAATCACGAAACACGATCGATATGATCGACCTATTCGAGAACATAAATAGTACGAAGATCGTTTCGACAATCCTATACACTTCACATATTCTCTTTCCTATTCAAATAATCCGCTCCTATAGTAACAAAGTATACTTCGACTTAAACTTCGCCCTCGGGCTAAATTTCATTTCGAGGTATCGAAAATTTGTGTCCCATTTCTGTATCCCCTGACGTCTATATTCTACGTCGTAGAAACACTCCACAGATACCACGTGCGTATAAAACGCATTATTGTTTTGTTACATAGCTGAATAATCGCCAAACCGTGGATTTTTATGGTAAATTTAAAGATGCAAAAATTCATAGAATACTCGTCGATGAACGATGAAACGACTCACCGTCTCGGACCTGTTCTTTTAATTATTTGCATAAAAATATGAATTTGCATAAATAACCGTAGTCTAGCAATCACCTACCAGTCTATATCATAGTCATTCAGTTATGTAGAATCGATCCTGAGAAACTTGGCCAGCTAACAGGTGGCTGGTGTCATTAAATGCTCTCCCTTTCGTATTTTACCGTCGTCTCTGGCTCTTGGTCATGTAAATGATTACACGGCATAGTCTCGGCAAACCGAGAATAGAACTGAGCGTGCTGCGTTTTACTTTCCTCGCCGCCCTTGAACAGCGAAAGTCGACGAATTTCCTGCATGCCGTGACTCCGCCACTGCCACGGTACGATCATTTCCATAAATGCTGCGCACATTCCGGAAGGTCGAGAAAGGTCGCAGCCGTACCTTGTCGAGCTAGAAAAACGATCGGCTACTTTCTTTTTCTCACAAAGGCAGCTTAAACGATTTACAAGCTGCCAACGACGATTCGTTTACTTTAGAAAATTTATCGAGGCACCGACATACTTTTTCGTGTGCTCTTTTTCAGAAATTATACACAGTGTACCTTTCGTACCTTATTTACCGTGTACCTTACTTGTTAGTATGTTGTGGTTGCAGGTATCGAGCCGATAAGCGGATTCACGTCCTTCGATAGAATTTCGCGTCCTCGTGCCATTAAGAACTATAGACGCGTACGATCGTGATCGTTTCCATTGTGTTGGATACGATGGACGATGGCATCGTTGGTTTTCCAATATCGCTCGGTGTCTGTTGCGCACTCGTTTTCCTTGACACACCTCGAAGATGAGCCTACGCGTCGTCATAGTTGACGACCCACGCCCGAAAGACCGCTGTTTGCAAGCGTTGAAAGATAAGCGTCACAGTTCAGATGATGATCGTTCGGAAACCTTCCCACCAATCGGCAAAGGGTCGGCGATGGCTGTTAAGGAAGATGCCCCGTTAGCGGAGAAAGCTGGATGAAAGTGAAAGTGTCGGACGCGGGATCGAGCATCGAGCATTTTGAGAATTTTCTGGGTCGTTGACGCGCATGTAGATTGACAGTTAAAAATTCATGGACAAATTTCTTCTTTCGCAATGCGTGTCTTTTGCGATCATTAAATTTTTTTGCGGATTGTTACGCGTTTACGGGAAGTTTGAAAGCGCAGAAGTGTACAGATTGCACGTAACACGAATTTTCTACCTACGTTCTATTTCTTTCTATTATATTTTGGGAGATATAAAAAAATCCGTGGTTTAGCGATTAATAGCTTTAAAAACATAAATAACAGTACAAATAAATTTAGGTTTTTCGCTCTTGTCCTTATTTTTTGAGATACCCGTCTTTCGAGTTTCTTGAGACTTTTTACAAATTTCTTTGTGAGCAAAGTAAATGTTTGTTAATGTCCCTGTAGGAGGCGTTAATCTTTCTCGTTTTCCATATTCATCGACGACCGAACGTTTAATTTTCGCGCGTCAATTTAACACGTAGGACAGCCGTTTCCACTTACCATTTTGATATTGTAAAAATGGGACAGCTAATAAACACGCGGCACGGAACACCTTAACGAGCATAATGATTCTTTCATCTTTTTCAAATTGATCCGACCTTCGCAATAAGATGGAGCAAAACCCCGCAATCTCGAAAATTACACCACTTAATATAGCACCCGTAATTTCGTGTAAAGAACCTACAGTGGAAATGAAACTTAAGTAAATAACACGCCAGAGTTTCTTATACGATGATAATCATTATCGTAATTACGTATAATAATTATTAGTGAATCTGTTTCCAGTTTCTTCTATTTCATAGCATTCGAATATAGTAATCTGTCGATATTAAGATTCGTTCCAATTCTTAAGAAATGGGTATTATTACCTTCTCGTGATTATTTAAAAAAAAGGGACAATGGGCGTTTTATATAAATACGTTTTCGGCCACACGTGAACAGAAATTATACGTTACGTACAATAATACACGTAAAAAAATGATTTCTTTGAAAAATTTTTCGCACAAATCTCAAGACACGGTATAACTTTTAATTTTTTAATATTTTAGATCATTTGCGACATTTACAAGCGTCTACGTAGAAGAATCGGTTCGAATAAAAGAGTTGATTTCTCTCTTATAGTAAAAAACGAACAAATTGTGGCTAAATTCTCAGGCAGGTCTGACGAACACTTGTGCAAAGTTTCAACAAAATCCCTTATTAATGATTTTCTTCCGATATAAGCCATTACCTGAATCTTCCAAATTATGCGTCTTCTCAAGATTCCAGATGCACGAAATAATCCGGAAAATGCTTCATTTTCTTAAAGTATGTAGCTTGCTATTAGGTCATCCGAAAAGTTTCTTCCGTTTTATATTATTTTATCGAATTACGTACGATCCATTTTGTTCTATCAAAGTAAAGATCACAACGTTCGACAGATTAGGTTTCATGTTTGTATAAAGGCACGTTGTTGTAAAACACGTGTTTGTAGAAGAAAGACACTTTCCGGACAACCTAATATATAAAATTATCGTTACCAACGAACTACCTTAAGCATTGATCTTCAAAACGGCCCATTTTCTCAACGTTCGATCTACGTAATAATACAATTTACCGATCTTAGCGAGTAAGCATCGATCTTTCAAATGATCCATTTGCTTGACATTCGATATTTAAGAATCAATTATCTCCGATTCTTCCAATTAGAATTTCTAAAATTTCGCCAAACAATCAAATGCTTTGTCGATAAAACGAAGAGAAAAAGGAAACGGTGAGATCCCTTTACGGACGTTGTAATCGCAAGTTTCCAGAAATCATTTTCCCGTGTCTTCTTGACCATTCGATCGTACGAAAGTCAGTGATCTCGTTAACACAGTTCTCGCAACGATAAGAAATCGCCATAAGTATCGAGGGAATATCCGCATCCGGCGCGATCACCGGAAACTCCATGTCTGCTCGTCGGTTTTTTACCAGCTCGTCGACTCGTCGAGGATAACCTCGTCAGAAGTAGAACCGTCGATAAAAAGTGGCTCACTTTCGTTGCCATTCAAACGCGATCTTACGATCACACGAGCCACCGCAAGGCGGTGGACGACGTTCCGCGAAAGTGTGTTTATTAGGAAAGAGGCTAGGGTAATTAGAGATAAGTGCGCGTAATTGGCTGGACTTTCTTTCCACGGTTGTCCGTCCCTCGAATAAAACGTTTTACTTCTGAATCGACACGCGCTGGAATTCTGCTCTTTGTTTTATCTTTGCTCCTTGCTTTGTTGCGTATGTGGCGCGTGTGTGCCATTAATTGGACACGATGACGATCGTGGGAAATGGAAGATCGGTTTCACTCACGTGCTGGTATTCTGTACGTCGGCTTTTGTATGGATAGTTAAGCGTCGTGGAAATATTATACGCGCGGTTGAATTTACTTCGGTGCGATCGAATATACAGGGTGGTTGGTAACTGGTGGTACAAGCGGAAAGGGGATGATTCCACGCGAAAAAAGAAGTCGAAAATATAGAATAACAATTTTTCGTTCGAGGCTTTGTTTTCGAGAAAATCGACTTTGAATTTCCGCTCGGTACGCCTGCACTTTATCGCGTCTCACTGTAGATCGTTGTCTCGATGGAAAAATTAAAAAAAGAATTTATTCTATATTTTCGACTTCCTTTTCGCGTAGAATCGCCCCCTTTCCGCTTGTACCACCAGTTACCAACCACCCTGTATAAGAATAATTCGTCGTTTTATGAAATTTACGACGGTACAACTTACAAAGTAAAGTTATACCAATTTTCGTGTAAACGAGATCGTCGGTGTCATATTGATTAGTTTAACGTCGAAGTTGGATGTTGTAACAGAGTTCGAATGAGATATGATAATTCGTTTATTCGATTAACAGAAATTCGTGTTGACTATCGAATGGATAATTAAGTGAAAGGGCGTTGATTAAAGGAAACGAAGATATGTTTTATCGTATTCAGTGAAGCAGGCTGTCATTAATCAATCGTTCAGGTAACAGTACGGTGATCCACGCTGGTCTTTCTTGCATTCCTCAAGTGAAAATGGAGAAGCAAATCGGTCGACCCAAAATTCGAGTCCCACCCGGTATTTTTCAGTCCTGGACGCGCCTCAACCGACCGATGACTTTTTCCATCGTTCGATCTTCCAGTTAACTTCTATTTAAAGCGCGATGTTTCTCAAAATTCGCTTCTCCATAAATTTCAATAATAATTTCAAATCACGAAGATTGAGAAAAAGAATTGAAAATAATAAAAAAAAAAAAAAATGAGATGAACAGGATGATTTTCGTGAATTGGTTGAGGTATTGGTACTCGAGACGCGTGTGAAAGCTCGTTGCACTTGCCGATAACCCGTATCTCGTCGCAGGGACATAAATTCCGGACTCAAACTAGCGTAGAATATTGTCGACCCACTTATACACTGTGACTACTTTCACTTGCGCCGAAGAGAAGCGCACTCGCACCAACAATTCCCGAATAATCCTTTCATTCGGTCGTGGTGCCCTTGTTCGGTGAAGCTTTGGTCACTTTCATCGACGCTCGAGCAAAGGAACGTGTTATAGCTGGTGATACAAACTAATCGGAGTGTATACTAATTCGTTGTACAAATATTTCAATTTAAAATGCTGCTGTAAATTGTGAGACAGATCAGTTCGATTTCCGAGTGGTTATTAATACATATTGATCGAGGATTGTTAAAATTTTTTTTTTCTAATACAATTAAATATATTATCGTTAAATGATAATATTAGGTTGCCCGAAAAGTTTCTTTCCTTTTATGAGGAAATAATAGGAAACATTTTCCTTTTTATATCATTTTGTCGAATCGCGTACGATCCATTTTGTTCTATCAAAATAAAAGTCACAACGTTCGACAGATTAGGTTTCATGTTTGTACAAAGATGCATCGTTGTAAAAGACGTGTCTATAAAAGAAAGACACTTTCCGGTCAACCTAATACATTTTGTAATTGAAACGCGTGAATAGAAAATTAAGAAATTGGTTTGTACACGTTGGCAAATTGACGGAGTTGAATTGAAAAGAGTCGAAATATTTATAACATTGATCGAAATATTGTATGCCAAGAGTATTTTATTCTTGAAATAATCGAATGGAGATTCAGTAAGAAAGAAATATCGAATTATTGAAAATATAAATTTGATATTCTTAGAAGCACATTGGGCAGAATAATAATTTGTCGTTCCCAATTTTTTTCTAATTATAAAAATTCACATTACACCAATAATCTCGAGGTTACGGTTATTTTCGAATGATAGAAATATTAATCGACGTATGAAGAGTCGGAATGGTAGCAGTAATTACTTAGCAGCTACTTTCTGCCAGGTTTCTACGAGTCCGTTTCTGTGTCTTATTTTTAATACGATCGCTTGGAGAAAGTTAAACATTAGCAGGTTTCAATTTTTCACCGTGAAAATTGCTCACATCCGCGATTATAATGCAGGGAATCACTGTTACCCTCGTCCGGTTTTATATCTTTCATCGCAAATTAAAGAAGAGATTAACAAAGGACGTTGGTACAATCCTTTTTCTTCACCGCCTCGAAAACATCGTGAAGCCCGCTTTCTTTCGCCATTGTTGTCGATGTTCTAACAATAAAAAAAAAAAATCCATCACGTCGAAGCACAACGATACAGTTAAGAATTTATAAATAATTTTCAAATTTCTAAAAATGGAATAAAAGAGAAATTTTCTCTTCTTCATATTTTAGAAATCGTTGGAAAAAGTTGGAACAGCTCTTTACAAATAAATTATCTCTTCTTCTTTTATTTATTCTTTTTTTTCTTTTTTTTTTTTTTTTATTCGGTACGCCAGAGAAACAAAAATTGTCTCCGAACGGATAACTCACGCGCGTTTTAAACATCGCCTTCGCTGTTCCACTTTTCTAATTGCATAGACACCATTAACTGGCTGACAAGCTATTAAAAATCCACTGATGAATCGGCTCAGAGTAAACGAACCACGTTTTGTAGAGCTAATAAAGCGATTTTTAACCTACTAAACGTTATGCGTACTATCACTTGTCGCTGCTTCTTAGTTTACAGGTTTTCAAGAATTCTACGCAAGTCTTGCAACCACGATTATAAACGAAATTGTTCGATATTTCACTAAATTCTATTTTTAATTTTCTCAACGTGAAATTGTCCCCATATTCTGTTCGCAACTTTCCAAATAATTGAAGAATTATACAGTGAACGATTTACAAGAACTCGTAGACGAATCTCACGATTAAAATTGCATTTCACGCTTTTCTATGCGTCTTGAAAATTTTCCTCTCCAATTTACTCCAAACGATTAAACAATTATCCAATCTCCGATTAATATACATAAATAACGACGTAAGTTTCACGATCACAAGTATAAAGAAAATTACTCGACCTTTGCCCAAAATTCTGTTCTTCCATTTATTCTTAATTTTTAATAATCGAACAATTACCTTGTCGCCAGGTTCCATAAAATGTTCTGCAACACGGTGGATCCAGCGTCACCGCCAGCCAAGATCATATCACAAATGGATCTTTCCTCGCAGTCGTTGAAGGGATCCGTGTATCTCGCGTGTTTATGTTCCACTGGAAGGTCAGCGACCCTCCACTTGGACAAAACGATGTTAGGCTGGCTAAAGGGTTCCGTTCGTGATTAGAATTCCAGTAGACACGTTTCTGGAGCGGAAAAAAACGAGAGTGCACTCACGTAGTGTTGTCGACCTTTACGACATTTGGAGTCAGAGCAGCTATGAGCAGACCGAGAGGCAGAATAGCGCCGATCAAATGGAAGATCTTTTTCCAGGAGGACACTCTGCGAAGAGAATCTCGTGAGCGAATAACATCTTTGAAGTATTGGGTTGGCAACTAAGTGATTGCGGATTTTGTCATTACCACCTAATGACACTTGGCTGCCAACCCAATAATAAAGCAGCTATTTTTATGTATTCAGGAATTTTGGTATTGTTGCAAGGACTGAGAGGAGAACGATAATTTAGGCGTCGCAAAACTGACAGACGAAGAAAGGTACAAGAGTACTTTTTCTCGTGAAAAAGATATCCGCTGGAAACGATACAGTTCTCGAGGTATCGTTGCTTTTAATTTTACTTTGAAAATTATCGACGCTCGTTCATCTTAACGTGACCATTAGTATTTAGAAAATTTTCATCGCGACGAACATTGATTCGCTCTTTGTAAACGATATGAATGAAGTTGTCAGATGTCTAAATTATTTTTGGCTGTTGCAGTGGAAAATCGCGATTTAAAAGAGAACACGGATCCAGAGGAGAAGTAGCAACTTGGAAGATATTTTCAAAAGCGAAGGAAAAGTGTAAAGTCGACGGAACGCTCACCTTTTCTTAACAGGATAAGACGGACGTTCGTCGTTGATAAAATCAACCTGATGATATCCACGGTGTGGCTGATAGATAGGATAAGGATACTTCCTAGTTGTGAGAAACGACGACTCCTGGACATAGACCACCCCGTTACTCGGCTTCCTGAATAACTCGAAATTTTTCAGATTTGACTGTTGCTGATTCTGATGATCGTAAAATCTAGTATAATGTGACATCTTTAAAGGATCAGCGTTCAATTCCGGTTTTGAAAAGCTTCCCTCGTGTTTCTCACTTTCAGCCTGAAATTTTGACGGTTTTCCCCAAACGGTGGACGTGTGCTGATCGAAAACAGGCTTCTCTAAATTCTGGAAGATTTGTTGGTCCGTGGAATCGTACTGCGCCCCCATATTTTCCGTAACCGAATGAGAGAACTGTTGATGGAAAGCTTGATCCTTCGAAGAGTCGTCGTATTCGACTCTGACAGCGTCCAATCCATCGTCTTGAAATTTGACGTAACCATTCTGCGTCGTCCCATCTTTCTTACTCTCTTCAGGTGGTGCAACGACAGTTTCGAATAAATTCTGGTAAGAATTCCCTTGATTACCAGCCTGAAGAGTTTGCAGAGTCTTCGCCGTAGGCTGGAAGACTATTTGGAAATCTTTTAAATGTTGGTGATACGAGGCAGGATCCACTCCATTGTCGAAGTTGAAATGATGAACAGCGTTGAAGGGAACATTACTGATTCTCGATTCCTTAATTTCACCTATGTAGAAAAATTGTTAAGAGTAGTATCGAATGGTTCATTGAATATTAGAATTACGAATATAGCGACAGATAAGTTTCCATTTGTTGCGATAAGAACAAAGTGGAAATATAAAGATAGGAGGATTAAAGATGGGTCGAAGATCTCACACGCATGACGCTCGATTATCTCAATCAAATTTACACGTGTCCGCCATACATCCTAATTCACACGCGCAACAATCTATACTCACTTGCTATCGATAAACATCCGTTCGATTCACTATCGTTTCGCACGAATCTTTCGCTCAAACTCTCTGTTCTGCATTCACTCAAAATTACGATACCACACCTAGATGTACACTGGGTCTGAATTCTCTGGAAATGTTTTCCCTGGCATTGATGGACAGTGTCAGCTTCTGGTAGGTCTGTACAGTTGTGGCGGACTCTGTGGTCGTCGCGGATTCCAACGAAAATTGGTCTTCGGTGGAGGACTCCTCGACGAATTCTTCCACTGGCTTCACCGCCTCGTTTGGAGTTAGGCTGCTTGATCTTGCGTGATCTTTGGCGCGGACTGAGCTTGCGAATAGCAACAAGATGAGGAATAACAGTTTCGCCGTAAGAACCTGCCGATCCATTCTGCGTTGGCGTATTTCGTAGAACGAAAAATGGTGGATGTGTTTAAGATGTTCTACGGCGGTGTGTCTGTTGCACTAAACAGGATCTTCGGCGATTCGGCGTCTTTAACACGCGAGAAACTAGAGTCGACGTGTTCTCTAAAAAGCGTGAAGGTGAAATTCGTCTCTTAATCATCAGCCTTACTCCAATTGCCGTTGACAAAGTGCTCGTTTAGTTCCAGCTGAGGCGTGGGCGAAGGGGACGCTACAGAAAGATTTCGACAACGTATTCTTGCAACACTTTGGCGTCTAAAATTAATTGTACAGAAGGTTTCATTTATAGTAGGAATTCTGGTAGCCTGTTGTCCTAAGACACAGGCCATCCGGTATGTTCCCATTCGCTCAAGTTCATCAACTCGTATCAGAACAAACAGAAAAACGTTTCGCTCTATCATTGCACCGTTTGCCGAACGATTTATCGAACGTACTGTATTATTCCTGAGTCACCCTATACGTAAGATATACAAAGCTACATCTTTGTTAAATTATCACGTCGTTAACATCGAAATACGCCATTTATTATTAACGACGAGGTAAATTATTTTAAGCGTACAAATTTTTCTTATCGTTTCTATCAACTTTTGACTATTTGCATTTCTATCAAATCATTACCATCGCGTATGATACGAATATTACAAATATCTTGTAATTTCTACATACAGGGTGGTGCGGTAACCACGATATTTCAAACACCAGATAATTTAGCAAGCGAAGTGTTTCGAACGAGAGTTAATCGATAAAAGGAAAACCTAAACTCTTTGTATCGACATTTGTAGTGGCTTGAAAACTCGCTGACTTTTGGTTCAAAAGATTTCACTTTGAAATCGAGAAAGAAATTGAAGAATCGTAGCGACCGACTCGCCGGCCACCCAGTATATTTTCAAACTTTATCTCAATTCGTTTCATCTACTAAATATTATAATAAGTACTACTCTACTTTGTATACTTTATTTATACTTTCGTATGTCACGTTGCGTTTCTATATCTTCGAATTGCTCGAATGGATTCATCAAAATCCACAGTCTGTTCGCAAAGGATAACCATAAGCGTTCGAGTATTTTCGCGAGCCTGTGTAAACAAGTTCATCGTCAGAACGTTCATCGGCGGTAGTTTCTAAGCGATCAGATAATTACGATTGTCAGCAGCTTGTCTTCTCTCTGCTTAATACTTGTTTTCATTATCGGTACGTTAACATCTTGGCGAGGTCGGAACGAAAGTGGCCGGAAAAATAAGGAAGAAAGAACGACCGCGAAAGGGGATAGCCTAGATGTCGGGACGATATTCACGCATCGACAACCAGTTTCCATGGAAAGTATACTTGAGAATAACGAAAGGTTTTTAACGCGAGAAGTCACGAAACTCATAGAATAGACCCACGTAACCGACCACGTTATATCGGATTTCTCGGATGGATTCTGGGACACTTTTCACGCTGGCCGCATATAAAACCTGCAATGAAAGAAATAATCGTTTAACGCGTTTCCCAGCTACGCTTTTCCCTGGTTTCACCGTTGCTCGCTCGTTAAGTCGTGGAAATTGCAACGATTAACGATGTATCTCGACATTTTCACGTTCAATTAGGCAATCTTTCAGATGCTACAACTTTGCCTATATGTCGACCTTGTGTTCGTAGTTTCGTAGGATTATCGGCTTATTGGATTGTACACGTGTGAAATTTTCTAACGATTCTATACGTGGCTATAGCTTACGATTACGACGGTTCTATCGGGCTATAAAAGTCGTTCGTAAGTGGATTTAACATTTTCAAGTCGTCTTAACTTTCAGACGTTAAAACTCCCGAGTTTCGAGTATTATTCGTTTTATTATACTCGTAGTATATTATACTGGCAGTGAAACGTAGCTATAAGAGAGCTGGTGATTTTAGTAGGTTAGAAGATTCATCCAGAGATGGATGTGGAATTTTCAAATCTCCGATTTTATCCCTACCGCGATAGAATGAAATTTTCAGAAATGTCGATCTCCTGTGACTCTGCTATCGAAATATCCATAAATATAAGTTCCCTTAATTAATAAATAAAGTAAATAAAATAAGTAAATATTCAAGCGAATCAATTTGAGCGATTCGATCATGAAATAATAAAAGTAATTCGTGATGTTCGCGAATGAGACGAAGAGGTTCGAAGATAAGTGTCGTAACCAGGCAAAGGAAGTCGATCGGTAAAACAAATGGATCGTTAAGGAAGAAACCGACCAGCTGGTTGGATTTCTACGGATGAGGCGTAAAATAGGAAGGAAAAATGTTTTATTACACGGCTTCACGGAATCTAAGCAAAGAGCGGAAAGGGGTGAAAAGACTTTCTAAGGCGAGTTTTATCAGCGAGCGGCGAGAGTCTGGCCTTGTTTCAAACAGAGGTCAAGTCGTGCCCAGGAACTGGTTAAAGCAGATGTTAGATACAAGATAAACCTGTACAATACCAATCCTATGCACGACTTCTTCGTGTCCGAATAGTCATCGTGACTGTCGCCTTTTAATTAACATTCGTCTGAAACTTTCGTTCCGTTTTCTTTCAAACATCAATTACGCTTCGCAGTTTATATATAGGTGTAATTTAATCTTTTAAATTACGAGCATAAATCTATTACGATATACGATAAGAAATATTTATAAATGATCGGGATTATTATGGTAAAATGGAAGCTTTAAGAACTTGTCATTTCGTTCGTCGATATCTTATTATATCGCCACGTCTTATATTCGATTTATATATTTAAGAATTTTTTGCCATTTTAAAACATCGTTCCATCGTCATTAAAAATTATTCTAATTTATTCTATTTACATTTACAAAATTACTTGACATACTTTATACGAGCACATTTATTTACCGGCTTGACCAACATTGATTCACGTTCGCCAATTTCTAATTACTCTGATCAAAAGATATCGTAATTAACAGGTTAAACCATTCTTTATTAAGGAATCTCATTTTTCCGTAAATTAGGCTCAAATAATAATCGCAACTTGTGTTTAACTATCCTCCGTTTAACGGTAGAGAAACTAGAGAATTAATTTTGATCTATTAACAATTCGTAAAAGATTATTATTATTTTCGCTAGCAGATATGAACATTCGCGAGTCTTTGGTTTTAAAGGGAAACGAGACCTTTTTGTATTCTATTTAAAATAGTATCAGATAAATTGTTTTCAAACGATAAAAACAGCTAGAGTACTCGAGAAAAATGTTAGAAAAAGGGAACTGTGAGTTTCTAGCGTCGATTGATAATTTCTCAAGAATTTCAATCGACAATTTTTCCAGATCAATCGCAAAACGTCACAAATGTTTCATTTACAAAACTTGGTCACTTTTTCATTTTTACCATATCAAAATTCTCTTCGTTTTCGCTATTTTTGTTCGCGACGTAGTTCCTTCGATGTTTCTCGTAATTCTAGAAAAATCCGTCGGTTTATTAAAAAAACACAGGACACGCGACACACGAGTCACGAGTTTCTGCACACGATATCCCCTTCCGTTTGGATCGGCCGACAACGAAAGTAGACGATCCCTGCACTTGACAGTCGTCTGTTCTCTCCTTTTTCCAATACGCGTCCTGCTGCTCGTTTTCGCGGTTATCTACGCCGGAGAACGACCCAATTCCGGTTTCGAGTAGGCCAAGCGACCGCACCGTCAGACCGGAATCGGAAGGGAAAAATCCTGGCTCGTTGCGCGTCCATCGGAAGTCCAGTGGAATCGAACGATCTTCGTCTTCGGCATAATACAAAGATTCTTCGAGTTTCTATCAAATCTTTCGGAGCGTTTCGAAAACTGTTGGAGTTTCTTTAAAAAGCATGGAAAATTGTCAACAGCTTAAACTCGAAGTTTCAGTATCTTTCATAGAATAAATTTCCTAATATCAAATTCAAACTTTTGATCTTCTCGCATTTTTCCTTCTTCTATTGTATTTCGTATCTTGTATCTTCCGTCGTGTCTTCCATTCGCATTTCCATGTCGCTTTGTATCTTCCGAAAATCGACGTCGAGTCGATGATCTAAGGTTTCACGTCCGACCAACGAAGAAAAATCAATTTACCGTTTATCGATCCTATGGAATTTGTTGAAATTCGTAGCGACGCTATAGGAAAATATTTCTAATAAAAATATCTGTAACAAAAAGAGGAAGAAAAGATGGTTCGCAAAATATAAGTGTTTGATGGACCGAGAACGAAGCAAGTAAGAAATTCTCGAAGAGAATCCTGCAGAATCATTGACCTGACCTAAGAAATTCCTGTTGGAAGAAAGAAATTAACGGGAGGTTTGTGGGTCGAGGATGCAAAAATGTGAAAATCCGAGCACGTGGTACGGAAACTGCTCGTAAAACGGAAAACGTTAGAGACGTTTCACTGGCGGAGCAAGGTGGAAGAATTTCATGGTGTGACAAGAGATAAAAAAGGGGAAAAACTCACGGGGTTTCTGTGCCGAGAAAGCGCAAAAACAGCGAAACGATCGACTCCCTCTGACTATAAAACAGCAAGGAATTGGTGATTTATCGAGCATGAACATCGTCATGCTCGTTCCTCTACTCCTTTTTCCCTGTGTCCTTAATCGATGAACGAATTCCATATGGCAAGACGACGAAATTCGTCTGTGAAACAATAACAAGGGACTTTTATCGACGTTAGCCATCTTTTCCCTCTAATAACGTAACCATCGAAAACGCCACTATCAAAGTGGAAGAGCCGCCGAATATATTGAAACTATTTTCATTGTTAATCGATTCGCTTTTTAATATCGGAGTTTAATTCTCTGGTTAAAAGGATTCGTCTTGTGCCGCTGTATTTATTAGAAATCCGTGTGAAAGGATTCTCATTATTAGAATCTAATTTTACTATCGGAAAGAACACAATTCTCATTCTCATCTTCATCGTTCTCAGCTGTCGATGATCTACGAATTTCTTAACGTTAGGAGCTATTGGCTTGGCAACTAAGTGACTGCGGATTTTGTCATTAGGTGGTATTGATAAAATCCGCAATCACTTAGTTGCCAACCCAATAGGTTTAGAGTGGAAGGATTATTTTTGCTATCAATTTTGTTAGAAATTTCTTCGAAAATCGATATTATGAGTTTAATTTTCTTTTCAATTTGAAGGATCGTTCCGGAGAGTGGCCATTTTCGTCGGAACTTCGTTGATCAAGGCCTTCTTCAACGTCGTCGATACTTTTATGGTCTGGAGGAAGCTCGATAGCGAGTGTCAGTGCGAAGGAACCGGTTTTTAAAGATCCTCGGTCAACAAAACGCATTTACCGGCAAGATATCTATGAATCGACAAGAATTGTTCATTGAGAAAAATGGAGAACTCCGCCAGCGTGAACGGCTGACATTCCGAATCATAACCAGAAAAACCACCGTGCAAAGTAGCCGTTGATTGTCCACGCTGGAAACAATTAGTGCGTGACGAACCCTGGCTTGCTCGCTGGATTCTATTCGCACCTTGAAGTCAACAAGAGCCGAGGAAACGGACTGCATGGTTCTGCTCCTTAAACTCCTCAGAAACTTACGAGAAACCTAACGCTCCACGTTTTACGATATCCGTTTAAAAGTATGGAAAATTGAAAATTAACGAGAACTGGAAAGCATCGGCGAGTTAAAAATTCATTCAAAATTCCAGAAAGAGAAACGTATTAAACCCATCGTCATGCACAGGCGTCTGCCAAGTAGTTTCGGATATTGTGGCCGTTTCTTTCGTTATAGCGTGTCTATGCGATAACTAAACAGCGAATATTTATTCCTACGAAGACAATTAAAAAAATGAAGCGTAGATAGAATCTGTTTTGTCTACGAAATACTCCAACGACTACTATATACGTCGGGTGGTACTGATAACCGCGTTGTCACTATCCTGGTTTTATCAGTGGAAAGAGGACAAGCGCCGTTGGAGGATTCCGATGGAGGAAAAGTAGTGTACGAGGAACGATCAGCCTAAAAAAGTTATTACGCCGATGATAGGCAACTTGAAAACGTCACCAAACGTAATTTATCGATGAGATGTAAAGCAACGAAAGATAGAAAAAAGAAAAGCTACAAGTCGAAACTGCACGAGATGAAGATCTGTGTCAGTTAGCTCGCCAAATCCTCGCGTAGATGCCCAACTGACAATTATCAGCAGCTAGAAGAACAGAGATACGAGATGAAGAGAAGAATGGTGGACGCGACCGACACGTCCGTTCTCCAGGTGACCAAGCGTACGGAGCGTGGACGAGCTTGTTGCAGCACGTGGTTGCACGAGCGAGACGCAAAATGGACCAGGTGTTCAGGAAGTGGGGACCTGGATTAAAAGCAAACGAGGGCAACGTCTCCGCGACAGAACCATCTCGGACCTTGAACAGTGGAGGTCGACGCGCGGTTCAGCTACCTTTCGGTTCACGTTGCTTACTTCGTGGTTTTCTAACGGGTTCCTGGCTGCCCTTCGTTCCAACCGATCCTACGATCGTTCGTTGGTTCGCTGCAGCCGAAAGTCGCTGCCAGGATTGCAGAACTTGGACGAAGACCATCGAAAACGGTTAGTGTCGCGACGTGATTTACTTTTCGTTCTCTATATTTCACCTTTTACTTTTTTGTTTGTTATTTTTCGTAGCGTTCGAGCAGATCGGTATTTTTTAGGGATGGTCCTTTTCGCGATACATTTTTTTTTTTAAGTAGGATGGTCTTTGGTCTGTTCTTTTTTTTTAAATTTAACGCTTCTCTTTGTTTGCAATGCAACGACGAATGTTTCATGGACCACTCTCGTTTATCTGTAATGGCACGATCGATGATTTTTGGTCTTATCTTCTTGCGACGAATGTTCTACGATAGTTAACATGGCTCTTCTTATTTGTCATAAGTTAGTTCTTACGTATTTCGTGTTTTTAGAAATGTTTTAACTATTTATCAACCGTTACTCTCAAAGTATATTTTCGTACAGAAAAAGTTATCTTCAAACCACTCTACTGGTAGTTTCAAAGTGTCCCGCGAAAGAACTTCCAATTAACAAAGAATTCATTTACAGGTTTAATACTCCTAACGTATTTTCTCGCTATTTACCAAATTTCTTACTTGATATTCAATTTTTGGAAAGGTACCCATTTAGTTCCACAGGATACAACCAACATTCCTATTAATTAAATGAAAAATCCTAAGAAATTTCTGAAAATATCTCTTCCAATGGAAATAAATAAAGAGTGACGTTGTTCCCGAACACCTCGTATACAAAAATTCCCAATGTCTTACTTCCACAAAATACATTCTTTCCACTCCTCAAAGGATCCCAATAAACCCCCTAATACGCTTCCTCTAATAACTCCAAACTGAAAATCGTTCCTTTTTTCCTTAAAATATTTTCCACCATGAAAGATAAATAACCAACCTAATCCGTAATAGAGAAAACCCATTTATCTCCTTGTCTACTAGTCACGAACAGATCGATATCCGCAGAAAACGTTTCTAAACCAAAAGCGTGTACATTCTCCTCGTCTTATCCTTGCAGATGGCAGCGAGAGGAGCGATCTGCCTGCTGCTGCTGGTGACATTGACCCTGAGGGGCTCGCAGTGCAGCGCGAGATACGTCGCGAAAGTGAAGACAAACGCATCAGAGCTCTTCAGGACGAGGGGGGAAAGTCTGAGGGTACTCGACGGACCGATCGCGGCCACGCGAAGTCCATTACAGGAGGCAAAGTCTGTTTTTCAGAACAGCAACCAAAGGATGATCAAGGACTTCCCCAGGAGCGAGGACGAGTCGATTAACGGATTTGAGACGTCCACCTTCAATCCGGACGTGTTGAACAAGTTCCTGGAGGAGTACGCGAGTAAGATCAAGAGCAGCACGGACAAGTATCAAAGATATCCGTTCAGGATCGTGAAACCTGCCGAAGCTCTGTCCCTTGAGGTGGATGATCAAACTACTACACAGTCGACTAATACGAGTTACGATCAAAATATTAAGGACGATGAGGATACTATAAATTCTACGTCCACTGAAGACGGGGTAAGATAATTGTTTAAGGGTTGATTAAGTTAATGACGAAGGGTGTAATATTGTGTCATAACAAAAAAGAAAATCTGGAGAATGAGTAGATGATACATTCATATTTTAGTGTTGCAATTTTCTATAATCTGAATTTTTCTTGCTTATGAGAGACGAAGATTATAATCGCTTACAGGCTTTTTAACCGATTGTTCTGTAATTGACGGTTTCAGTTAAGCGCAACGTTGAACGACACCTTGAAGAGGAACAAGTATTACGGAGCGAATTCGCACGAAGATAGAAATGGTTGGGTTACCTTGGAGGCAATACCATGGTCGAAAAGCAAAATTTCTAAATGGCAAGCGACTCCAAGCACACAGCGGCCCTGGCCGGAAGTGAAACCATGGGACAAACCGAGCATTGGGAAACCTTGGGCCTCGGATTACTCTGTCAGGCCAATCTACGAGAACAATAAGCCATGGTAAATTTGCCTGCGATTTTGCACTGAAGTCGTTCATTTTCTATTCTCTACATTGTCATCCTAATTGAAGTAAATACCAGACCATCCGTTGAAAGGCTAAATCAGCTTCGTCAGAAATGATAAACATATATTTTCTACTTAACAAGGGATTTAACAAGCCAGAAGAGATATTTCATATTATATAGAATCGAATAACATTTTCATTTTCTCAAAGCAATTTATAACATCACGTTCGAATTGCAGGTATGAAAAGCCAAAACCAACTTGGCCAGAGAACACCAACGAGAAACCATGGCAAAAGCCTACCACTCGTCCTGCTTACTATACCGAAAAGCCTGAAGAAACTCAGGCTCAAAAGTGGCCCCCTGAGAGGCCGTCTTGGAACAATTATTCTGACCGTCCAAATAGCGACATAATTACCGACAATCGTCCAGCCAATTTCCCAAGTAACTGGAACAGACCTCAACCAACGAAACCGAGTTATCAATATTTGGATAAATACGCTGATAAAAACCAAGGAGAGGAGAGTAACGATTGGCATAATTTTCCAACGAGATTCGACGATCGTCTACGGCCTCCCACGGAGAGACCAGGATTCTCTCAGTATCAATATGTAAACAATCATCCACAGAGCTATCCCGGAAACGGGGATGGGCAATGGGTATTACTGTCGACGAACAGAGGCTACTCCAAGTCCAGACAAAGGTCGATGAAGATAGATTCGATAGGTCAAGTACAGAACGTTACTAAGAGCGTGGATAGAAAAGAGGAAGAACCTGATCCAGCGATCGCCGTGGTCACGTCGAAGAGACAGGTTAGGCTAGATGATCAAAGAAGTTTCTGTAATATACTTGGAAAAACGTTTGAAAAAATTTGAGCATAGGAAAGATTCTTTGGATGTTTCTCGTTAATATTAAGTATTACCCCTTGCTTGCAACTTTTATAAATTATCGATTGACAAAATGACAATTATAACTGTTTTCTTGATTCTTTCGTGTGTGTCCTAGAAGAGGGATGAAACAGAGTTACAGAGTCGACTAAAAGTCACCTATAATGATAATTGCAATATAATAACTCGCAGAAGGAGGAAAGAGCAATTCTTTCACTTTTGCGTCGTAACTCGCGATTCGTAACACGTTTATTAATACGTGAGCCAGGCTTGCGTAAACGAAAAATCATTTGCGTGTTTGCGAAACGTAATCCCCGGAATTAAATCCTATGGACGAATCAAGGTTTCATTAGTAAAAACGAGAAATGAAGAAAATAGGATTATTCTACCTAAAATATAGTAGAAGCAAAAAGGAGAATTTTGGAGAAGAGAATATATTAGAACAAAATTCTGTCGTCATTTTTTCTTTACAATCGAAGACCCAAAGGCATGGGTGAAAAACATGATAGATTTTTTATATTTCCATATCTTATAGGAGAGCAATTTTGAAGTTCTGCGCGTCATATATATATATATATATATATATATATATATATATATATATATATATATATATATATATATATATATATATATATATATATATATATATATATATATATATATATATATATATATATATATATATATATATATATATATATATATATATATATATATATATATATATATATATATATATATATATATATATATATATATATATATATATATATATATATATATATATATATATATATATATATATATATATATATATATATATATATATATATATATATATATATATATATATATATATATATATATATATATATATATATATATATATATATATATATATATATATATATATATATATATATATATATATATATATATATATATATATATATATATATATATATATATATATATATATATATATATATATATATATATCGCATTGTCTTCGGTTTTGTAATATTTATCGGAAACTGGCAGTCGCTTGATGAAATATCGTTTACCTAGGTCAGGTTGACGGTGTTACCGTCGATCAACGGCACAAATACGACAACATCGCACGGAGGTCTTCTGGAGGTGGAAAAGACCTTCAAGAGCGTGGACCAGAGCCGAAGAGAGTACGAAATGGAGAGGCAAACGGTACCGATGATTCTAAGGAAGAGACCTATCAGAAACACGTTAGGAAATCAAGCATCTAGCTCTGCTGTCTTGGCTGCTGTCGGTGCTGGTAAGTTTGTCATTTGTTACTAATTTATCTAACTACTTTAGAGAAGTAGAACATAGGAATTGTCTGTAGGAAATAGAATTAATATGGTAACATAGCAACAGTAGTATTGTGCATTTAGAAGCGATTATTTAAAGTAACAGAAGGATCAAAATTCTTGAAGAGACGCAGAGAAACATTGTTATTTATCATGTTCCTTACATAGAGAAAATTCACGAATTGTGAACTTGAGATTTTAAAGTTCGTAGAATTTAAGCGAAAGAACTGACGATTTAGAAGTTTAGAAGTTGGGAAAATAACGAGAAGATCGAAAACTAAGATCAGAAGCTAAGATTTAAGGGAATTGATTTCGTTGGAGTAAATTTGCTCCTCTGCAGGAATATTACCGGCAACGATGGCGATGATGATACCCATGTTTCTTGGCCGACGAAAGAGGGACCTAATGACTTCCGGATCGAGGCTCCTCGATGAAGATGATTCAGTGACGAATATTCGCGATCTCAATCCCACGAACGAACATCGAGTCCGTGGAACGAGACTACGATAGGTAAACCAATCTAGAGAAATAAACTCTCTGACAATTCGTGGGAATAGGAATGAGAATACAAGATATAAATAAGAGAATTTAGCAAGAAAAAGAATTTAGAAAAAATAGAACAGACTTCGGATAGAAAATATAAAAAGTAAATTAACATACTAGAGTTTAAGAAAATGTACATGATAGATCTATACGCATAATTTTAAGTATCTATTCCGTAAGTGCTTTACTTTTTATTTGTACGTTAATCAGGTTCTCTATGATAGTTTAGTAGCGGTTAGTTGAATTTTCTCATAGAAAAACGAATGTGTTCTTGCGGATAGAAAAATTAGATTTTTATTACTAGCTTCGATCGTATATATGACATATACACACATGTCAGGGTATTATGTAGACATGCATCTTATTTATTATTTATTTATTTAATCATATGCGTATTTATAACATACTTTACATTTCGTCGTTCGCTTTAATACTTAATAAAAAGCATAAGTACCAACGAAAGATACGATCGAAGAACGAAAGAGTCACTTGGAGAATAAAAAAATAGAACTTTTCGTTGAAAGTTTATCAAAACCTTTAGCGTTCCCTAAAAAACGTTTCTATAATTCGGGGAAAGCGTTCTTGGAATATATCTTTTAATGGAAATTAGATTCTATGCGAGAAATCCTATTCCTTAACATTTATTTTTAAAGCTTGTCGTACTCATTCACGTCCAGGAACAACTCTTCCCCTTCTCTTGATCCCAATTGTACGATAGAAATTTTAATGAAACTATAGATTAATAAATGGACGAAGCAACATTTCTAAGAAAGTTTGCAAAAATTATGATTCTACGCAATAAGAATTATTTAAAACATATAGAAAGAGCAGTTCTCTTCATCGTCAGAGTATTATACTAACAGAGGGTGAGCTGTCTGGTTCTACGAGCTAAAATAACTTCATCATTTTCGTAACAAAGAAGAAATGTTCATTTCCAAACAAAAAGAAACACCCTTCTTCGAATATTATGTAATGTTAATATAATATAAAATGTCAAATTATAATATAAAACATTTATATTATAAAAATGTTAAAGGAATCTTCGCAAATTATTAAAACAAGAGATATTAATCTCTTACGCAAAAATACAAAATATACATAATTCCAGTCAAATGCTAATTCTTCCCCGATCTTACAATCCTGCTATCTCAATGTTGTAAAAATTTAACAATACCTTGCTCTCAAAAAATTACCTTCTTCCTCCAGAAACAAACATTTCTTCCCTAAAAAAAAAAAAAAAAAACGCTGAATATTCAACAAGAAAGAAAAAAGAAAAAACAAACGACGAAGGTATTTCAGATTCTACAGAAAGTCACCCTCGTGGAAAGACCTTTCCAACCATAAAACGTCCGAAAATCGTCTCCACCCTCTAGAAATTCTCGAACAGATGTTAAGATACGAGGGATTTCCGTTTTCAAGACGATGTCCTGACGTGCTCGAAGAATAAGGTACGTGCTGACCTAGTGACAGTATAAATCGCGGTCGTCACTCGAGTCCATTGTATTCAGCTTCCTGGAAGGAGCCTATTCACTCCTCTCCGTTGATCCTCTTCTGCACGTGGCCAAGATATCTGGCAAAACCCTCGCTGGCGTGTTTAAGGAGCGTCAGACCGAGCCTGAACTTGATCTCGGCGATCTTCTTCACGAAACTGAAGAGATTGAAACCGTTCTGCTCGGTTGGCTTCGCCGTGGTCAGATCGATCCACTCGCTGGTGCTTTCGGTCGATTTCGGATTATTCGTCGTGTTACTTTCAGAATCACTTTCCGTGGAACTCGGAGAAAAAGTAGGAGACTCGGTAGTCTCCTTCGCCGCTGTGGAAACCGTAGAAGTGTCCACAGAGGCAGCTGTGCTCGTTTTTAAAATCTGACCGTTGGTAGTGGATTCTTTCAGTCGATTCCTTTCGTCCTCTTTCTCTTTTCTTCTTTTATTCGCAAAATCTTCCATTTCCTTGTTCTTGTTCTTCTTCTTCTGAGTATAGTCTTCTTCGGGTATAGCTGAGTCAATGATATTAAGGATTTCGTTGCTCAAATCTTGCTCCTTCCCTTCCTCTTCCAATTGTCGTTTCGATGGTATAACTTGAATTACGGAGTCCCTTCTCTTTCTAGAACGACGTGTCTCCGTTGTAGATATCTTTGTCAAGTCTAGGAGAGACCGTTTAAGCTTCAGAGACCTAGGTCCATGCTCCACAGCAACCGCGGTAGGTGTGATCTCAACTTCCTCGTAAGTGTCATCTGGTCTAGTTGTCTGTACTGGACCATAGTTTTGAGCAGACCCCACAGGAAAATTGAAGTTCTGGTTTACATCGTGGTCGAACTGTATCTGCCCACTTTCTGTAGGTTCGTAACTGTTAGCCAGCTTTCCTGGGGTCGATAAAGAAGGAATCTTCTCTTCGTAAGGTGGGTACTCTTTGGGAATGCTTCCGACAACGAATTGTCGGTTGGCTGTGCCAGGAGCGGCAGATCCAACCACGTACTCGCGATGTTTAGACCTGTCATAGTAATTTGGAGTGCTTGTACTATCCGAATAACGATAATCAGTATTCTTATATTTATGTATAGACGCTGTGTTCTCTGGACGATATATTGCAGATGAAGGAGGGTACCTTTGATCGCTTTTCTTGATTGGCTGAGCGTCATAACCTCCGTCATAATGTTGGTACCTATAGTAATTGTTGTCATAGTCCTTCGAGCCAGGATACTTGTTCTCGTCAATTGTCATACCCTGAAGAACTTTAGACAAGACCTCCTCTTCCCTTTGACCATAGTTTCCACCGTATTCGTCGAAATTATACTTATATTTAGGCTCAACGTCGTAGTTTCTTCTAGTGACGGTTCCTCCGAGCGGATACAAGAAGTAAGAAGCCAGGCCAAGTCCCAATCCCACCAAAGACATCACTCCAAAACTAGGCATCACCTCTCGACTCAGGAAGTTGTAAATCTGCATACTAATGGGAGTCGAAGCTGGCTTCTTCTTTGTCTTCGTCCAATTACCAGCCACCTTGGTCTCAGGTACTATCTTCGACTCCTGTATACCATTTTCAGCGATTGGTTCCTCTATTAAATCTTTCTCTGTCGTACTAGATATCACCGAAGAAACAGTGGTTGTAGTGGTGGATGTAGTTGGCTTTCGCCTTCTGACTTTATTCTTCTTCCTCTTAGGATTGTTCCTAGGTCTTTTAGTTGTCGAAGTGGACGTCGTCGATTGTGTGGTGCTCGTTGAAGTCGAAGAAACTTCTGTGTTTACGTTGATCTTGGTCAGTTCAGGATTAAAATCAAATTTCATTAAATCTATCCTGGTATTGTCCAGATTCTCTGTTTCCTTCTCTTCTTCTTTCTTAACCTCGTTCTTCTCCACTTTCTCGATCTTCAACACGGGAGCATTCACCTTAATGGGTTCTACTTCGATCTTTGTCGTCTCGTCTAGAGGCTTCTTCAATTGGACTTTCAATACGTTGTTCACCTTTGTACCAACTGGTTTCGGCTTCACAGACACCTCCACTAGATTATTCTCGATCGTAGTCGGTCTAGAAGTAGTAGTTACTTCTAAACTGGTGGCCATGGAAGAAGCCGAAGACTGCGTGCTAGTCTTCTGAGTGTCCATCGCGATAGACGCTTTGATCTTGGTCACGAACATAGGCTTCTCGGTGCTTTCTACCTTGTTCTTTGGAATGGTGATCATTTGAACCGGTCTGAAAGTAACCTTCTCTATCTTGCCAGTAGAAACAGTCTCGTTTTTCGCAGAATCCGGCTTAACGGTAGTAGTTCTTCTCATAGGAGGCTTAGGCCTATTCTGTTGACCAGGTCTAGAAGGCTTCGAACCAGAAGGTTTAGATAATACGGTAGTCTTCGTGGTAGCTATCTTAGGCTTAGGTGTCGTTCTTAAAATCTGTATCTTCTTCGTGGTACTAACAACAGCCTCCTTATTCTCCAAATTATTCGCAGTAGTCTGTGGAACCTTCAAAGTGGTACTCTGCATGGACTCTACCTTCTCTGTGGTTTGAATTTTCTCTGGTTTCGATTCGGTGCTCTTCTTCGTGTCGGCTGAGACAGATTTCTTTGTAGTAGAAGACTGATCCATGACTAATGTCGTGGATACGGGCATGGTAACTTTCTCTGTCACTCTTTCAGTGGTTTCCACTCTCTCCATCAAAGTCGTTGGTTTCACAGTCATTTTCACTTCCATTTGAAACGGCTGTTTCGTCTTCTTTTCTATCTCTGTCGTCTTCGTCGTTGTCGACGGTGGGTTTAGAAGGATCCATGTGGAAATTCCACCAGTTGTCGTTGCATGATTCTTATAAGCAGTCATCAGACGCGTTGAACTTAATTCTTTTTCGAGTTCTTCTTCGGTGATGGCCATTGCTTGACCTGGATGACTCGTCTCGAAGTAGTTGAACTTGGAATTGATCGGTCTGCCAAATCCAATATTAGCAGGTGGACCATTGTTCACGTATATCTCTTTGATCGGAGTGGCTTCGTTTCTTTCGATTGGTTTTTGACTCGCAATGGGCCTCTTGATCACGTTGTCGAGGATCTTTGGCGGTTCTTCGGGATTGGTCACGTTTAGTAATTGAGTGGCCACCGTTCTTAAGGACTGGTCGATGTGGTGCATGTCTTTCAGGTGACGTTGCGTGTCGTTCGAATGGATACTGAAAGAAGATTGAAAGATTACGTCGATTTTCGGAAAATTAAAGCTTCAAATTTGTGGTAAATTAGATTGGCAGTTTAAATAACAATTGAGATATCTTTAAATTACATTAAATAGCAATAATTTAGTTAGCAGAGTGATCAATGGATGCTTGTTCCTTACCTTTCTATAAGTCTGTGAAATATTTCAGGAAAAGAATTGTTTTGTTAATCTTTATGTTAAAATAGATTCTATTATTTTAGCTATTTTCAAGGATTTTATGATACAGAGTGATTTTCAATAATCTCTTTGGAATGATTGTAATGGCAAATGATTTTTGGAATATAGGATTGGAATTTGATAAGGCTATTTCTTAGGTATATGAAGATAACTATATTCTGCTGATAAAAAAGACATATGAAATGTGATAAATTATTGGTTGTATTGAAAGAAAGAAACGCATAATTTGTTCGTTCCAATGGTTTTATTTCAATTACAATTCACTGGCACAAATACTAGCAATGCCCTAGATACTCTAAAGAAAAGTACGTAATTCGAAGTAACGTAAAAGTAAATCATTATCATTAAAGGTATAGCATAAGTACATCTGTAATACTGTTCTGTGTGTGTATGTTTCTATTGCTAGGAAATCTCTTCGTACTCTGTATACTTACTTATTAACATAATTAAGTAAAGCTACCGTTGGCGAGGTTAATTTTCTATTCTCTAGACACCATTCTATGTCCTTTGCCCTTCAAACGATTCATAAATTAAATAAATAAAATCTAAGAGTTATTTTAAAAAATATTAGTATTAGAAATATTAAATATTAGAGCTTCTAAAACTTTCTAGTATAAGAAAACTTTTTAATAATTATGCAATATACAGGCTGATCCAATAATTGTATTTTCTTCGTTTCTTTATATACAGACCATTTGTATTTCTGAAAATTTATATTTTCATAAATCCTACTAAAAATGGGATCTAAGCAGAAATTTGTTTCATAAACTAATATATTTTGTGCCTTGAAATTTTCTACGGATACGTAAAATGAAAAGCTGTAGGTTATAGATTTCTGTTGCCCAACTTTATTATTTTAATTTGTAATTTGTAAAACTAACGTATAGAATATAGATTTTGTTATTCTATTTGTATTCGCAGGAGAATTTATTAGCACTGGTAACTTGCAATTATGACCACCATATGATCTATTTAAACTCCACCATTGAATCATCCTATATACGCTATATGTTCCTAACATCCACCTGGTTCTAACAGTGACACCCTTCGTTTCTTCGGGAACTATCCTAACTTACCCTGTATACAACGCACGAGGTTCTAAATTGTCTCTAAAAACCCAAACTTAAATCTTCGCATGATGAAAAATTATCAGGAGAACCTGAATCTGAAACTCTCCAATGTTTCATCTCTTCCTCTTCTTCCTTTTACTCTTCCATTCGTTCATCCTTCCATACTTCTCCAAAGACTGGATCACCACTTCTTCGATATTATACCAAAAGCTATCGCCATTATTATTGTTAGCCCTGCTAAAGCTAAACGAAGCAGGGAACAGCCAAGGATAGATAAAAGTAACGATACCAAGCATTCCAGCTGCGAGAGCGGTGAAAGGAGCAGCTGCCAAGCTGAAGAACCCATAATGCAAGGGATTGACAAACGTGAAATAAGTGAACACCGAAGCTATGGAATCCATGATACCACTCGGAGACAAGTCAAAGTCGTCGTCGTCGTCGTCATGACTTGGACGATTTGGAATAGAAGATGATCCTGTGCCTAGACCTGCCGGAGAGATATTAGTAGATCCAGAGGAGCCAGGATTTGACGCAGCTGGTGTCACAGCTGGTCGAACTAATGAATTCACACCTGGAGAATCGTTTGCTTGACCAACGTCTGAGCCAACTTGTGCCGAAGAACCTGTACTGTCGTTTAACGGATCAGTTTCTTCCACTGCTTCTAAGGAAGACTCGACTGGAGGAGAAACTTCAGCTGGACTCGAAATACTGATCTGGGTATCCTGAATCACCTCCACGTTGGAAACGTCGTTTTGCTGAAGATTCTGGTTCTGTGGGTACTTTGAGGAGTCGTAGTAACTGTTCTGAGGCCACTGAGATCCTGGAGAACTAGATTGGTAGATAGGTATTGCTTGATAATTGGTATCTGAACCTATTTGGCTACCATATTTGTCTGAGTCTCCATAAACCTGATAATTTTCAGGATTGGATTGGTCAGGCAGAGGGGGAGGTGTAGACTTGAAGGCGTTAGTGTTGAACACTTGGGAATTGATGATGATGTTCAAGTCTGTACAGCCTTCTTTGCTTTGAATAGTGTTATTGATTCTCGTGTAGGTGTTTATTAGAATCGTAGGACAACTCTGGTCATAGGTTACCAACGGAGTCTGAGGTTTCTGATCAGGTACTTTATCGTTGTCCTCGTAAGAGGTAAAGCCTATGTGAACGTTTGGGCCTGGCTTCGAAGTTGTTGCGGTGGAAGGATACAATTGCGAGAGACTCGACGAAGGAGAGTGCGATCCAGATCCTGACGAAGCTAAAGAGGCAAAAGTGGGATACGAACCAGATCCTGAAGAGGTCAAAGAGGACGAAGGACTTGAAGGACCAGGCGGAATTGGCCTGATAAATCCTGGAGGCACTTTGGTCCCAAGAGTCGTCCTATTTGGCCTGCTCGAGTCTGTATTTATTAATTGAACAACTGTGTTTTGAGAAACCTGAGTCTGTGGATTGTGAACGAAAAAATCCTGAGTTTTGTTCCTCGATGGGCCACTCGGTGGCCAAATTGGCACCTTCTCCGCGGTATAGCTCGGAGGACGAAGAGGATAAATGAAGCCAGGCTTGAGCTGTGGAACGATATTCGGCTTAGAAGGCCTATTCGGTTCCAGATTTTGATAAACTGGATCAAAAGCGAGGCTAATTGGACTATTGAGTTGATCACTCTCCATTATATGACTGCCATTCGTCATAAAAGCCGGGATTTTCAACCAGTGAACTATTTCTTGAAAATTGGGATTCGAAACAGGTATGTGATAATTGAAAGTGGAATTTCTCAATGGAAATGGTTTCTCAACCACCTCCCCTGGCTTCACATCCTCTTCTATCGTGGTATATTGATCGTAATTATGAAAATCTTCGTCGTTTTGAATGGCACTATTGGGCCAATTCTTCAAGCTCGTGTTAGAAATAGAAGAATTGTTCCTTTTGACGTGCATCTTATTTAAATGAAGCCTATTCTGATTCTTTTTGTTCGAATTAGAGGAATGACCTTGAGGACGACGAATTTTTGTTCTGTTGGAATGCTTGGAGCCCCAATAACGATTGGAATGGCTGTGCAAAGAAAGAGTCGGCGGGATACCAACGTCTACGCCGTGTTTGTTTTCTAAAGGTAATTTAGAGGTAGTCTGATTGCGAGTCAACATGCTTGTGATCTTTCTGATGGCCGCGACGTGATCGAACGCAGTCGTAGACTCGACTTTTTTGTCCAGCGCGAGCGAAAACACTTCCTCCTGACCCGAGAATTTCGAATTCTGGTTCAAGGTTACGACATTGGATCCTGAATTATTCATCAACATATCATTCGCCTTTCTCCGCGGACTATCGCGCGTGAAATCTCGCGTAGGGCCATTTTTCGTGGAATTTCTTCTAGTGGCTATCTTCGCGTTCGAAATTCTCGAATTTGGAAGCGGTACGCGTCTATAACCTACATTAAGTCTCTGATCTGTTTTTGAGAAGCAATTGGCTGATTCTTTAGTGGAATCACCTGAAACAGTGCTATGATTCTTTGGCACTATAGGTTGACGACGAAACGTGTTTCTAAACCTGGTTAGATGGTCGTCTTTAATTGATCGTTCATGAAACATGCTCGTACTTTGTTTGTCGATTATCTTTCCTGAGTTTCTTGGTTGAAACTTCGAGGGATTCCAGAAGTTGTTCGAGTTCGGCCGAAGAAAGCGCGTTGATTCCGGTTGTCTCGTTTTATCGACACTTACCTCGACGTTAGACTCGATAGGAGGATTAACATTATCGCGATAATGTAAGTTAATGTACGGAATAGTACTACTTCCGGAATTCCACCTGTACCTGCTATCTTCTCGAACGATGTGGGGCACGCCGGAGCCTCTCCATTGCTCAGGATTTGGCCTCGATGGCTGAACTTGAATCGATCCTTCTGAAAATTAATTAGAAGTTAATTCATTTCTGAAATAAACTTTTACTTTGTACGTATTATTCGAAAATATAGAAAGATAATGATATAATATTTGTAGAAGCACGAAATGAGAATTGTTCAGGGATATCACGGGGAAAAATTATATTATATTATATTTTTATGCGAATAATATAATTACGTTATATACAGGGCGGTTGGTAACTGGTGATACAAGCGGAAAGGGGGTGATTCTACGCGAAAAAAAGTCGAAAATATGGAATAAAAATTTTTTTTAATTTTTTTTAAATCTACAGTGAGATCCCTTATAACGAGACGCGATAAAGTGCACGCGTACCGAGCCAAAATTCAAAGTCGATTTTCTCGAAAACAAAGCCTCGAACGAAAAATTTTTATTCTTATTTTCGACTTCTTTTTTCACGTAGAATCACCCCCTTTCCGCTTGTACCACCAGTTACCAACCACCCTGTATATTTTATATTGTATAATTAGTTCTCGAATGAAAGAGAGGAAGAGAGATTTCTATTAGCATTAATATAAAAATATAACATTTCGAAAATTATGAAATAACAAGTATATACAACGATACGATAGGAAAATTACATTTACATTATAACGTTAATTAAATTCACTTGGGTTTCTCAAGTTTCCCACGATATTCGCCCTGTAGATAAAATCCGATCGAAACACATTGCACGCGCGTTATCCCACAGAATAGTCGTTTCGTAACAACGGTTGTTATGAATTCTTAGAAAACAACAGATTATTGATTGGAAGATTACAACAGCCGTAATTGGCCAGCGAAATAAAAACCTAGTTAGAGGGATAAAAAGAAGAAAGAAACTTTTATGTTACGAAATAAAATTTTGTAACAAACAAGGAGGAATCGGTGGACGATCGTCGTTCGGATAGAAAATTTCTGTTGCGACTCCGGGAATTACATTTCCTGGTGAACGTGTAATCTGCGTGCAGACTGGTTCGCGTAATCACGTGCTACACACCGCGCTTTCCTCTGACACGGAACGTGGTCGATACGATCGATATGGTGAAACACGAATTTACTGGACACAGTAGCTTCGGTAGATACAAAGCTTTACGAGAAATTTGCATTTCGCGATAAAACGAAGCTTTTCCTTTTCGCGAACGAAAGAACGACAGGAAGATATAAAGGAGTATACGTAGAATAAAATATATGTTGAAAACGTTGAGAATTACCTGTGAGAATTGAGAGCTGGGAGAGAGTTTAACAAGCAAAAATTCGTAATTCGACGATATCATCTGTTTTTAATAATTGAATATTTTCTACCTAAAAGTTAACGACTTCGAGTTGCAAATTTAGGCTATTGGTATATAGCTATACCTATGCATTATCTTCTACATGTACGTATACTTTCAGGATGATGTAATTAATAGCAGCTACGATTACAAAATACAGAAAACGATGGAGCAAAATCCGCCCCCACGTTTTTCCATCATAAGGAAGCCTCGAAAGGAAATCTCGTTAGGAAAAAGATAAAACTATCGTCGTATCCGTGCTATCGTAATAATTTCAACATTTTAATAGACACGAAAGACAGTCATCCTCGATAATTGTATAGCGCGTCGCTTGATTAAAGACTTTAAACTTCGCCTTGTTAAATGGAAAGTTTCATGGAAACTAGCAACGTTTCCCTTAGAGGATTCGCAATCAAATAAGTACATAGCCTGTTTGCGACGAGTAACCGACAATCAGAACGTCTAGTGTTCGCGGAATATCCCTTTCCTCTTGACTATTTCACGCGAAAATATTTAACGTTTCCTCTATGAAATAAATATTTTTCCCTCGAACGATTCACGTTTTATGGATAATCGCAACGATGTTCATGAGAAACGTTGATTCTTACCGGTTTTCTGCGGCCTGGCGTTGCCCGATCCTGACAGCAACAGGACCACCACGATCTTTAACAGCTTCATCCGCATTTTTGCACTGAAACAAAACGAGAAATAGTAGTTTCATCTACCCACGTATTTGTATCTTTTTGACTGCGTAATGTCTACGGTATATTTAATGATTTTTCATCCGTAAAACTCGTCCGTATTTATATCTTCCTGCCTGAGTGATGTTAATCGTGGATTTTGTAATTCTTAGTTGTACAATCCAAAAAATGATATTACAAATGTTGAAACCTTTATAAACGCAAGTAATCTCAATGTTTAACGTTAATATTTAGAAATATAGTTGCAATTGCCTGCTTTGACGTTTAGCGAATCAATGTTCTAGTGTTTAAAATTTCGAAGATATAAATTTCCTATTGGAATTTAGCTTTGCCTATGATTTTCTGCAGTTGAACGTTCTCTCGCTTATACTTCTCTTTAATCGTCGATTGTTATATTAGGTTGTCCGAAAAGTTTCTTTCGTTTTATAAGGAAATAATAGACGCACAATGTTTCTTGTTTCATATTAGTTTATTGAATTGTGCACGAATATGATAATAGAAATATAACTAAAACCTAATTCGATAAAATAATATAAAACAGAAATTATCGTTCATCTATTATCATCTTATAAACCGAAAGAAACTTTTCGGACAACCTGATATCTTAGAAAATATATTCTGCTTACAAAAACGAAGCATTAAAAAGGAATAATAAAGAAAAGAATTAAGGACCACGTTTATCCTCGACCCAGTAATCCACTCGATTTTTATTCAGAGTTTATCACGAATGGAATAATTTTAGTAGCTTTACCAGGAAGCACGTGCGCTTCTTCCTCCAGAAATTAACCTCGACCTTATCGAAGGTGAGCCAACTTCGTAAGATGAATCAGTGGAACGATCACTTAACGAAACGTATCCGAAAATGAATGTACGTTACGATAAATTACAGAGCAATGACGCAATGACGATCGAAACAGGTGGCTCGATCGTTTTCCAATGGAACACGTCGGGAATGTTTGATCGTCGATTTGCGTACGAAGGTCTCGATCGAGGTGATCGTTCGTATTCGATAGCCACGTCTTGGTCGTTCGCTTCGCGATGCCGATCGCATGGAAATGAGGAGTTTTGCGGTCGTTTCGCGGCACAGACGCGAAGGAACACACCGTTTAATACTCAATTTTATTTTATGCCTTTATTTTATGCAAATCGAAACCTTGCGATAAAATGTGAGTAATCCATTTTTTAAAGACGTTCTCTTTCTTTTTACTTTTCTTTCTTATTGCTTTCTTCCTTTTTTGAATCAATTCTTTCTTCTTTGTACAATTTCTTCGTCAATTTTATACAACCTAACAGATGCTCCAAAGGCTTAAAAATTAAAGATGAACATTTAAAACAGACACTGAAGATGTTTAAAAATACCAACTTCATCTTGGAAATATAGTTTGGTAAATTAGCACGCATTGATTACCTTAATTCGAACCAATTGTCTCTGTGTCTCTCCCCTTACTTTTGCCTCACCTCTGCCGCTCCTTCCCTTCCCCAGTGACTCCGTTAATTTCGTCGGATATGGTTCATTAAGCTGCATAGTATTAGCTTTAAATGTCTAATGAAACGCAACAGCTCGAAACTCGATGCGATATTCGCCATATAAATCCTTCAAATTCAACTATAAATCTTAGAAATATTCAAGCAAACCTCAAACGATCAGCGCACCGTTCCTTTTACAATTTCCCTCTTCGAATTTCGCCAGATTCCCGTTACGTTCGTCCCCGTTAGAAATCGCAGATGCATTGCGTTAGCAATTAAATGATCGTGGATTTTGTCATTAGGTGGTATTGACAAAATCCGCGATCACTTAGTTGCCAACCAATACAAGCAATTGAGAACTTAAACTCTAGAAATTCTAGTCCCATCCAATCGAATGCTACAGCAGTTACTTAAAAAACTCCAAAATACATCCAAATCCCGTATCCTAATTAAACCCCAGCGAATACTATAACCGGTTCAGCCTAATCCTACCAGCCGAAATTCCATCTCAATTAAACCCAAGCGTTCGTCGTGCACGCCGAGCCTGACCAACATCCACATTCTCCTTTCAATCGGTGCCCAACATTGAGCGCGTTCCAAGCTCCCCGGTGTCGTGTTTTTTCTTTTATTTTGTACCGTTGCATCTTTTTCGTTGATATTGGTGTCCGGTAACGGTACCTGGACTATCAATCTTCTTAGTCCCCCTCCCCATTTGAATGTGTCGGTGTGAGCACATTGTGCATCCTCCGACGTACACACCTGACCGTAAGCGTCACAACATTGACAGACATTCCGTACAAATCGAACGTTACCGACTACTTTTTTATTTTTCAGTTATTTCGTTATAAATCTGTTATTTGACTCGCATTGTACAGTGGCGGACGAAAGAGAGCGTAAAAGTATGGTGCTCTATAAGCGTCAATAACGCTCGTACTGACGATTTTCTGCTACGTTGATAACGATAATCTACTTTGCAGTATATTTCACGTTCGTTCGTTGCTCTTGTCAAATATAAATGCGTTTCGTAAGATTATAGTCTTCGTAGATTTCGTACTGTATAGCCGTGAAGCTTTCTTTCGTCCGCTACCATACGTATCTTATAAAATAAATATACTACGGTTATTTACGCAAATTCATGTTTTTATGCAGGTAATTAGGCAAATGAAAGCCAGGTAGAAAATTGTTTTACTAAATACTATAACCGGTACTGTACTTTCGATGCTTTATATCGCACGCATTCTGCTCACTTTTGCATATTCGAATTTCCTACGAATGAAGAAAAACGCGCGGTCTATTTGCAAGGAAAAGTATTATAAGGCAAAGTAAAATTCGTTTCGGCGTTCCATTAAACGTAATCACTGGGTGTCCTGATATATTTATGGCCAACGGTGTAGGCCGGCAAGCGTGTCAGAGGTCACTACAAATCGTCGGAGAGTGTTCGTAGCTCGATTACAACCAACGTACCGTTAAGTCGAAATACTTTTGATACGTGTGTCGCGAATCGCGAATGTCGTTTCAGCGATGCATCGTCACGGTATTTCCTCCGAATGGACCGTGGCCGTCGTCGCGTTTCCAGGTCGACGGGTTCCTGAACGTTCTGCCACGTTTGGCAATGATTTTCATAGCTCGTAGCTTTGTACAAGGAACGTAGAACGATGGAAATTGGATAATGGGATTAAAATCCTAACGAGGCTAATGCAGACGAATATGTCCTTGCGCCGATGATTTTTTCCATAGCTCGTCTAGCGTTTTGCGATAACCGAACGATAGGGAAATTAAACCGACAACCGTATGGAGATGAATCGTTCGATTTGCGAAAGATTGAATACCATTTACGTATTCCGAGATTAACATTGATAGACTTCTAGAAAGTGGAAAATCGATCACAGGTTGGTCAGTTTAAATCTCGAGAGACTCGACCGTTAAGAGAATATTTCTTGTGTTTCTCTTTCATCTTAGCTTTGTTATCTCGAAATTGCTTTGAAAGCTTCTTCTCGTTGAAGGAAATTCTTCCTTCTTCCACCATGGCGCTTAAAACCGTCTCGAGAGAAAAACGAGTTAATTACGCGAACACGATCATCCTGTAAAATAGTTGGTACTCGAGTTTCGCCATTACAAAATCTAAATTGCTCGCTTTATGGCGTGAAACCAGTTCCGGTACGAACCACCGTAGACGGAAACCTGTCGAACTTGAATAAACATAAATCGACGAGCGAATCCGCAGCGAAACGCACGAAGCGCGCGCTCCTGTGACTCTCGCGGATCGAAATCAAAGACCAAGCCGTCTGAAACCTTGGAATTTCTCTTACCTGAATCTCAGAATCCTCCTGGAAATCGCATTTAATCACCAAACACGCGCAATAACGAGATACGAAGGAAAGCAGAAAGCTACACCAAAGAAAATATCAGAACGCGACACTACAGAAGGCAAACTACTCGTCAAACTGAAAGACAAACGGAGAAACACTGTTCGAACCGACTTGAAACTCGAACGTTCTACGAAGATGAGACAAAGCTAGCGATCGCGAGACGAAACTAGGATCATTGGCGGAGGAGTAGACGCGGTGAGGAATCGCGAGTGTCGTGCAGCAGGACGATGTTTCGACAATGGTGCACGGCTGACTGAATCTACGACTCGAAGGTTGGAGAAGCGGTGGGCCCGGCGTGCACGCAGCCTGACCACCGGGTAATCCGGCAAGGTGGAGAGGCGCCTCATGCACGAGTCATCGGGAACCCGTTACTCCGCGTTGCCTACGAACGAGATCTGCTCGGGTTGAATAACCTTCGCTGCGCGGCGCGACGTGTATGCTAAAGCGTGTTCGTGACTACCTTGGCCGATCACCTCGGGAATTGGGTGAATCTCCTGGATGATTCGTCGAGACGAGCCAACGAAAACGGGGAAGGACGCGCGCATCGGAACCACCACGCTCGATTGGGGTTACGCGTATGACGTAACCGCACACGATATGCGAGATATGTCGGCGATGTTGCGAAATTTGTCGCGTTTACGGGAAATTCGTAGGCAGAAAAGTACAGGGGATGCGTACAGCAAGTACGAAAGGTAGAAATATCTTTTAACGAAGATGGACTACTATGATTTCTCTTTTGTTAAAGACTTAACAGGAGTTCTATCGGGTTGGCAACTAAATGATTTGCGGATTTCTTCATTAGGTGGCATCGACTTTGCTTTAATTTAGAACGCAAGTACTTCTCTCCAACGATGTTACAACTATGCTCTGGTGTTCTATTGGGTTGGCAACTAAGCGATTTGCGGATTTTGTCAATACCACCTAATGACGAGAGCGTAGTTGTAACAGCATTGGAGAGAAATACTTGCGTTCTAAATTAAAGCAAAGCGTGTTCACATCGTACCGCGATCGCGTGTTTCGCTGCCACGCGACGATAAAAAGTTGTATGGGAAACCCTGACACTTAACGAATTACGCGTAATTAGTTAAGAAGAAGGTTGATTCGTTGTTCCGTAATAGCGAGCTTTATTATACTCGACGCGTTAAATCATTGCGAGTGAGTTGCATAGCTGCGTTACATTCAGTCGCCGTTACGATCAAATCTGTTTTTCTGCTTTCGTTGCAGGAAGTCGACTGGGAAACTGTAACGCGCCAGGGAGATCGAATTCATAGTGTTTGGATAATTTAGTTAAATGGCTTGAGAATAAAAGATTATTAGGGTTCTGTAAAACGTACAGGAAGTTCGACTGGAAAATTTCACCGACTTTCGAGATCTCTACGACTGTTTCCTACGAAACATGGCTTAATGTGATCCAGACGATGAATAAAACATCGATTCGACGAACGAACTTCGCCTAAACTTTTATCGCTGAAGCTAGTTGAGGAAGGAAAGCTTCTACGATACTCGATTGCACGAATAATTTCCAATTTATACAATTTGTGCAATTTACGCAATTTCGTTGGCTATTTGGCGGTTTACGACCATCACTATGAAGGAAGAAATAAAAGATGGAAACGTTCGTTTAGAAGAAAAACGATCTGTATTAGGGTAGAGCCTTCGTTATCCGAATATTCAAATATCCGAATGGAATGTTTATTACTAAAGGATACTCTTTTCCTGTCACGAATTATTATATCTGCGGCTTGATGCAGGAAATATCAACGTCGGTGCTTATAAATAAATAAATAAAAATTATATTAGCACTTAGAGATATGTGAAAAAGTTCGTGTTCAAGTTTCTGCTGTTTCAAATTTCTCTTCTAATACAAAGAGGAAGAATTAAAGGACACGCTATTTGTTTTATCTACGTTGACTTTGCTATTTTTAGCAGAAACTTTATTTTATGAAAAATGTTTACGTTGACGTATATACAGTGCCATTATAGTAATTTCCATATAGAATTTGAAATTGGCGTTTTTCATATAGAGTGCCCAATTATTTACAAACTTAGTACAGAGTTTAACTGATTTTTGCAAAAATATTACATTGGCGCTTGTTGCACCAAGCCACGCGTATGTATTAGAAAATAAACAAACGAAAGCGAGACTGTACCTTCTCATCAGCCGAAAATTTATGTAGCTTAGCGGCCAAAAAGATACGCAGCCCTTAAATATTTAATCAAACTGACAATTTTCTCATTCTCTGTTCGAAGAAATGAGATTTAAGAGGGTATTCTGGTCTAGAGGCATGAATTTCGGGCGATTTTTGAAGCTCTGTACAAGCGAAACAACAAATATTTTTGCTACCCTTCTTTTTAGCATTTGTTTATTGATATTTCGAGATTACGTAAAAAATTCACTGAAAAAAAATTCAATATTTAAAAAGTTATGAGCTGGCAAAGTGGGTGCTGCCAAGAAAATAAAAAAAAAACTCAATATTTTTAAAAGTTATGAGCTGGCAAAGTGGGTGCCGCCAAAAAAATGGGGTGTCGTGGCGTGCACGATATCAACCCTTCTGGTCATCCGAAACAAAAAATGCGAACGGATTCTTAATTAGTATGGATGCCGCTATCGTTTGAATCTTGGAAAAGTCAACACAAAATTTTTTCACAAAATGACGGCCGTTTGAAAAAAAATGTCTTATTTCGCACGTTTTTTTGACAATTTCGAACGTTTAAAAAATAGTAATATTAAAGATTTTGAGCTGAGATATCGTGCACGCCAACTCGAAAAAAGTAGTTTCGAGAAAAACGCGTTTAAAGTTTTGAGACGTAGCTACTCGAGCAGCGTCTACCGTTTACTGCACATTGGTCCCGGTCGGACCGGAGCAGATGCTGCGTCACAAAAATGGCTGTAACTCGTAAAATAATTGAAATTTTGAAAAATCCTTTCAAGGGCATATTCTCGAATGTCTAAACTTTGGAAATATGAAAAAAAATATTCGATTTTTTCAAATTTCTAGACCAGAATACCCCCTTAATAAAAATCGATTGTTCTATCGTCCGAAAGTCGCATCAATCAAATATTTCTGCCTTCCTATTATTTCTGACTGTATAATTCTGACTTACATTTTAATTTATATCCTACAGGATATTTCTTTGAAAGTACTAACACCTTAAGACTTTGTAAGATCGCTTTGATAAAGAATTAATTACCGTAAAAATTGCTTTAAACGGTACAATCACGGAAGTGAATCGTTATATAGCATTTTTTTAATTTTCGTCAGGTGAATTATAAGCTCGATATATCTCATATTAAGCTGAACTGAAAATTGAAAACAATTACCACGATATTACGTGTACTTTACACGTAATAATGCAGCGTATGCTGAGGTCGAATAAGAATCTGAACGATTATGAAAAAAAGTGTAAAATTAATAAAAAAAAGCAAATTTATATATTGCATATACTTTCCTCGCTAACCACGAGGTCGTAAAAGATCGCTTGCCCTTAACGCTCGAGGTCATTCGAACATTATCAATAATTTTCAAAGTCGAATCATCGCTATTCAAAGTCGCTTCAAGTTCTTAAACCGTCATCGACGTCGCGATATTAGCACTGAAAGTCACTTACGAGTCGTTAGCAATTATCAAGATCGCTTTGCTTCTTCCCAAGGTCGCTTGAATGTCATGGCTAACTACCAAAGTCGTGTCATAATTCAGTAAAAATCAAATATTCAGCGCTTCTCTCGTTTATCTGTTACGTAAATGATATTTATCGATTCTGTCAATTTGCTTTCGTAATGTTCGTCCTTTTTTCAAAGTTTCCTGACTTATATCCGAAAGGTACTGTTCTCAGGTACTGTTTACGATATTCCACACCGCGAATATAAAATGGCACATGGTGATTTAGGTTGCACGTTCTCTCAAACAACGAACTGGCGAACGAACAAACAGCGTGGAGTTTGATCGTATCAGAAAGCAGGAACGTCGGATACCGTACATTTCCCTGAACCAAACCCACGGAAAACAGTTTGAATTATATGGAACGCGAGATGTGAAATGAGTGATCCATTAATTATGCGTGGGCAACGGTTATACCATGGTATTTTAACCTGAGAAACTAACTCGAGTTTATATTATTCCGAAAACAGATCTAACAGTTCGCCAGCGAAGCGCTATGCAAGAAGGTCGAGTACGAAGATAATTTCGATACAAATTGCTGACATATCCAATATAATTCCAACGTGTTTCAAACTAATTCCAATAAACAAAAACAAAAATTGCCTTATATCGTGACAATAATTGACACGATTAAAACGTTTTACCTTCTATTTTCTCTTATTTCTTCCTTTTCTTTTTATCGTGCCAATTACAGCCACGCGATGGATCTCGACCTAGAATCGAGAAAAAAGGATCATAGTACTTCGACATACCTTTGTAATCCTAACAGAGACCGTGAAACCGGTTCCAAGGGTAAGTACGTTCATCGCGATTGTGATCGTCGAACACGCGGAAGATCTGTTTTTACAAGCACCACTTGCTTCCTAATGGCGATACATTCTGCAAGAAAGGCAACAGTACTCGCCACGTGGATAACATGCTGTTGCGTTCTAAATGTCACTCAAGATGCTCGATATTCGCTGTGTGTCCGTTAACGTCCGCGTTTCGAAGATCTTTCTCAAAACTTTGTTAGAGAAATACCAACAGTCGCGTACATATAGCGATATGCAAAACTTTCTCAGCGAATCGATCTTTTAATTTATATTCATCAAAAGCGATGTAAAAGAAAAATGTTAACCAGTGTCGATGAGATGACAGATATTGGAAGAATAAAAATAAGATTCTTTAAAATGTAACTTGAAAAAAAACAATCTTATTCTCTCGTAAAACATTTCCAAGTAATTATCGATCTTTCGACTTCATTATCCGGGACATTTTCTACAAATACAATTAGCTTGAAATTGTTCCACGAATAACATTAAATAATACCTTTACAGGTGTAATTAACTTCTAAATATAACGTTTCTCCGTTTGAATTTATTACCAAACGATTTTACAGCAGATCCTGACCCTGGTATTTTCAATTTCCTCTGCTAACTTATTACTCGCTCGGACATTTTAACAGGCAATTAAATTCACTCTACTAATTTTCCCTGTTAAATTTACGCTACGCCGAGCTTCAGATTTACAACGAAATTTCACTTTAAGCGAAAATAACGTTGACAGTAATCGACGGCATAGGGATATTGGTCTTAGGGAAACTGGTTCTGGTAGACGAACGAGCGTCTATTTGGATTCGTTGGGTCGAAACGAGAAACGCGTGAACGCGACAACGCGGAGAAGGCGGACATCCACTTCCGGTGCTAACGCCATCGACTCAACGGTGCAGATTACTCCCTTTTGTCGTCAAATGTCAAATGCAAGAGGATGCAATAGTTGCACGATTTCGTGAAGAAAACGCTAACGTAAATTGTAGATGAAGTAGATCTGTTTCTGTATTTCGTTTTCGAAGATGACGTCCAAAATAAACAAAGCACCCAGTATGCGTAAAAAAGAAAAAAAATAGAATACCAAAAAGGCTTCGATGGTGTCGATACAGAAAGAACTTTTGCAGACAGTTTTGGATAGGAACAATTTCGTCGTTTGGTTTGTCGCAAATTTGTTTAAAATGTACCTTCTTGCGCGATAATTTATCAGCTAATAATTACACCGCTTATGGTTGTACGTTCATGGGAAATTTTATTGCTCGTAATATGCTCATAGTGATACTTGTGCTCCGGTCAGCTGTGCGATCTGAAATTCGCTTCAAAATTTGAAAAAAGGAAGCAGAAGATCGAGACGGATTATCGTGTCAACGAGTGAAAAAAAATTCAAGTACGTGCTTGAAGATATCTTGTGGGATATCTCGCGAAATCTGGGAACAAAAATATAAGCGTTGAATATACGTAAGCATCGGTCTGTTACATTTAAGTACCTTTAACAACGTGCTAGTATAATAAAAAAGGATCAAGATGGCTGTAATTACCATCCCTAACGAGGAAAGCTGGTAAGTCGAGCACGCGATTTAGAGGTATCGAGGGAAATTAGAAAGGAGAAAAACGTTAGGTACAAATACAGCTGGTGTTACACTACTTTGTACTAATTTCAACGTCTTGTATCAGCGTGTACGTCTGATGTTTAATTATCATCGATAATTATCATCGTTTAATTATCATGTAAAAATACATGAAATATCCAAAATACAAAATACTCATCGTGACAATTGTTAATTTTTTATGAAATACAAAATTTATTAGAACAGAAGAACTATCTTATACATAACATAATCACTTGAAATATTAACGAACAGCCTTCTATTCTCTTGTACATCTCAAACAGCAATGAATTTGTTTCATCGCACATTCATTCGTTCGACACATACGCGATGCGCTTGTCCCACGGCGATTTCCTTTTGTCTTCCTCTCTTTCATTCCTCGCTGGTACAATACACATGTACATACGTCTATTTTCTAAACTTGCGTGAAAGTTCCACGTCCTCGCTTGCGTTTATGAAAATAGGAAATTTGCAAAAATAGGAAATTTGCAAAAATAGGAATTTTGCAAAATAGTCCGCAATCTAATCGTCATTTCCGAACGACAATTCTTTCGTGAATACAGCACATGTGAATTGTCCTATCTTCTTTTCGCTTTTCATAGTACATAGTACAGAAAGCATACGATATTCGAATAAATCGAACTCTACGCATCCCTGTAAGGAAGAGAAGCAAATCTCGGGAACCACCTGCCGGAAGGTGTGCACATATAATAGGGGAACGTGGTTACCGTGCCAGAATCGTAGGCAGCCGATGTGGGACATAGCGGCACTTCTTACGGCCATAGATACCTTTCCCATCTGTTGCCAAACGATGCCTGTCGACCTCACTGTCGCCAGACCATTTCGACGCGTGCCTGTGACCGCTACGACGACGAAGAAAGAAGAAAGCAAAAGAGGAACACGAGTAATTAATGCCGCCTCCGCGGAACAATGGTCGGCAACTATTCGAGAACAGGCTTTCATTATCATCGTGGAAAATGCAGGAAGAATTCGAGTATTAATAAACTTTAACGTAATTGCCTGTGTTTCATGATTAGACAAGAAAAGATTACGGCACGACGATTGTAATTTTTAAGTGTGCTGGGAATTTCTTTGAAAAGTTAAGCGTTTAATATTAGAAGAGATTATTTTCGATTGTATATAGGCAATTAGTTGTTTAAAATGGGATTCGACGTGATCGTCTCTTTTGTATCGTTCAATGAATCTTTCAACTGAAATCTCACATTATTATAGAACGATCGTAATAGTCTGTCTCGCGTTGTAAATCATCGTCGACGAGTGGAGATTGAACGATTCCCATGACAAGTCCTGATCGATTAGCGAGGACGCCAAGATGCGGGAAATTACTAGGAAATCGCGGAGAAACGTTAATCCATCTGCGGCTCTTAATCGTTATCGCGACGACACGTTGATGAAAGCTTACGTTTCAAAATAGCAGAATATGAGAAACGCGCGTGGCAAAACATGTCCTCGAAACACAATTCGTGGAATATTTGCGAAATCTGGTTTAGAAGCAAGCAAAAATTAAGAGAATACCATCAAGGTGTCATTGTTTAATTTATTTCTAGATCAAAGTGGAATTTTAATCTTTATTTGTTTATAAACTTGGTAAGAATTGAATCTTGTCTTTGGAAAGCCTGATGCATTAAAATTGAAACACGAATCTAATCTTCGAAAACGTGGTAAATAGCGTGGTTAAATGTTAGAAGAAAACTACTTATGATCACTCATTTTCAATGGAAAAAGAAATCTAAAAAAAAAAGAAGATTAAAACTAGGACTAAATACTTCAATTAAAAACAAATATAACACCATACTTAACCACGTAAGTCTGCAACCTCGCTTTTCCCAACGTCGTGTCGCCTGCATGAAACGTCCTTCGAGTCCACGAAATCTATTTCTTCTATGTTTTTGTGTCTTTAAAAAATCCTCCAAAATTCTTGAACATACTTTCAAGTTTCTAGAATATCACCCGAGTACTTTTTAATCGACATCTACGTGCTAAATTAATTTTTTCAAGCAGAGTTTAAATTTAAACAAAAGTATGAGAAAAATGAAAAATTAATGATAATCGCTGATGGAAAACGACCCAGTATGCGAATCGAGGGTCAAATACTAGAAGGAAAAAGATTGATAATCCCATGTATCTAAATGTAATACATAAGAAACAAAGAATCATTAGCAAAGAAGAAGAAAGATTTCCACGATGAAGCGACGATTCGAATTAATAAAATTTCCACCGTGTCTGACACCGTAACGATTCCCCGAGGGTTACGTCATCGACGCGTAATAAATAATTAAGAGCAACGTCCGCGGATCGTTGAACGGGAGCGCTTCCGCAACGAGCGGACCGTTATCTATCGAAAACCTTTTTTAACGCGAGCCGCTCGACAACCAACCGATCCCGCCAAGTAGCTGTTTTGCATGTGCTCGTTGGATCTCGCAGGAAACCAAACCAGGATGATCCGCTGAAAAATGGATCGAGAACGATGCTAATTAGAACCTTGAACTCGTGGGCCGCAGGCTACGAAAATTCTCGTTCGACTATCTGAGCAGGACACGCATCCGGTCTTTGGAACATCTTACTTTAGATCATGCTCTTTTAATAATTAGAATTATGTAGATGCGCGTCCAAGTATAGCGTGCACAGAATTTAAATAAAAATGTAGTAAACGAGCTTTCGGCTTATAACGTTGAACGAATGCATGCGAATCGAAGGAAACAAGCTTTCCTAATGTATTCGATCGGCATTTACGCTGTATCCGATCTCCATTGATAAACCGAGAGTAACGCGCGTTTGATGTAATTGCATAGATCGGTATTGTAGGATTTTTTTTTCTTTTGGAGGAAACTGTTCATTTATTAGTGAAAACGAGTGAAACGAAATGAAGTAAGATTGGAATTTACTGGAAGAGAAAGATTAATGCGGTGTTGGGCAAGTTTGCCGATGATAAGACGAGGAAATCGTTTTATGAGAAGATGGCGAAACGAACGTGACGTTGATGGGCAAGAAGGTTATCGATCGTGAAGAGAACGAAAGTTTCGAGGAAATCAGAAACAACAGCCGAAGAAGGAAAAAGTAACTCTGGCTTCTTGAAACGGTACTAATTGCTGCCGTCGCGTACGTGATAATTGACGAACACGTGAAACCTGGGGATAACGTGTGCCAACTCGTTTTCAACAACTGGTATTCCCACATGCTGTTCGTATAAAATGTATCGCAAGTAAGAGGAAGAATCTCTTTTAAGAATATATTCGACGAGAGTGAATTTAAGTTATTATACAAACTTGATATAAAATAGACGAGCATTAAAGTATAGCAGTAAGAGCAGTATAAAAATGAATTACAAAAGTTAATTATAAAGGATGATGGAAGTAATTGGCAAACATCAATCGCGTATATTTTTGTTCGAATAAATACCAGTTGTATCGATTTCGCAAAGAAATATTCTGTAGCGATATATAAATTTCTATTATCTATAATGAATCTTTTTTATCATCGTTTACGATCATTCGTAGATCGTCAGATGTCTGTAAAAAGAATATTAAAATAATAAAAAATACTCAAGTATCTAGAAACCGAAATATCTAAAATACCGACTACTTCGATAACTTTAATTAATTAATAAATATCAGGTAGTATCATTAGGAAAAGTATAGCAATTAAAAAGAATACTCTTTGTCGGCTAGTCAATGTCCGAAAGAAGCGTTAAATGGCGTTAGGCGAGTGGCATTGATCGAAAGAATAAATCGTTCGATCGGAAGGAAGCGTTTTGCTTCTCGCGAAAGTGCGCGTTAATTATACCGTCGTTAATTACATCGCGTGTAAAAAAAAAAATAAAAAATGTTTGTAAACAACGGCAATACCATGCCATCATTCACCGACGATTTCCTGCATGAAATTCTGATTACCATCGTCATAATGGCCACCTACATTCTGACTCGCCGCGAGCATTGTACTCTACACGCGATAAAATCAACTGCAAGCTTGATTGCATCGATCGTGACTTTGTAGAATTCGTAAATTACGTTTGAAAGATTGTCGGTCATTAAGTATTTACTGTTTACTTTATTCAATACGGTATTACGTTATTTCATATTTCATATTTCATCTTGAAAAAAACCTTAATATATCATTCATAAAATATCGCCAACCCATAACTCTACTAATCCACTGATTCATTGATCCAATTTTCAAGATCTCTTTGAACATCGTCTACTGTGTATTATTAAATATTATTTCCATCGAGAGAGACAGAGAGAGAGAGAACATTCTAATTGAATCGTAATTTTGAAAAGTCTCAAGTGAATAATTTCAATGTTCTTAAATTCCAACTTTTAGATACCACATTTTTGAATTTCTCCAATTATAACAAATTCCAGCTGTTAATTGGTTCGATTTGAAAAAAATTCCAGCTTTTAATTTTTCTAGTTTCTACGAAACTGCAGTTATTAATTTAACCAACATCAAAATTTTCAGCTTGAAATTTCCCAAAATTCGAGAAACTCCAACTTTGAACTGTGCAACTTACTGATTTGAATTCTTAATTTCTCCAACGTATTGGTATCTTTTATTCTCGATATTATGACTTTAACTTGCAAGAATTTATTTTTCCAGCTTTCGCAAACCGTTTATAGAATCTTTGCTTCTTAAATAAGTTCCAGGATACTCACCTACTTTGGAGTCGTGACTATTCCTCGCGTACCCTCTCGATTCCTCCTCTATTCGCTCCAGAGGAACACGCTGGTTCGCTTCGTTTCGTTTTATCCCGATGGAATCGGCAGTCTCGACACGGTATCGATTCGATTTACGCGAACGACAACTTTCTGACTGGCGTCGATCGCGGCACTTCCGTTCCTGAAACGGAACATCGATTCACGGTCAAGGTGAACGATTTGTGTTGGATCGTTCGCTCAAATCACGCGTGAAACAATCGAATTCATTGATCCACCGTGAAATCAAGTCTATCATTCTTGCTGTATAATCGATTCTATTTGTATATCCAGGGAAAGTGTAAGAAAAATATGAAAATTATCAAACGCTATGGTAGCGAGCTGAAAATCACAGCGATACGAGCCAAACATTTGAGAATTCGAATTTAGTTATATATTTTAAAGGTATCGTCCCTTTGATTTCGTAAATAATTAAATTATAATTTCATTCTTTGCTACGATGCTTTTTCACGATATGAAAAAATATAACGAACATTTCGTAATAATATGGAATCGTTGGCGAAAAGTTGGTAGCGTCTTTGACGATCGATACGATCTGAACTTTTGCCGCGTATTTCCCTTTTAGATTGAGAATCAACGAAAAGATTTTCAAAAAATCAAAAAGAAAAAAAAAACTAGTGAAACTACTCGATAAGTACGTTATATTTGCACGTGTTATGGAATAAAATTTGTATTCTATGAAAATAATTTTCATCCTGACAATACATAAGGTGGATAATTCGCGATAACAAGGTATTTTCTAAAACTGAGCTACATCGCTATGATTCTCAACCAGCCAGATGAGAATTACCGAATCGAATGAAAAGTCAAATTAAAATGTCAACGTTATACCCGGTAAGAAAATTCAATGCCTTCAGATTCGTCTAGGGTTTCGATTTGTATGCAGATTACTGGCTTTCCTTTTCTATCGAGAGATAAGACGTATTCACAGCTTACTGCACGTCACAGACTTTCTACTGGATAATTTATCGTTTTGCATCCAATAAAACTAGGTGGCTTGTCTACCTACATTCTACGCTATAGAATCTACGATATCGACGTTGCTCTTTTAGTCGTAGAGTCTAGTAGCCGGCGTGAACGCGTATTTCAGAGGTTGATTCGTGCTGTGCGCCGGATAACGCGTGCAAATCACGAGTGCTCTGGTATGCCGATGTTTTCTCTCCCCTTTCGTCGTGTCTAACAGATTTGATTAGAATTCAGTGAAACGGGAACACGTTTGGAAAAACGCACCACGTTTCTTCCCACTCGTGTCGTTATCCCGATTACACATTTTTGAATCCTCGTCATGTAGGACAAATAATTTTCACCTAATATTCGCTATATTTTATAAAAATACTTGATATACCTATTTCTCTGTAGCTTCATTGCGAAATTGCTATCTCACGCGATTAGGAACCGTCATTTTGTTAATTAAATTTATCGCTGAATATTATCGTGTTGTGAAAAACGTTTAAAACTTTGTATTTCAGTTGCTATCCCGATTTATATTTCGTTTAAAGATCTCGTACGACTAATAACGTTTATCTTATTGAATCAATCGTTCTATCGAGTAAAAAGAGTAAACGGAGAAGCATCGGAGTTTGATTATTTTTTTACAGACGAATAATATCCAATTTTCGTTACTCACCTGTCAGAGTTTCTTCTTGGAGATGCGAATACCGTGTCAGACTCGTATGGTTTCCCCGCAGCTAATTATCTCTTCTCCTGTTTTCTTCTTTCCAGGAAGAACAGTCTCTCCTTTCCAAAGAACGAAATCTTCAATTCTTTGGAATGTTCTATAAATTTCTCATCGTTGCCATTCAAATACGCTCTTCGAGACAAAGAGAATAATGATAATTGAAGCTTCAACTCGCAGTTGCTGTTTCTTCTTCGCCTGTCCAACTATAACACTCGCTTCGTTCCCAACTTGTCGACTTGCTCGACGATCATCCTCGCCTCGTAACGTACGAGTCTCCTCCCTATGTACTCGTCCACTCGTCCGTAAACCAACCACTCGCTGAAGAGATTCGCGATCTTGGTTTCACGCCTCATAAGCCCCGAAACGTTTCATCCCTTTTTGCGCTTCGAATCGTTTCTTGCTGCTTTCTCTGATTCGAACGACTCCGCCGGTGTCGTTTTTACTCTTCTCCGACCATTCGTCGTTTTTCCTCTTCGCTTCCGGCGGTTGTCCTTTCGAGTCTCTCGCCATCCACGACTATACGATCTGCTCTTATCGATCCGATCGTTGCTGCTCCAGGGCTAACGCATAGGAAAGTTGCGTGGAATTATGTTTTTTAATTATTTTTGTCGCGGAGCGATCTTGAAGTCGTGTTGGATGCAAGAAATCAAGGAAACGGTTACGAAGGTAGTAGCGTGTTTCTTCTCTTTCCTTTCGCCTCTCGGTCGATCGCGTATGATGGATCGCTGATCCTTCGATCGTGTTCTGTTTCCGATCGAGGGGTTATATTTATCGATTATTTCCCCGAAGATGCGATCTTAGAACCGTGACATTCTTTTTCTCTTCGTAACGAGTCGTTGGATAGTTCGCGACAGATCGTCGATCATTCGAACGCGTCTGTTCGATCTGAAAAGATCAGATTTTCTAATAATTTCCCTGGAAAAGTATCACGACCTTAGAATGCTGCAGATGCATGAAAGCAGAGAAACATCGCAGAAATACAGTGTCCTTCCTCTTTGATCATTTTCCAGCGTACGTGTCACGTGTCTGCTAAATCCTCGATCCTTCGTCACGTTCTATTCGAACCGAAGAGATCGTCTTTCCTGTTATCATCGTCGGTAAATGATCTCGGAATCGTGTCAAAGGAAAGAAATCGAAGGAATATCGAAAAAGCGGCAATATGCTCCTTGTTTCGTTCAATTATGTATGACAGATTGATTCTGTGACCGAGATATGTTCGAATCGAAGAGACGTTGATGATTCTGCAATGGGCTTCCGGCACGACGCGTTTCTAGGTAGACACGCTAATCGACGAAGAAATAAATACGCGTTTTGTGTCATTGCGTGCCATCAAAGAGGTCTTGCATGTTCGTGGACACGGTCGTTCGTGCTCCAGTAAAATCACAGGAAACGTTCAATTTGTGGAAGTTCGTCGTTGAAGAAGAATCCTCTGACCAGGTCACTTCCTTCACCGTCCGCTGCTTCTCGATCTTTTCCACGAAAATGCAAACTCAAGCAGTTCGTTTCTATTTCGCTGTCAAATCCTTTGTTCCTTTCGCGCTAATGGAATCCCGACTTTTACGAGTCTTCGTTTACAATTCCTTTCTATTTTTATCGCTTTATACGGCGCTTCTGCCAGCTTGGTCGATGGTCAAAATAAAAATAACGACGCTCGATCGTAATAGTTTCTTACACAAAACGGTTCTTTTATTTGTAATTGAAATCTGTCGAGATTCATAGCAATCAGCTTGTTAGAGATGCCGTTCTTTAGTTACTTTCTCTTCCTATCGATGTTTTTGCAAGTCAACTTACTCCTTTCAATTTTTTATCGCCAGGCTAATTATCTTTTATCGGTACGCCAGAACCTGTGCTTAAGGCAATTGCGTTAGGCTACCGATCTCCGCGGTGCTGTCCAATTTGTCAAACGATCACGATCGTACCAATGTTTACATCTTCTAATTCCTTCTTTTCCCACCGTAATACGCCTCTATCCTATTCCCTTCAAATTTCATGCAAAAATTCTTTCGTAATATCCTGTTGTGCAACTTTACCCTTTTGTCCTTGACGAGAATCGCTCTCCGATGTTCTCCGACCACATTTTCCAACGTTTTGTCTTTCTTTTGGCACAGCCGTGTTCCAGCACGGAGTGTCGCGGAAATTTAACCCTCTGGAGAAAAATCTCTCTGTTCTTATCTAGACTGTTCCTTCATTTACGATATTCTTGGGTACCTCGCCAAATAGCCGTAGTCGTTCGCGAGATACGATTCAATTTCTCTCTAAACAAACTCTTCCTTCCAACTTCTTCCACGCGTTCCAGTTGCTCGCCAAAAGCGTAGCCTCGGAGTTTCTCTCTAAACAGTTCTATCTTCGTTCGTCCTTCGATCCGGTCTCTCCGACAATTTCATCCGGAAACGTAGATTCTTCGCGAAAGAAAACGCGCTTCTCTTCCACAACGAAATCCTACAATTTCTCTTTAAACGATCCGGCGCATCTTTTATCTGTTTCTTCGGCAACTCGAACGGCGTGCCGCGGTTCTTCGCGCGTCCATCAAACGCCTTCGCCCTCTATCACCATCCTTTGGTGGTGCATACCTTTCTCTCACGTTTCGAAGATCGTAAAATCGGAGCAAGAGTCGGACAAGATCGTAAAACGATCGCCCTTTTGTGACAAGTGACTGCGAGACGAGTGTCGAAATTGCACTGAGGCTGGTGGTATTCTACCGCCCCCGATGTAGCTTCTCCTTACCGCGTCAGAGTCGAGCCATTTAATAGTGGGGACTCGGATATCCCTTCTTTCACTGGGAAGCTACTCGCGAACGCTGTTCGTGTCCTTGCTATTCACGATCGCGATATCCTCGTTGCTTACGGCGGAGAAGACCTTCTCCCTACCGACCGTATTTCTTTCACCTTGCTGCACGTCCTCTTCGTCTTTTTCCTCTTTCCTTTTTCCCTTTCTTCGTCCTGCTGCTCCTTCTCCCGCTGCTGCTGCTGCTCCTCCTCCTCCTCTTTCTAGGTCTGTTTCATTCGCCTCTCGTTCCCACGATTCTCCCGTTTAACCGGTAACACCATTCACGCGGCTAATACCGCTGCCTCGAAAGCGGAGATTCGTGTCGATATTCAGAATCGCCGTGCAATTGCACGCTCACTGCTATTCCAACGTATTCGCGTTCCTGCTTTCTCGATCGATCAATTTTTTTCCACCTATTGTTCGTTGTGACCCAATGGTCGTTCCATAGGAAAGGCTGTTTCTGTTCACCGGGAAGCTGATCTCTTGGCTTTAGGAGCCTCCGATGAGCGACATCGGCAGTTTAGCGGAGATCGAAAAACTCGATCGGCAAAGTATAGAGGGATAAAAGGCTAATGGAAAAATATATTTTAAGATCTGTGTATTTTATTCCCGACGACTTTAGGAATATTATCTGTCGTTTTATTCGTCTTTTCTGTATTAGTGTTTTGCTCGTTTAAAACCGCGCGCACCGCTGAACGTTACCAGCGACCACCATCCTGTATTTCCATCTTAAACATTCTTAAACATCGTTGATTTAGTATCGGTTGGAATATTTCTTAGATACAAATTCGGATCTTTTCTCGGCTCGGATTAATCCGGGCAAAGAGAATCTTCTTTGTCGCCTCTTTTAAATATCGAAAGAAAAAATTCAACGTTTTTACCAACTTCGATTTCGACCTGCCGTTTCTTATTATTTCATTTAAATGTACAACTTTGTTCCTGTAGCCGCGTTGAAGATCGCTTCCTGTTCTCCATCCTGACACAAGCAACGATAAAATCGAGATACTCGCTGTATCATAACGCGAGGCACGAAAAGATGCTTAAAATTCGACGATACTTTCTTCCTTTCTCTCTCCTTCGCTGTCAGGAAAGACAACTTCCGACCTGTTAACGTTTCGCTTTAATTCGCAGCCGCGCGTTCAATTAAGGAAAGCTGTGAAACGATTTGTATCGAAACCGGGAAACTCGAGCGAAGCGCAAGGTGTCTGTCGTTCGCTGTAAGCGCTAACACTTTAACGTTGTAACATGTTAATGCGCTATGTTAACGGGCTAATTTCCCGTAACTGTTCGCATCGAACGGCCCATTGTTCTCCAGTGCGCAGCTATTTGCTCAGCAATTAAATTCATGGCTCCTGGTCGATCGTTTTACAACTGAAACTCGTTCCATTTTCTCGATAGGATTCCAAGCGTCTAGTTGCAGCGTTAATGAGCCCGTCTACAATCATTTGCAATCTTCTCGATGCTCGTTATCGATAGATAATAAGTATAATAAATGAAATTGCAACGAAATAATAATCAACTAGAATACGGACGTAAGAAAACTGGGGGAAAAACTGTCGGATCATCTAGGCGGAATTTTAAAAGTAAAACGGATACAGAGTACGGGTAGAAATGACAGAGAAACAAGTCGATAAACGACGGCAATAGAATGTAAAAGAAGATAATGAACATTCTACAGAGAACTCGCGAACCAGAAGAATTGTAAAAACAAATAAAATTATAATAGCTAGACGCGATTACAATACAATCGTAACTCGAATACCAATTAGCGCAGATGTCTATGAAGATTGTGATGGCTAAAGTCGATCGGTTTAATAAAATAATCGGTTAGTCTTTTAATAATCGCTATCGATGTTTCTATGCATATTTTTTCGCCACAAGATCGCAATTTTGGAAGACTTTCTTTTTTTTTTGTTATGAGAATAGAAGAAAGAAGAAGAAGAAGAAGAAGAAGGAAAGGAAAAGAACTGACGTAAAGCGCTCGATCCATTTTTATAGCATAGCATATAGCGTTAGGCATATCAGGGAACGCATGGTTCAGAGTTCAGAGTGATTTCAATACCAGGATAGGGAACGATGTCAGCGCAACAGTAGTATCTCAGCGTTCTGCTCATAATTTACGTTTTATCGTTAAAAATCTTCCAACCGCGTCAAACGTGTATCCCAACTCATTTCCATCTGAATTTTGATTTAATATTTCTTTTTTGTTTTTGTTTAACGATTGATGCACATGCAACGATACCGAACGATTGGAAATTATTAATTATATTATATGGCCGGATATTATAATGTAACTTGTAAATTACATATATATATGTGTGCGTGTGTGTGTGTAATTCAAGAGCACTATGAATCTTCTATCTACAACGCACAATTTTTTCACTGCCTCGAAATTGTTCATGCCGTTTTAATATCACCGGCACGTTACTGTTACTTTGCTTCAATTTAACACCGACGGTTCAAATAATTCTTGAAACAAATCTTACACGAGTTACACAACGATTTGCTCGTACGTCATGAATATAGATATTGTGTACTTAAATTGTTCGTTGATCGCTATTATCTTGCCTGTATAAGGCGTGACGGGCACGTAATTATTTTATCAAGTGGCAATTACACTTTGCAAATGACCAACTACGAGTCGGAGGTGTTATTTATTAATTAAAGAAGATGTTAACTAAGTTGAAATTAAATGGAATTTCAAATGAAACAGCTTCCCATGAATATAACATCTCTACATCTTATTACAACTAATACTGTCCAATTAAAAATTAAGAAACCTGCACACACTTGACACATTCACGCTGCCAATTATAATCACTAGACTACGAATCTTCGTGTAAATTTATATTTCCATTAATTTCGTGGCTAACAGAATAGAACTTAGATAAAGATCGATTTCATTTCTTGAATATCGTCACAAGTTGATCGCTTTCGTTTCGATGCTTTGCTTATTTTTCCATATTATACGCGTTCTCTGTATTCTCGCACCATAAAACCTATAAATCCATAAACATTTTCGCTTCGATTATCGTCCTATGCTAATCAACGCTTGGTCGCATATTTCCCGACGCATAATCCCTCGAATCGCTTGCAACGTCACTTCGATTCGTTTATCGACGAGAAAATACTACGAAAAGATTGGGAATTTTAACGCGAACCACATGGTCACCCACGCGATTCCATGCTTCACCTCTCGATGATCTCATCGCTGCAAACCCGTCGTACTTTCACGCGCAATTTCAAAGAGACGCGTTAGCTGATCTCGATGAATCATTGCTCGCATTCGTACGTCGCCGAAACGGTTGCGAAGGAACCAATTTTTCTAGGAGCGGCGCGATCTTCGTGAAAAAAGAACGCGACGAACGAACCGTACGCATAATCATACGCCGTGGCTGTAATTAAGGAAACAATTATTATTACGGTACATTTGCACGTGCGTAGCCCAGATTTCTGCCATGTTCACAGGCGTCCCGCAGCGTAACGACGCATCGAACGCGATGGCGATGTTGAATTTTCGAAACTCCTCCATACGTCGAACAAAAGCGCGAGCTACGCTTTTAAACGGAGATAAACCACTCGGATCTATATTTCATTCAGTTAAATCCAATTTCTGGATTTATTAGATTGCCCGAGACGTGTCTTTCTTTCACAGACACGTGTTTTACAACGATGCATCTTTATTACGAACATGAAACCTAATCTGTGGGACGTTGTGATCTTTAGTTTGATAGAACGAAATGGATCGATATTCGATAAAACGCAATTCGATAAAATAATATGAAACGGAAAATGTTGTGCATCCATTACTTCCTTATAAAACGAAAGAAACTTTTCGGACGACCTAATAGTTGCTGTGTCTGGGAGGATGGGACGAGGAGAAACATCTCCTAGCGCCGATTTATATTTGCTTTTATTTTATCTTTGAAATCGCACGTGTATACGAGTTTCGTGAAAGTTCGAAGCTGATCGAAGATGAAATTGCTCTTTGGATAAATCGAAGCAGTGTTTAATGCGGGCTCTTATATCACCTCTATCGGATTTTCCAACTTTTTTTAAATAATAACTCTAGATAGACGTTCTATTAATAATGTCAGAAGCGAATGATCACGCGATAAGATTGGTATTATGAAATACGATTTGTATTTTAATGACTTGTAGTTTAATCAAAATTAGATAATTCCAGGATAAACATCGTATGGTGGGTTCAGAGTAGTAAAAATTAATCGAGTAGATACTTGTATGTATTGTATCCTTCTTAGAATGTCATTCTTGACACACGGGTAAGTAATTAGGTTCTTCTTGTAATTTCTTTTGTACACGAAATAGTACACTGAAACTGACGTTTCGTTAATTGAAGAAACATGTATTGTAGTTTCTTTACTGATTTTGGTAATTTCATCGTTTCCGGCTGAAATGGAGAACGGAAGTTTGGCCGGAGAGTTTGACAATCGGCGGAAACGTTACCACTTCGTCGCATTGCCAAAAAAAGTAGAGCGACGACAACCTCGTTTTACAAATTACCCGAGAACCAGTTCTCGGATAGAAATGTCTGTATCGAAAATTATTTCTTCGTTTCCCTATTGATAGATATTAATTTAGTTGAGATATTAAGACGCAGAACGATTTTAATTATTGTTAGCGATGATCGTTGAAAACATAGTAAGAAATGTATACAGTAAAAGAGTTCTTAATATTCGAATACGAATAGCAATTTTTTAATAATTTCTTTTCTCCGTCAGTGTATTTTAAATTGTCCGTTCTATTGGAGATAAAAAAGAAATGAAATGAACTGAGAACATGAAAATTTCACGTCTTTTAGAATTTAATATCATCCTTTGTTTATTTTGGATGGAAAGGAATAATGGTATAAAATTAATAAAGATTATGATAATCGTATGCCTTAAATTCATTTATTTACACGCAAATATATTATATGTATACGGATAGATATTTATATATTATGTATATATCACTGTTATATTCCTATATAACCCTTGAGATTTACACGTACAACCTACGTTTCTTTCGACATCCTCGCTCTCGCGAAATGTTTCGCTCTCCACTCTTTTGTTTCGCGTCACGTATGTTGTCGCAGCAAACGAACGAGAACAAAATTTGCTGGAATCCTTTTTCTTTTTTTAATCTCGAAGCACTCGATCCGGCAATCTTTCGTCGTTTTACACAGTGATATATCCTTTTTTTTGTCTTTTTATTTAATCGTCTTTTATTGTTGCTTAGAAATGCTTAATCGATCATCGAACGAATATCATAGCCAAGACGGATAATATAAAAAACATGGAGAATATCTCTTTCAAAAATGACACGTATTCGAAAAGGCCATGGCTGTAAAATCATTTCGCAAACTCGATAAAGGCTAACAATAGCGAGTTTAGAATATAAAATATTGTCGTGTTACGATTACGAAAATTTTCAGAACAGTGCACTTGAGATTAATGTAAACGGACCTCGATTAACACAAACCTTGATTTTTGTGTGTTTACAATAGATAGAATAGATCTCGATAGTATTGCTAGAACACTTCTTGTTCATATGGACCTAAGTGATGACGAGTAGCAGCTTACCCACGTGTTTCGCGTCTTGTCTCTGTTGAGCATTAAATCATCAAAGAATCGTTTGAGAAAAGATTCAATGCAAAGTCTTCTTGTAAAATGATCCGAGAGAATTTCGTAAAAAGAATTCTGCACAGGATGTGAAAAGAGGTAATGTTAAATCTATTAAATCTTCATAGTACTAATAAGATTGAAAAATATTAAATTAATGTTAAATTTCATATTAATATTGTTATCGATACTATAATATTAACAACACTATAATATTATTAATGATATCATGCTTCATAAAAATAAGATTACTACTTGTTAAAAAATATAACGATGAAATTATCGATTTAATAATCCTGTTCACTACTGATTTCTTAATTTCTAAACTACCTTCTTCCAACACTCTGTGCACCAGACAAAAGTCGATCTTAATCTCACTTTTGAAAAATTATACAGTGTTCACAGATTCATATCATTGGAATAAAATATGAAATTTACTTAAGACAACCTCGAAAATTTAAAAAATGACAAGCTTGCGTGCTTATACTAAACCTTCGGCTTCATCGCGTAAAAAAGCCGAACATGTTTTTAAGATACGTATTTTCTCTCTTCTCTTCTCTCTCTCTCTCTCTCTCTCTCTCTCTCTCTCTCTCTCTCTCTCTCTCTCTCTCTCTCTCTCTCTCTCTCTCTCTCTCTCTCTCTCTCTCTCTCTCTCTCTCTCTCTCTCTCTCTCTCTCTCTCTCTCTCTCTCTCTCTCTCTCTCTCTCTCTCTCTCTCTCTCTCTCTCTCTCTCTCTCTCTCTCTCTCTCTCTCTCTCTCTCTCTCTCTCTCTCTCTCTCTCTCTCTCTCTCTCTCTCTCTCTCTCTCTCTCTCTCTCTCTCTCTCTCTCTCTCTCTCTCTCTCTCTCTCTCTCTCTCTCTCTCTCTCTCTCTCTCTCTCTCTCTCTCTCTCTCTCTCTCTCTCTCTCTCTCTCTCTCTCTCGTGCGCACGCTCTCTCGCTCTCTCTCTCTCTCTTTTTCTCTCTTTTTAGCTGATCGAGTAACAAGTATTCGTTATTTACAAATCTATGATAGCACAGGTAATTTCATAATCGTGCTACCATGACTTCCGTTTACATAACATCTCCTCTAAAAAAAATAGTTAAAAATAAGCAGCACATATTTCGAGTTTCACATGCATCTAATAGTGCCATCTATAACCCTGCCTGCCTTGTAACGATCCAAACTGGCTTCTCTTTACTTCTTTTTCTTTCTTTTCATCGAACTATAGCGACCAAATAGAGTATACGAGTTACATTAAAGTCACAATTGTTTAAAAGTAAAAATGCTTCTCAATCACAAATTTGTTTAATGCGAAGACACAACCATTTTTATTCTTATTCTTTTCGTCTTTCTATTTTTTGTCTTTTCTATCGCTAACGGAACTTTCACCATCGTCACAAGCTTTTGTCCTGACTGTTTTGTAAACGTATACGATCATATCGTATTAATCATCACTATGAACAAGCTCATTCGTGTTAACGTCGTGTGTATACAAAGAGAAGAAAAAGGATTTATTACAAAACAGCGGAGCTAATAACGAGTATTTCAAATGCGAAAGTAGCCTCTGATTTTGTTACATAGTTGCTGTATGATTTCGTTATAAAAGTAGCCTCTAATTTTCTGACATTAATTGCTGTATAATGGGACAAAATATTTTGCGTTGATTGAGAGACTGGAACTCCGCGTTTTAGAAAACGAGCCTTACACGATGTTATGTCATAGAAAATAAGAAAAAGTAACGCAAATCATATAATAAAAGCATTGATCAAATCATGAAACGATTTTCTCTCATTATACATATAGTACAAATCCAATAGTAAACGTCATATATGGCATCTTTCGAAAAAGCTTAAAATTGTTGGGCAGTTGGTACAAAATATTTCCGATATATACAAATTCTCTTTCATTTTTTTCTACCTCTTTCTCGTCATTTCTTACTCTCACATCTTTTTGTCTTACCTTTATATAGATATTAAACAAACAACAGTTCCCATCTTTATCTTACGGCCCACCGGTATGACGTAAACTTAATCATCCGTATACTTAATCAAATCTATGTATATAACATGTACACGTATAATAGTACTCTACAAACAGAGGGTCGTGTGATATTTTTTTCTCACGTTATAGTCACAAACCTTTCATGTAAGTGTTCCGAAGAGCTCTCGATCAATCTTGGTTTACTTTCCACGAGTATAGATTGTGTACATGTGTGTGTATATGTGTGTGTATGTCAGTCTTGAGCCACTTTCATAAAAGCTTTCTACTTTTATGACCAGGTCGTCTCTTATCTCGAACTTTTTCGTATCAATAGTGTGTTGGCACATTTCTCCTAATATGTAATTATTATATATACTTATATTTTATATATATATATATATGTATATATATATAATACGAATTCTATATATATATATAATATATATTCTATATATTATATATTCTATATATATATATATTCTATATATATATATTCTATATATTATATATATATAGAGGGTGTAATGTACCTGTTTATACTTCGTAGTGTGAGCGTGTTATGTTGTTATGTGTGATACTTTTCGCGAGCTTATGCTATTACTAATGGCTCATCATCGGAGAAGCCTCGGATCACGGGACTGTCTTCTTCTTCTGAAATTACAAAAAATTGGAAATTTTGAAAATCTTTTTACATTTTCTTAGATAAATATTACCAACAGTTTAAATTATACTGCATTAAATTATACTGTTAAATGGATTGTAGACTCACCTAAGCCGTCTGTGGTACCGGGGAAGGTGGCCTGCCCGCGTCTAGTGTCGTAGTGGCTATTAGCAAATTGCGTGAAACTATTGGGTAATCTTCTGTGTCTAATGATAAAGTATGCCAACGCAGTTCCCAAAGCAAGGATCAGAAAAAATGTTGTTATCGCATACGAAATAATGTTAGCCGTATCTATAGTCACTGGTAACGATGATACTTCTAAAAAGATTAATTTCTTGTTAATTACATTAAATTGCTTAAAATTAAATTAATTAAACCAATATTTGTTAGATAATTTTTTGGTAATTATATAATAACAGTGACACCTCGCCGATATCGAATAAGTCATTTAAAATATGATAATGATATGAAATGAATATATTACAAACCGAATACAGCAACATATTTTGACACTCGGCGAAATCGGTGAGGTGTCCCATATTGTAAATATCACAATTTTTAAGCTTGTATATAAAAGTAAAATTTACGGTAATTTGTTATTGAAATCAACGACTATAACTATATTCAGATAATTACCCGCGCTATGTACGGTGCTAAACACTTCGCTCAGAGGACTCTGGTAGCCTTCCTCAGTGACTAAACGAATAGCAAACGAGTAAATGGTATCCGGTTTCACACCTTTGTATATGTACGGTGGCTGATCGCTTTTATATATCTTGGCGATCGAATCGTTCATTACGTGTGATCCTTCTACCACCAAAACCTCGTAATGATACTTCTCGTCTCTCATAGCATCTGGTAAATCGTGTTCTTGCCAGTAAACAACAAAGCGCTGCTCATCATACAGAACCTTCACTTGATGAGGAGGTGGAATGTCTGGTGCCGTGTAGAAAACCGGTTGACTGGGTAGAGCGTTCTCGACATCCGTGGATATCGTTATTTGATACTTGCCGCCGTGTTTAATCGAGTTGAATGTATGCTTCATAACAGATTCGTTCGTTGCTGGCAAAGTCACTACGAAATGCTTTTTGAGCGTCGATTCTGTTACGGTGATCTGTAATTTTAAAAGTAGTAACTTTTAAACAAACGAATACTTAGGTAGTTTCTCCAAATTAATTTTACGATATAGCAAGAATATTCTTTCAGTTCAAGGGAAAGATATAATGCAATAATTCATATCGTTGAAATTTCTTATTCACCGTATATCTAATTGGCTCGTCGATGTTAGGACAACTTGCGCTCCAAGAAATAATTATGGTATCGAGCCTCTCTGTTGGAGTAACTTTTAGTTTCTTTGGCGGAGCCCGTTGATTGAAATGTGTGAATACCGAGACTGGTTGACTCAATGGCCCAGCGCCATAATCTCCGTTCACGCCCACCGCAAACACGTAAGACTCACAGGCTTCCAGTTCTTTGATAGTCGCTGACAGGTTTGTCGTTAAATACCTATATTCTGAAAATACAGTTAATTTTCAACTAATGAATCAAATAATTGCCGATCGTTCCATGTTTACGATTTACATTACAAGGCTATTACTTTGGAAAAATTCCTTCATTTTCACTGCATAATGAATTCCATACTGCCACTTAATTTTCCTGGTGCTTTTGGGCGGGTCCCAAGTAAGCTTTACCGACGTTCCGTGCGGTTTCACTAATTGCGCAACCAGGTTCGTGACAGTCGGCAAAGGAGTGCCCTCCGTGGTCGCAGTAACAGTCTTTGTCTTGCCAACGTAGTTCTTCCTCTTGGCACCGACTTCAAAACTATACATAGTTCCTGGAGCCAGTTTCAGTATCTCCACGCGATTCTCCGTCTTGATAGTCGGCGGTAGTACAGGGTATTTCGTCGGACCTCTCGGAGTAATGACATAGGAAACATCTTTCATCTTCTTCCATGACAGAGTCACTGAGTGATTGGTGACCGCCTCCACTTTAAGATCCTCAATATTGTCGATATTAGTGGATCCATCAAAGATTAAAGTTGCCACGTTAGACGAGGCAGACTCTCGTTCCTTATTCTTTGCTATTACCCAGAATGAATAATTCTTTCCTGCCTCGAATGGCATGTCTAATAAAGCGGAAGTCTTTTGCCTGAAGAATCGTACAGGTGGTATAGGTGGCGTTACGAATCCTTCGTAACCGGTAATAGGTCCATTCGGATGCAGAGGTGGTTTCCAGGTGACCTCTACAGTGGTTCCATTTTTTTGAGTCACGGTGACGTTCCAAGGTTCTGACGGGACACCTTCACCCGTTGTGGCGATTAAATATTTGGCTGGCGGGAATGACGTGGCTTGGCCCTTTATTCTAACGTGAACTGTCATGTTGTAACGAGTATATGGTTTAAGATTGTTAAATTGATACTCCATTTCTTCGATCCAGTGGCTAGCGTTGGTCCAATTCGCTCCAGGTACAGCGTACGCTATCGAAGGTAGGAACTCGAAGCTGACGTTGGTGGGCAATGGCATCCACCAATATAAGAACAAGCTGGTAGCAGTGACCGATCGCTCGTCCACTCCCATCACAAGCACCTGGTAAACACGAGAACTATTCTTCTCGCAATTGCTCTCGTCGAAACCATCCACGCAATCTTGTTTACCATCGCAGTACGATGCCAGAGGGAAGCATCGTATCTCGTCGCAGGGGAACAAACCAAAGAAACAAGATGGCGTGGCTGCCGGGCTGGAGTGTTGTTCTCCGGAGCAACCTAACTCGTCACTACCATCTGGACATTCCTCCACGCCGTTACAAACGCTCCTTATGGGAATACATGAACCGTCCATACGACACGTGAATTGATCCTCTCTGCAGGAAGGCTGATCACTGTCGCCACAGTGCAGTTCATCCTCACCGGAAGTACAATCACTGGAGCCATCGCAAACCCACGAATCTTGTATACAATCGCCATTTAAGCACTGGAACTGATGTTCCCGACAGACCTTAGCCTGTTCCGTAGGATATACCACCGTCCATTCCTCAACATCCTCGTTACCACAACCCATTTCATCCGAGTCGTCTCCACAGTCGTCTACGCTGTCACATTTCCACCAGTATGGCACGCACTTCTTGTTATTACACATAAACATCCAATTATTGCAAGGGCTGCTAGGAAGAATTGGTGCCAGTGACGGTGGTTGCTGAGTGGTACAGTTAACCTCGTCAGACCCATCGGCGCAGTCTTTGTCCCCGTCGCAAAGCCATGAACTGTATATGCAACGGTATTTAGTATGCGACACATTGCACGTGAACTGCCACTGTTCGCAGACCATCTCGCTACATTCATTCTCGTCTTCTCCGTTTTCACAGTCTGGTTCACCATCGCATTTCCAACTAGCTGGTATACAACCTCCATCCTTTTTGCAAAGGAACTCGTCGGATCTACATGTGCCGGGGAATACCTTCTTGCTGCAGTTCTTCTCATCGGAACCGTCTCGGCAATCGTTCTCATTGTCGCAGCGCCATCTGTGTGATATGCATCTACCGTTTGCGCACCTGAACTGTGATTCCGTACATTGTGGATAGTTGCAATTCATTTCGTCTTTACCATCCTTACAGTCGTGATCGAAGTCGCAGACCCAGTGCTTCGAGATACATCTGTTGTCATCACACTCAAAGTTTGGCGTACACGTGGTGTGTTGTGACGTGCAACCGAGCTCGTCCGAATTGTCTCCACAATCATTGTCCCGATCGCACCGCCACGATGATGGAATACATACGTCATTAGCGCAAGCGAATTGATTTGGGGCACACGTACTGGCTACCCTGGGACACGTGGAATTGGCGAACGGGGTGATTCCTCCTGGACACATACACTTGCCATCGATCATTTCCATCCCATCAGGACAAAGACAGACATAACCACCATGAGGTGCTCCGACACAAATGTGCGAACAAGTATTATTAACGCAAGCGTTGGTGCCTTGCTGAATGCTGTGCGCGAATACTTTGAGATCCATCAGACCAGGCAATTGACCTATGATAGAAGTGATGCCGAAACCATGATCTTTATCTGCGACGAATATCATAGATTGCTTCCAATCATCCCAATACATGTTGTCCTTGAATACTGCTATAGCAAATGGATGTGACACTTTGTCACTTTTAGAGATCACTTTCTTGAATTTCTTTCCATCGAAGTCGCTAGATCCGATGTAATCCTGCCTGGCGTCCACCCAGTAGATCCGTTCTGCTATGTGATCGATAGTTATTCCATTTGGCCATTCGACGTTTGGTTCCACAAACAGTCTCTTCACATCCGTTCCATCCAGATTGGCTCTCGATACAGAAGCATTTCCCGGAGCCCAATCGGTCCAAAACATATACCCATTCATTGGATGAACAGCTATTCCTCTGGGTTTCTGCAAGTTATTGGGTCCTAGGATGGTCCTTCGCATTCTTCCCATGGTAGAAATGTCTGTCCTGATCACCTGAATCCTCATTTTAACGCCATCAACGATATACAGGAGATTAGAGACCCAATCGAGAGCCATTCCTTCTATGGAACTTAAATCCGTTTCTACTAGAATTTCGGGAAAACTTACACCATCTTGGAAACATTGTCTACCCACAGTGTCGTTGACAATATCCGCCCAGTACAGACAATTGTTCCTCATGTCGAACTCGATCGCTATAACGTTCTTTAAATCGTGAATAGGTAGTGTTACCAATTTCTCGTCTAATAAATTGATTCGCGAAATATGCTCACGTTGAGCTACCAATAAGAATCCAGGTTTTTCCTCTATAGGGCATGGAATCTCGTCCGGCTCGAAATTTCGCGCTAAACCACCTATGCATTCATCATCGGCCATCTTTACATAACCCTTTGTTCGATTATAAAATGCGCCAGGTTCACAGGTACTCGGTACAGCATAAGGGTCATAGAGAGTCATGGTTTTATCTCTGATACAGTGATAAGGAATTCCAGTTCGTACGAAGCCAAAGTCGCATTGATAATCGTTAATATCGCATCCACATATTTCCGTCTTTATTGGTCGATCATAATCCATCCCCGTGTAACAATTAGCTTTCAATGCTCTTCTTTGATAGACCTCTTTCCGGCCTAACACGCAAGCCATCACCGGTTCATCCGTACTCGTCGGCGACCAGAATTTAAAATCATCCTTGGTACAATCTCTTTCGAACACGTTCCTCAGATCAACCTTGATTATTAGCCACTGGTGCTGGCCACTACCTGAACCGAACATCGTGAAAACTGTAGTATTTTCCCCTGGTTCGGTCATCAGTCCGTATACGCGCAACATTTTCTGATTGAATTCGTACGACTGCCAGGTCTCCCCTTCGTCAATAGAGTAAGAAATGTCTCTGGTTTCTCCGCGTGACTTGAAGTACTTAACGGCTACCAACAGACCACCATGGTCTCCCATGTTAAAAAAGTAGTAGTCCTTGAGGACCTGTTTCCAAGTAAGCCCAGCATCTCTCGATACATATAGAGCAGGGTGACCTTTGAGATTTGGCCCTATCACTCCTGTAGCCATTATAATACCAGGAGCAGACTTCGAACTCATAATAGATACCGATCTTGTCACGGGATATAGCTGACTGAAACGTTGGCTCAACTGCAACGAACAATTTTTACCGCAGTGTATGTAGAAACCTTCGTGATTGGCAGCAGGTGGTTTTATACTGTTCCATGTCGCACCATGATCGAATGTTATCACGGAAACTAAATGCTCGAGTCCAATAGATCCTGATGTTGGTGCTCCTTTTACTTGCGACGCTATATAAATGCCGCGGAGACCTTCTACTTTGTACAGATCGGTAAATGTTTCATCCGCTACGTCACTGGAAAAAATTACATACGAATTGGTCATTCGTTCCTTATCCTTCTAATTGTTTGCTTGAAATAAGTTGAGATAATTACTTTAACCAACTGTCTTTCCAGGTACTGTTCGGGAAAAACGTAAAAATTCCCTCGAGAGATAATATGAACGTAGCCATTTTCTCATCTATAATTTCTGATATATAAAGATTGACATGCGTTTCATCGTGAGAAGCCGTAACAAAAACTCTGTTATGTGAAACATCGACGACATGATAATTCTTAATTGGCAAAGGCGTATTAAACTCGGCCTTGACGAAGCTAAAGTTCTTGTAAGATACGAAAAGATCCAGGTGTTCCGTTCCGTTCTGCGAAGCAAAAATTTTGTTTATTCGCAATGTATATCTGGTCAAGATATATACCGGATAAAATTTTATAAGCTTGATTTATTACGTGCCTTTATTTTCTTTGAAGTAGCAAATCTATAGTCTCCTCTAATTTGAAAATCTTCCACTTCTGAGATAATCACTGTCGACGGACCGATTAAGCGAGTCACTGAGTCTTTTAGCAAATTATTCTGCAAATCAATCTGGTAAACGGTGTTTCTTCCATCAGAATGCATGCGTTCGATTATCAAAGCCGGTGCAGGCGACCAAAAGAATGCTTTCACGTAAGGACGCAATATCATCCATGTGAAACCAGTGTTCGATGATAACCATAGCTGAAACCAATATAATAGAAGCATAGGAATCATTTTTCTAAACTGAAAATTACTTTTAATGGAAGAGTATCAAAACTTACATTGGGCACAGGACTGACTTTGTCCAAAGCAAGGACAATATCAACGTCCATTTCATAAAACGAGATTTCACTAGGATGAAACCGTACTCGCACCTTATTTATCATTTCTCCATTATCTGGTGTAATGAAAAGTAACTTGTGTGTACTGTCCACAAAGATACACTGGAAAAAAACGTTGAATCATGTTAAAACGATAAAATGAATGAAATGCAAATGGAATAAACTAGAATAATAATAAAATAATTATGAGCTCTTCGGCTATAAATGAAAATTGGAAGATAATACTAATGAAATATGAGCTTACAAATCTGTAATATTTTGGATGATTGGTAAACTTGTCCAGGGTAGCGTACTGATCATCTCCAATTCGAAATTTTTCAGTTATATTGACAAACGTGTCGCCATAATTATAACTTATATACACAGCACTAGGATTAGTAGGTGTTGGAGCTGCGCTGCTCTGCAATTTCATCACTGGTGTACTGTCCCTTGCCAAGCATATTATCACATTGGATCTTTCTCCTACCCAGTGAACTATCAACTGTTGATGGGAATCATTTAAAGCATTGATCTGCGGGGAAAAGAAAAAGTTGAAACATTAATTCCAAACGTGAAGTTATCAGAGATATCATCAGTCACAACATAGATAAAGATAAGGATGAACTGAAAAGTACAAGTATGATATGGAGGAAAACATTGCACTAACGTGTTTATATACATACATTGATTCGTATAAATATAAAAAAATGTAGTACAAAATTTGTTTTGCACTCAGTGAAGATTGAACGAAGGTCAAATGTATTAGTTATTGCACTTCATGGAAAATGTTTGCGTACTCCTTACTGTGAAAATACATACAGGAAAATTTTTATGATCTAACGATTCTAATAATGAACTGTGGATTACCTAATATATTAGCATGACGTGATAGACAAGCGGTGAATATCGTTAATTTATTACGACGAATTGCACAATAAAATTTTAAACCACAGAGATATCGTCAGCTCGCATCGTAAGCTCTAAAATGTACGAAGTAATTTTTTATTTTTCTCTTCCCCCGGTCTTAAATAACTTCAAGGATTTCTGCAGTGTGATTACATTACACATGTGAAAAAAAGTGAAAGGAATTTCTGAAAAATCGTTGGCAATATTTATTCACTAATTTAACATCTATTCTGTACATATTACTTATCATAAAATATTATTTCCTTGCGGACAAAATATTTATTTAACTTCATTCTGAAATAATTTCAATTAACATAAATAATTAACATAATGAATTATGTATTATAACATACATAAATATAAAAAGAATGTTACTTTTCCTTTTTTCAATTCATTACAAAATTCCAGATTAAAAACCTCGGGTTTTATTATAATTGTTATTCTGTTAAGTAATTGAATCCCTAGATGGAGTTCGTAGCAAAAGATAAATAATACGAGTTACGAGCTAATACGAGTGACTAATGCCGTAAGCTTTGTTAATATAGTTTATCAACTTAACTGACTAATATAATACATATGTATTCTTTTATTGTCATCCACTCAAATACTTTAGTCTGTAATCTTACTTTGGATTTAATTGCATTCGCTGGAATGACACGTATTACCTATGAGTAGCTGACACACGCTGCTTATACACTATGCATCATCAGAACATTTCATATTTGTTAATATAAACGTCTGTCCTTGAGGGAAAATAAAACTGCGCTATTTCATTTCATTTATCACGCCGTATATTTCGTGAAAACATTTCGAATAGGTTTTACGTAAAACCCGTACGAAAAATAGTTTCGAGTAAAGAAGTCAAAGTACACTTCTATCGAATTCAATAATTATCGAATAAGATAAGACGAGCCACTACAAACAAAGAAAAAAGAATTGCGGCCAGTTGTAATAACAATGATTTCTACGATTTCGATTTAGCTAAATATAGAACGCTACTAGGTATTCTTTTCGTCGGACAACCTTATTTCCAATTCATGAGCACACAATATGATAAATATGAAACATGTCATTGATTTCAATTGGAGTAATTCGTCAGTAGGCATTGTTCGTTCAGCTGACACGATACAAGACGAACAAAAAACCGTGGTTTTTCGATAACAAACACTGGAGTGCTTTATTTGAAATATGGGTTTCGGTCGATCGCTAAAAAGGAAATAGAAAAATGAAAAATGGAGGAAAAAGATGAGAATCCATCGCAGAAAATAAAGGAGACGGATAGAGCGGTTACTGACCTCTGCGTGTCAATAACAGAACAACCATGACGCGTTACTCCGTTTCGTCAAGATTGATTAAATTTAGTCCGGAAGGGACATAATACGGCAATTACGTTCTCCGCTGTTGAAAGCACAAAGGCAGCGCTATGTATACCGGCCTTATTAGCTGCCGCATAAAATTCTAAAAACGCACCTTATCGGCGAGTAACAAGTATGCACAAGGAATGATAAGAGAACAAAAACAACCTAACTTATGCGGGAAATAAATCGATGGCATTGCCGATGCGCAAACTGGATCAAAAGAAACAGATTGTTGGTAAAATATTAAAATATAATATCGTACCTTCGTTGTGATGTTTGGATTGTTATTTGGAAATAGCGGAACATCCCTGCGCGTTCGACTAGCTGACGTTTCCCTGACATCGGAATAATCATCCCGATTTATAACAAGAGGCTGCCTATAACCATAAGATTCATAGTCCTCGGTAATGTGAAGGGTTTTCGCTTTTTCACCGAATCTCTGTCCGTTATTAAAACTCGTTAACAACATAAAATGTAAAATAAATGCGGAATAATAGAAGACCGAAGTCGTCCGGCCGGCCATCTTGCTCAGACTGACTTTCTTTAATCATGGCATGTACAAATATATATAACTAGATATACAGGGTGTCTCGAGCAACTGGACCAGACTATAATTCTGAAATGATGGAGGGTAGAAAAAAAGTTTCATTAGGTAAAATTAAGTAGTTTCGAGTGAATCACGACCTGATGTAAGTATTTACACATCTACTGTGAAAGTTGAGTAGTTTTGAAAACTGTAAGGTTATCCCTATTTTTTAAAATGGAACTTAAAGTTTTGTATATTTTAGTCGATGAGTTTGTTTTATTCCGTATAAAGAGTGTATTATATTGGTCGTGTGTAATATAATTATCTTAAAAAATATTTCGTTTCAGTTTCATGAAATTCATCATATGAAAGAGAAGGAAATAAATTAGAATAAACATAAGGTTACTGCGTCACATCTTTCCTTGTCATTCGTACAGTCAGTTCTGCACTTCAGAATTAAAGTTAAAATGTTTTCTATGCTAATAAATTTTCGACGTAAGCATCATAATACTCTCTAAAAAAATGTTTCTATTTCCTAGGGGGTCAGAGTTGTAGTTTGACCTCGTTGCGTGAAACACCTTATATATACGTATATATATATATATTATATATTACGACAATGTGTGTATTTATGTAGAGTATATCAAGATGAAGAACTGCATGTCTAATATAATGCGTCTTAACGCGCATGCGTGCTTCGTCATTTGTATATTTATCTTTAAACAGAATGATCTCGAAAGTTTTTGCAAGATAAGAATTCATAATATTAGATTAAGGTAAAAATTAGAAAAAAAGTAATATCTTCAAGTTCTTTTAAATTTTGTACAATTTCATCTTCTGTATAATAAATAAAACCTGCAATAAGGAAGATGTCGCGCATTGAAGACGCAGCCATACCTCGTGACGATTATTGATTGCGTTTTGGAACACGCTTAAGTTTAAATTGTTTGGTAACTATTTTTAAAAATCATTGAAGATATTGTTAACGCACTATTTTGAATAACAACAGTATTTTTATCAATGCATCTAATTTGTGTAAATTAATAAATATAATAGTTATATTCAAAATAATTACAATTACGAACAATTAAAACGTAATTAAGACACTCGTAAAGTTTACTGGCTACAAATTAATATTATTCAAATATAAATTGGAGCATAATTGTCAACGTAGTTATCAATGGGAAAAAAGGTTCGTAATAAAATTGAAAGTCATCATTGGGGAAGTAAGTACTTTTATCGGTGACTCTCAAATGTATGTAATAATAAAACTACATTAGATAATGACTATCATTTCCTGGCGACACCATCAAGGTCTCCCTCTGCTCTCGGCACATCTATTCAAGCAGAGCGTATGATTAAAAAAAAGTTTCTTTACATTTCTAATTACTAAATACGTAAATAGAATACGAAATATATGTACAGCGAATAATAAAATTTCTGTTATATTTTCAACTGTGCCAATAATTTTGTAACTTTGTACTTCATAAAAAATTTGTCTTATAAAAACAACAAATTTTTAAAGTTGAAATTGACCCAAACAAAGATACAAAGATTTAAAGCTTATACTGTCTAAGATAAAATGGTATTATAAAATTATAATCTTGCCTTCCTTCTTCTTATCTTATTAATCTCTAATCTAAAAATGTTATCAGGATTCATGGACGAGGATGGAAATACTCTTAGGATTTCGTACAACTATAATTATTAGATAGTTTTACAATTATTATATATTTTCTATTATAATCATTTTTATTTCTTATAATTTACTGTTCTTCGTTATCTCGTATTTATATTTATATATATATTTATATTTATATATAAAACACATAGCTATGAAATATTAAGTTGTGTGTAGTGTAGCAATGCGACTCCAAATAGTTTAAAAAATATCCACTAAATGCACATGCATTAAACTAGAAAAAAGCGAACAGTGTCATCGATTTCATTGTATGTTTCTTTCTTCTTTTGATTAAGATCGTTAATTACTGCGTTTCGTTCTTCTTGCCTAGGCGTATACTGCGTTACTCATGATCGTATGTACAAATTAGTGAAGCGCACAGTACAATATATAGTAAAAAAGATGAGACGTTTTACAAACGTATTCCCAACATGTGCTACTCAGAGGTATCGTCGAGAGAAATATGATTATTACCACGTCAAGAAAAAGTGCATTCCAAGAAAAATGGAACAAGTCGACGTCGATTGAAATGAGTCGCATTGTAAATGGACAACATCTGAACAGAAAAGAGGGCGAGAGCTTTTAGTAAAAATGAATAGTTCTTAAATAATCGTCACTGAAAAAGATGGTCAAAAACGCGGTTCTTAAGTTTCGACCTTAAACCATTCTTACACTCTATATGAAACAAAAAACAACCGTGATAAATATTTAAAAATGTCAAAAGATAAGACAAAAGGAAAATAATAAAGAATACGAAAGTTAACAATCGCGTAAATCGCAACGTGAATACGATATCAGTTAATATCAAGCGGGACGCTTCAAATGGAATCGATACCATTCCCGATTCTTCTCGTTGATAAAAGCTCGCTTGATAAAAACTGCATCTCACACGCAGAAACATGTATAAAGAACAATTAAATATTATCTCTTCGTTCTATTCTTAATTTCGTCGAATCGTGATATTTTGGGATCGTATATAAGAGGAAACTCTTAAAATTATTAAACAATGTGTGTTCCATTTCTTTTTTTTTATAATCCTCCAATGCGTATTCCCTTAGGGCGTAGCATATATTTAACAATTTTTTAAAAGCTAATTTATATTTATATTTATATATAATATTTATATATTTATTTATATATTTATATATGTATTATGTCCCAAGTTAGTGTGCCGCTTAAATATATATATGGCAGTCATCGAAACGCAAACGAATCGTTTGCGGAGAAACGCGAAATTAAAAAAAAAGAGGTGCTGGGCGAGAGAAAGTGTATATACCGGTGTACAGAGACCTTACAAATGAACACGTGCATCGATTGAGCTGCTTAAATTGATAAAACAAGGCAGATATCATGAATTAAAGAACAACGTTTCTTTCCTTCTTAAGACGAGAGCAACAACGCGTATCAAGTTACTGCACAAGCTCTAATAAGAGTTTCTTCTAAAATAGAAACATTATAGCACTCTAAGCTGCTACAAATTTTTATCTATGTAGTATAAAAAGGGCTAGAAGATACTTTTCAATTAAACGAGAGTTATATCTCATAAGGCATTGCTTCTCGAGTTCAACAGCGAACGTCTGTTCAAAAATGGCATTTACGCGACTCGTAGAAACATAGAAAATTGTTCGAAGCAATATTAGCAAATACATACTGTAAAAAATAGATCACTTATCGAGCTTATCACGTTTCACTGCTGTTATTCGATTCGTTACGTGTCATTGCTTGAAAATGTGATCTACTGGCTTATCCCGAACAGTCTGAATTAACTTTATAATCGAATTCTTATCTGACTTATAATATGCAGAACTTTTGCAGTAACTGATATCAACTATGGTATCAACTAAATATTACAGACAAACGAAGGATCGCCTTGGCTACATTGTAAAATAATATCAAAACGCAAGATACGCCCACGTATTAAATTACAAAATCTAAAACTTGTACTCAGTAGTTCACTATGCGAGTATGCGAGAAAGATGGGCAATCAATTTTGACAATTAATATCCATGTTCAAGTAAACTCGATCACGCTAACGTGGGACATCGAATGTTTGTATGTGTTTGTGTGTCACTTTCTCAACTAGCGATATATTGCAAAGTGTCCGAAAATTCCTTGAAGAAACTAAAAAAAACGCAATTAAAGACTTCAAATGGCCTACGCGCGCGTGAAATGTTTTAAATACATACAGACAGCTGCTTAAATATTTTCTATTAGTTTCTTTTTTTTTTCTTCGTGATGAATAGTTATCGAAGATGGTAGGCATTTTTCGTAAAATCGACACGGATCTTATAACAAGTCGAGTCTTCCTTCGATTTTGTTTCTTTCTCGTTTTTTTTTTCCAAACACCATGTCCGCGTGTATGTCTCCTAATTCTTACAATCAGCGCTGCCTTTTTATTTATTTGTTAACCACGTAGAGCGACGAAACATTTCTTTTAAACTGTGTGTGTTGTGCTGAGCGGCTTATACCGAACTTCACTGCTCCAGTTTAGCTGAAAATTGGCAAACAAAGCAAACATTAAATTAAAAAATGTTAACGCGTATTACGTAGAAGGCATGTGTGCGTAGTGTTTCTTTGGAAAACAATGGTAATTTCTTATCCACGAGGCGTAGAGCTAAATTAGTCTTATCTCTCTTTCTATAGTTCATAAAATTGTCAATAAAAACAAATTCTTAAACAACTTTTTAAGATTTCTATAAATTGAAATGAAAAAGAAAAAATATATATATCAAGATTTAAGTTTCCTTTTAAACTAGCGAACTTCATCTAAAAAGATATTCCTTAAATAACATTTAGAATATTATTACATATTTTTTCGATGGTAAACTAAAATATACAAAATTAAAGATCGTACCGCTCTAGCCTCTTTAAAATTTAATACGCACGATATTGAGCAAGAATGCGTATCAAGTATCCATAAGGAAATATAGCGCAGCCTGTTTTTTACCTTTCCACTTTTTTGAATGTTTAGTCTTCAAATCTGCTTTGAAATATAATTGCATTTGATTTCAATATTTAGCCTAATACACATAATTTTTAAATAGTAAAATGGACAGGTTGAAACAGGTCACCCTGTATATATGGGAATAATAATACTACGTCTCAAAATATCTTTTAATGCTGCTAAATGAGTGCTATAACACTATCTGTCAAGGTTTGACATGAGCAAGTACGGATACTACACACAAATCTGGGCAATTAAAGTACATATGCACGAATCAGCTCTATCATTTAGGAGCTGCACGCGTTTATGTAAGTCGCGTGTACAGCCAAAATTTACCTCCAACAGTAGAAGGCAACAGTGTCATATCTTACTGATAACCAGGATGATTTCTCTGAAAGTATTTTCTTTTTTTCCGACCAGCAAAGAAGCGTGAACAAATGATATAATATGTATGATGACATAACGAAGCAATGACAAAAGGATGGCAGCAATATAATCCAACAATGATATACAATAAATCATGTGTGTCTACGCATATATATAATAATAACAATACATTATACTAGAGCGAACGAAAGAAATGTTTCATGAAAAAGCAATGAAAAATGCTGATAAAAAGCGCCTGTGAACTGAGCTTTGTTTGGTGACATGATTAAAATGATTGTGTTTCATATTCTCTTCCTCTTGTTTTTTCCCGAATGAGACAAAATTTGACTCGTACATTTCATATATTCGGTTTTCATGTCTGGAAATGTTTTGTCGCTAAAGTACAGCTGCTCGCTTAGGGATGATAATCATCCATCGCAATTCGTTGATCCGCTCACGTTACACTTTGTGAAATTAAAACTATCCTTTGCTGAAATACGATATTTTTCATTTTTTAATTTGCGTTCTAGTTTCTCATTTGGTCTTCTATAATCCATACACGTTTATATCCAAATGACATTTATCGACTTTGCTAAATTATATAATTTATACAATTATAAAATTCTAGAACCTTCAAATAGAATAACTTCAGAATTTACTAATGCCGGAACATGTAACTTGGCAAATCTTTCTAGCACTCAATTATGCATAGCTTCGCTAGATTCTATAGATAGAGAGTAGAATTTTTCACAGAATCAATAGTGTTTGCAAAAAGTAAAGTAAAAATTAACACTCCCTTTTTATGTCAAATTTTTACTTCACTTCAGATTGCTATCGTATCTTTCTCAAAATTAATAAATGCTATCATTCGAAAGAATATATACTGCATCTCATAACTATAAGACCAGCCTAAGATTCTCAATTTTTATATAGGTACAACGCCAAATCTAATTAGAAGCATATAAAAGCAAACAGAAGTTATAAAAATTATAAAAGAAGAACTTGTAGAAATTATTGTTACAGTTTCATTTTATTTCACCTTAATTTCAATTCTTTATAGTAAAATATTCTGCTACGCTGGTTCTATAGTTAGTCCCCATTTTTAGCGAACATACCGTACAAAAATTGAAAACTTTGGGTAGTTTTATAATTATGGAGCACAGTATATATGTATAACGGATAACGAGTTATGACTGTAATTAGCGACTTGAACGTTATCTAAGGAACTTTTTACGGTCGCGCATATGAAACACAGTTAAGCACCGCACGTACAGGTTCTCCTTTTTGTAGAGAACTTCGATTATAATATATATCATTCCGCATTCACAATTGGAAGAACATTCCTCTTGTACTTTTTTAGATATGCTAATTAAATGTAACCAAAGAAAAAGAAAAAAAAGGTGTAACAGAAGGATAGAGAAAAGAAAATTGGTAAACGATGATCAATGAAAATCGTGCAGTAGTACGACGGTAAAAATGATCTAATGATTATTTATGCGACTCACCGCAATCTCTCTAAATGTTGTTCCAATTGTGTACTGTTTTCTTACAGTTCATTGGTTTCACACTTTCTACTTTTTGGCTTTTCTAAAATATGATAAATGCAAAATGTGATCGAATGAAATGGAAAAATGTCTGCCAGCGTTAAACGTATACCGTGAGATGGTAATGACACGGGAAAACCTCGAATCTTTAGAACAATCGTGAATAATTCATCGGTCCGAGGTGATCACCTTGCCACTCGTATAACGATGATCAATGATATTTTGAAAACGAAGCAAAATATTTGTAAAATACCTACATTTTGGAACACGCTTTTTAACTGGAACTTTTAACCGGAGTTTTACTTAGCTCTCAGAAATGCACAGATGACGAGAAGCTAGCGAAAAACGAAGATTACTGAATGATTAATGCAAGAGAAAGGAAAAAACATTAAAAAGTCCATAGTTAAACATACACACCCTGTAAATATGCTCCAATACGAGCAATTAACGATGCTTACTAACAATGATTCGCGTTAAAAATTGACACAGCACTCGTAATGGACTCGTAAAGGTAAAAGAAAGTGATTTGACAATCATCAGCATGAAGAACAGATGACACGGAAGATGACATGAATAACGAGAAGTTTTTATAAAATTTTTAATCGATTTAAGAAGAAACGACGATTAAAGAAACGAAAATAACAGATTTGAACAACGAAGCGTTTAGCTAATGATATTTCGTTTCCTATCGAATTCCATCAATCTCTTTCTATCTCTTTTTTTTTTTACTTTACGTGATATGTTGGCGTTACGTATCTTCCCACGCGGTCATCCGGTCGCCTTTTTGCCGAATTTTTTTTTCAGATACTTCTAACGAGAGACTCACTTTTTCTTGAGAGTGAAGAAACTACGCCGCTTGGTCTCGGCTTGTGTAGGCGCGGGTAGAGTGTGCGCCCTAGACGTACCCGCACCTGATGTACCCTGTGCTGCTTGGTTCAACACGGTAACCCAGTCGTTCATTTCAGCATCGTCTTTAGCCTGGAATAGGAAGTCTGATCCGCTTTGTGACCTAAAAGATATGAAATTTTAATCGATACTTCTCTATCGTATTTATATTAAATTGTACGTTTATGATCACAGGAAGAAGAGAGCAGGATTCTCAACTTTTTCAAGCAAAATACGTATTCATCATATTATGTAATTTCTATGAATATATTGGCAATTATGTCAAACTAAATCACAAAGTTGCAGACCCTGTGGCAAAAGTTTTTGTAAAATCTCCTTAATCGTTGATATAAATTCTTAGCGTGAAGCCAAACAGCAACCAAATATTGCTCCTCTTCCCACTCTCTGCCATATTGGGACTACAAGCAGAACTCACTTTACTCGGAAGACATGTTTCTTCTTAGTGTAATCGCTCGCCACAGTAATAGTCGCTCCTCTAAGGTCCAGAGGAGACTCTCCCTTGTACGGTTGATCAGGCGCTGCCTTGTATGACTTTTGGTCGGTATATACAAACAAGCTCTGTCCACGAACGACCATGTACACTTTGTGCCAGGACCGATTAGACGCCTTCTTCGTTGTGCTCTCCCATTCGTGCTTTCGTTGCAACACGCCCTCGAATTCATCATCGGTGGGACTTCGTTGTTCTGTAAAATCGAATTTAATTTAAAGTCAAACTGACAAACGACAGAAGATAAAAATAACTATACTACTTGGCGAATAGTATGCGAAGAGTTAAAGAGAAAAGAACGTAATCTACGTTACAACATCCAGTTTCCTTTCGAACATGTAACACAACTGCAAACACAATTATACATTCATTGGGTGGAATCCATTTCAAGTAGGAAGACCTGAACAGTTAATCAGATAGACGTTATAAAACAATGCCGGAATGCAATCGAGATACCCAAACATGTACACGCATTCACCGTACAGCACCAATCGTAAACTTGATTCTGATCACGTATGATTAGAAGGATGCATACATTATTAACGTTTCCATAGCCCAGATTCCTAATGTTTCATTCAACATCCCTCGTACACGTATTCCAGACACACGTACGCAATTCAGGAAATTAAGGAAACGCTTCCTGCGATCATCAATGAAGCTGGAATAGCAAAATGTTTAATAGTTGCTCGACGATATGAAAGTTCATCTTCCAGAGGCTCGTATCACTACCTAAATAAAGTGTTAATTAATTTATTAATATATTTCGATCGATTATCAACTAGTGTTAATTCCATTAAGTTTACTTGGTGTGACCGAACGTTTATTAAATTCATATCACTGTCAAGCGAACTTAAAGAGATATTAACGAGCTATTATCGTAATTAAAATGGTGGGTAGGCATAACGGTAGCAGAAAAACTCCAGTGTGCACGATGTTTGAATAGAATTGCTTACCGGAAATGCTGCGCTCATCGTCACTCACGCCACTTCGATCTAAACTCGGCGACTTGGCGGATTTTCTCCAGCGGAAACTCCTGAACGGCGACTTGCTGCGACTACGTTCCTTACGTCTTAAAGTACCAGACTCGGAACCGCTTCCACCTTTCGGAGCTTTTAACACGACACACGTAACACACGCCACGTTATTAACTACTTACATCGAGTCACATCGACAGCCTAGTTTTATTTTAGAATTGTGGTCGAAGGAAGGTAAGGGACAGGAACGTTTGTTAAATTCGCATCGTTTTGCTGCACATGCAACGCATGCTCATGCGAGACTCACTTTATCCGCCAAGATACAAATTCTGGCAAAAATATGATCCGCTTTCGAAAATTTGTTCCATCGAATCTTTTATCAAACATGATTTTTTTTTTATTACTATAATTAGGCAAAGCACGATCGACGAGTTTACGATAACAAGAACGAGGTTCCAATGTTTAAATCGTATTTACTGCAAAATGATCGCGATATTATTAGAATGTTGCTCGATTGTGAATTTATAACACGTTCGAAAAAGCTATTTGATCTCTAATTGATTTTTGTTGGTTTATTTAAATTGTTTGTTACAGCGATCCTTTCAATCTCTTAACTTCACTGTTTCTCTACTTTGCCAGATTTTCTAACTGCTGGACAATTTATTAAACAGGTAGGTGTTATTACTACTGAAGTAAAAAAAGATGATGATGATGATTTTTAATCAGAGAAATTAATCAAAGTCGACGCGGGAAAGATATGATAATATTCGTGATTGATTTGCTAACGTATCTGTTTCATGAAACCTTATCATATTTTTCCCTCGTAATATTAATTTGTAATTAATAATCTACTATGAAAGACATAACTCTAAAATTCTACAATCTTTCTATTTCCCTATATCTTCCGTATATTACAAAGTTATTGTATAAAGATGTTATTGCTACGGAAATCTAGCGCTCGGAACAGGCTTTAACGTATTCCTTGAAAATTCTAAATCAATAACGACAGGTCATATACTGTACAAAAGCCATAGAAAGAAGACTAAAAAGGAAACACCCAGCAGATCTCACAAAGGATATATCTTAACAAACACGAATATGGTACTCCATCGGGGGTAGCCACCCACATGATAATCAAACAGATAAAAAATTCTACCAAATGTCCAAGTTGGACAAATTGTGAATGTGAAAAAAGAAATATACTGTACAAATGGCTCGTTTCCTCTTCGCAACGTTGTCTTTTAATAAGTTTTAACGTCGCAACAACCCAACGTATGTGGTTGTTGACGACGATAAAGAAGAGTAAAAATACTGTGAGGATTAGATTTTGTTGTGGAACATCGTGTTTTTCAAAAGGAGGGAAGAAACTTTCGAACTTTGTTTACCGTGACATTGACATTTTTATAGAGAAAATCTGCCAACTTTTGTTTTCGCTCATGGAAACGATATTAGCCAATATTCGCGTTTATATAGAAAGAAATATCGATTTCATACGGCTATTAATTTCACTATAACGTAGCATGATGACGACTTTCGACCCGTTTCTTAGAGGCAAAATAGAACAGAGCGACTTGTGTTGCGGCGAACAACCGCAAAAGCCGCATGAACCAAAAGTACACGTGGTACCAGCGCTGTCCACTACAGCACCAGCCTGGTCAGGCATCGCGATAATTGACTTAAAAATGAAAGAAATATGCCTGAAAGATTACAAGGGAAAATATCTGATATTGCTCTTTTATCCCTACGATTTCACTTTTATCTGCCCTACGGAAATCATACAATTCAATGATCGTATCGAAGAATTCAGTAAATTAGGTATACGCTACTTATCTCTTATTTTCTTTCCTTTACTTTCCTCTTTTAATTTCGAAATTCAAGATACAAATATATATATATATATATATGTCGGAGTCAAGATGGCATTTTGGGGCGTTCGATGAACCTTTACTTACTCTACCGTCGCGGATGTAGCTAATATTTATCGGTACAAATGGGGGCACTACAAGAGGCTATGAATAATGGCGATAGGATGGTCGAGATGATGGTGACAACGAATTCAGGTTCGATGACGAATCCACGGTCCACGGGAGGACAAGTATCAACGTAATACTCGATTCGGGTAACTTCTCAATCAGCAATTCGTCCAACGACTAACTAACAAACTAACTCACCCGTAATCCAAAAGAAACTGCCCTTATATGCTCCTGTCCCCACTTCTCGGGTCAATTTTTGTTTTCAAGGAGAGCCATATGATCATTTCATACCTCTGTCGGGTACACGTCCCTCCCGTGACCGTGGCTACGTCTAGTGACCCGCTATGTCACATCGAGCCCGAACCTATCGTCATAAAGTCAGATTGGAACATTAAAACTATTTCTTATTTTTATTACTTAAGTGCAGCTATAGTAAAAGTCTGGACTAGAGTATCGGGGTTTTTCCCAGCATTCCGCACGGGAAATCCCGATGTTCTTTCATCTCCGACATATATATAATTATACATTCATAAATTGAATATGTTACTCTGTTCGTTATCTTTTGCATCTCTCTCTACTTCGTACAATTATTATATAATACCAATTATTATATAATACCAATTTCGCTGGAAATGACAAACAGGCTGCGAGGTAATTGCCATTTCTACGGATTCTCCGTACGCACATCTAGCATGGATCATTACACCCCGGAAGCAAGGTGGTCTGGGCGAAATGAAAATACCCTTTTTATCCGATAAGAATCAGAATATATCGAGAATGTACGGAGTACTGGATGAAAAAGAAGGAATATGCCTTAAGGGACTGTTCGTCATCGATAGAAACCAATTGATTCGACATATCGCGATCAGTGAGATTTCCATGTCTCGTTCTGTCGACGAGACTCTGAGGATCTTGGAGGCGTGTGAATTCATCGACGAATTTGGAGGCGTCTGTCCTGCGGGTCCAAGAGAGAAATTAAACGATACAAGCGACGAGCTAAATTATTTTAGCACGTAATCGTTAGGTCGCCAATGTATATGCAAATTCGTATCTTCGTGAACGCCACTGAAGAAGCAGAGCTTTTCCAAGTTTAATCTTATTCAGAGGGAGATTCTCTATGTTTTGTACTTCTTTTTTTAATATTGGGATTAATTATTTTAATGCGATGAAATTCTGGAAAAGAATTCTTCGAGTATTATTAGACGACCTATTGATCTTTGGATTATAATTTTTAGTATGATATATTTTATAAGTTTTTTGTGAATGACAAATAAAGAAGACATTGATCCTTAAAATGGACTTACTTGTTGGACTAGACAGACCCTGCGAAGGTTTCAAGGGGGTGGTGGCAGGTGGTGTTTCTTCTCCTCGCATGGATAGACGTGCAGGTTTCTGAGCATGCACTATATACCATCACACCGATTATAACATGCCATACTTTGGAATCGTATTATACTGAGAATGAAGGCGTCACTCTATGAAAGCAAAACATCTAACACGACCAACTAAACAATACATTTTTCAAATTATTTGTTAAAATAAGCAAAGAACACTCCGAGAGATATAATGAATGATTGTTAAGCACTGTGGAATGAAACAAAGATGAAATAAGGATTTTAGATTACGATGGATCAACAATAAACAGACAAGCTGCTCTAAAAGCATCTGCTATTGCATAGGAAAGATGTTAGATACACATACAAACATACTTCAAAGTTCAAGTTATATTTGAATACTAACTTTCATATAAGTCACTGTGTGTGCTTACCTTTCAAATAAAGATTAAATTTTGTTGTATACTATTAATCGAGAGAAAGAACTTAATTTACGTAATTTGTACCCACCACTTTTATTTGAAAAATTATTATATTAACTCGTGTATGATAGGAATGTATATAATCGATATAATAAATATTGAATATGTCTGCATAATTCATGCAAAATTCAATTTTAATTGAAAAATATTCGTGATGTCGGTTGAAATATTATTAATCATTTTTTTTTTAAATACTCGTGTGTCTCAGGTAGAATAACTCCATCACCTGCTAAAAATAGTTAATAAAAGCAAGTAAAGGTTCGTAGCTGCGATTATAGCGAGAAACAGTAGTAATTTGCCTACGAATATGCTGAAAGACAGAACACGTGAAATTTATGAGAATGACCTGAATTGTGTAAAGATCAAATTACAATTTCAGAAGCTAGTTTTTATGCTTCTGCAAAGAGTAAAAGGTTTACATTATTTCTTACAAAATATAATTGCACAATTCGGGCAAATATTTCCATGGAAAGAAACTAAAGAAAATCTGCTGTAAAACGCTGCCAGATGATTTGATTTTATGCTCCATCACCAGCTTAAAGGATCGATATAGCGGGATCTATATATAAAGTGCAATTCAATCATCAAATATCAGAGCCTCGTTTATAGACCAACTACAGATACGTAGTTACTACTGCTGAACAAACATTCAGCAACATATAATTGCACGACATTCTCGAAAAACTAGATCGCCTTCTATAAAAAAAAAGGCACTGATATTTAATAGAGTGTTGTCATTAAGAAACGATAATAAAATTAGTAAAAGATATACTGTATCATAACATACAATGATTTCCCTATATTCTGAAAAAGATTTTTAATTCTTTGCACTTTTCGTTAGCCACAATGAAAGAAATCGAGTGATGTAAAAATGAATTGTGCAAAGAAATGAAATAGAAAATACGATAAATAAATTAGCAGATGTGTAATGCATTAAATGGTCATCAAAATGGTACAAACACAATACGTTATATGACGTTGATCATATAATAGATACACATGTATATATATATATATATAGTCACATAAAAGGTAAAAAAAAACAATCTGTTTGAAATAATCATTTGGAAATAAAGACAAAATTTCTAGCGAAAAGATGACGATATTTGTTTCATCAGGACACTCACCTTCCTTGGGCTTGTCTTGAGGTTGTGGTGTACGTGTAGAAGCCTTGCGATGTGCCACTGCGATTTGTGCATTCCGTGCCGCATTTTAAGGTGCGTTATAGGATAGAATCGATAATTGGGATTCATTGGATTTCCATTTGGAACGGAGTCACAATGGCGATAATAGGTTGGAAAGAGAAAAAGGCAAAAATAAACGTGCTGTTAGCAATTTCATGCTTATCCAAACAAACCAGTTTGTAAAACCAGTCGCCTGAGAGTTAAGTGTACAAAATACGTGGAAAGCAAAATCGGACGATACATATTGTATTAGTACAACAATAAAAAAAAAAGAAGAGAAAAAAAAACGTTTCTATTCATTCTTTATAGTAGAATCGAGCGCTCAACGATCATCAATCCCGCATTATCGTTGTTTTTGCAAGACATTAGATTGAGATATTTACTGATAATATCGTTTTAAAGCATCTAAAGAAAATGTTATCTTTCTTAGGTATCTTAATCGGTTTTTTGAATAGATATTCGTATTCTCTAATGCACTGAAAAGTGAACATTACAATGCAACGTATACGACACTCTTATCAAACTGTCTTTAGATAAAAAGACATTATGCAGTACATGTGTTATTATCTTACCATGTGATTCGTCTTCTCCGGCGGGACGTTCTCCAGTTGGTACACCTTCTGCTTCGGCTCTGTTATGCAAAAATCATTATACTCTGTTATACCTTATATTCCTTAATATTATTTCCTAGTTACCATTACAATATTTTATTCGTTTTATATTATAATTTTTTTATTATATCTTAGATCCAGTGCTACTTATAATTTTATTACTGGCTAATTGTAAGTATTTTTCACTAGCTAAATACGAAGCAAAACATATAATGAAAATTATTAAAATTTAATGGTACCTTTCGCTCGGTGGTTCGTCTGGACTAGTTACCGGTGTTGCTTTAGCTAATCGAGCTGCCTCGGCTGCTGCGGCCTCCTCCTTCTTGCGTCTTTCTTCTTCCTCTCGTTCTTGTTCTCTCCTCTTCATTTCTTTCAACTCAAACTGTAGCACGTACAAATGTTTTCATTGAATAAATTGTACAAATCAATATTTCTCATTCATAGAAAAAACACTAACCGTAGTGAGTCGATGCAAGGCACTAAACCTTTCTTCCTGAGCAGCTGCCGATTTTTCAAACGCTTCGTGCTTCTTAATCAGATTCTCCACTTCATCGATCGTGTGCTGTAACAATTACATTTATTATATCATTAATTTTCATCAAATATTATTAACATCGTTAAAGAATTATGTTAGAAATTAATTTAACATTACTTACGCCAAGTTCTTGACTCATAAGGTATGGTTCCTGGGCGACTAACCATGCTTCAGCAACCGCTGCGTCTCTTGCGAATTGATAGACCTCCAAAACTACAATAATACACAGACATCATTAATAAGGTGACCATATCATTTCTGACACGATAAATAGACTGCGGATATTTATATAGATTCGTATTTTTACGAACACTATTAAAAAATGTATTTCACCTACTTATAATCTATATTCTATCTGAGATATTTTAAAGATTTTTTGTACTTTGAAATTTCCTATAAATGCATAAAAATCCACAATAAATTATAATAGTTCAATCAAAATATCTATATATTTACTCAGTTGTAGATTCTCCCAACGTTCCTCCCATCTATGCAGCAACGCGTTTCTGTGATCAGTTAAAGCTGCCAATTTCTCCTTGATCTGGCTACTAGCATAGTGGTTCCTGGCTAACAAGTCTTTCCCAAGATTGATACACGCCATCAGATTGTCCTCCCTAGCATCTATTTCGGCTTTTAAACTTTGATGATTGTTCATTAGTAACTCCACTCCAGCAACGTCGCGAGGTTTCTCCGAAGTGTTCATCTGACGAACTACATCATCCATCCAAATCATCAGAGTCCTAACCATGTTGAAGAATCGGAACAGATCACCGGTATCCTCCAGTTTCGTTCTTCTACCATCGCAAAGCGATTGAAGATTGTTCCAAGCAGCAACTACCTCTCCTTCACGATTAGTGATCTCTCTAGCCTTGTCTCCGCAATAACTAGCCTGTAACGTAGCAGATTCCTCTTGGATCTGCGACACCTGGCTCTGCAACGTGGATAAATCCTGCATGAAATTGGCGTGCTTCCTCTGCAGAGCTGAGACTGAGCCAGCGTCGCGACCTAATTCGTCAGACATAGCGTTCTGTTTCTCCAAGATTCTTCCAAGCACGTCTTTGCAATCGTGGAAGAACTTGTGCAGTTCTTTACTAGCTTCCAGCATTTGCGTACGAGTCTCGATCAATTCCAGCAAATCTTGCCAGACTTCGTTCAAACCATCCTCCCATTCTGCAATAGTAGCAGCATCGGAATGACCACTTGCCATTAGAGAATCTGCAATTCCATTCACTGCCGCCACTCTTTCCGAGCCTATCGCCTCAGTATCTCGAGCAAACTCTTTGAACCTCTCCCAAAGGAGCGTCACATGATCGTAATCCTGACCCAATTCGTGGCTTCCAGCTACTAATTCTCTTTCTGCGATCCACTGCTCTAGATCGTCCACTTCTCTATTCAGCATGAACAATTGAAGAGCGTCGTCTAATTTAGCTCGACGTTCGCCAGCAAGATCTTTCAAACCAGCGTACAGTTTGTCTACTTGTGATTGCTTCACAGCAATCTGGTCAACAAGAGGATGTTGATCGTTAATGAGCTGCCTGGCGGTTTCTCCAAGCTGGCGGATGGTCTCTGCATAATCTTCCATGGCATGTTCCAAAGACTCGTGTTTCTTCATCAAGTTCTGGGCTGAAATTTCGTCCTTGCCACGGTCTTCTACCATCATATACAATTCTTGTTCGCTCATCCAGGATTCCGCTTCTGTCGCGTCAAAGAAGTACTGCTGTGCCTTTTCGTTTTGCAAGAGATGCTTGTTCCTGTCGTCTACAGCATGCTTCAGCTCCTTCCATTTCTCGGTTAATTCGGGTATCAATTTCTGGAACTCAGGACTATCCTCGTGGCCCTCGTCTATAAGTTTCTGTCCGTTGTTGCAGACCAGATTGATTCTGGGTTCATGGTTCTCTATCTCAGTACGCAGAGACTGGTTCTTCTTCTTAAGCATGTGCACGTTAAACAATGAATTTCCATACTCCGTACTGGTAGCCTGAGGCATCTTCTCGGCGATCCAGAGTTTCTCGTCTTCCACGTCGCGCCTGAACTGGAAAGCTTCTTTCTTCTTCTCTAACTGACGTTGACGATCGATCAATGGTGCTTTCAGTTGGGCGAATCTCTGAGCCACCTTCTCCTTCTTGCACTTAATCTCCTCCATCTTGTCGTCAGGCACCGTACGTTGCAAGTGTTCAGCCTGTTTGTCCAACTCGGTAACCTGTCTCGCTTTCACAGCCATCTGAGTTTCGATCATTTGTTGCTTCTGCATCAAGATATTCACCGATGCCAAATCAGAACCAGTATCCGTGCTTTCAATCTGTTTCTCCAGTTCGTTCATCCAAGAATCAATATCGTCGCAAGTCTGGTGAATAAGAACTTCACGATTGGCGTCGAACAGGCGTTCACCCTTGTCATGAGTAGTAGTCTCAAGTTCCTCAAACTGGTCAGCCAATTCTGCCACCTTAGGCTTGATGATCTCAGCTAAATCAGGCTTCTGTTGAATCAATTCTTCAGCAGCCTGTTGTAATTGCTGCAGACGATCCTTATTACTCGCGATTTCGGCCTCAAACGCCTGGTGCCTTGTCCACTTGCTATGCACCGTCTTGGCACTTCTATAAGTTTCATCTTGAGCGGTGATGTGCTTCTCCTGAACCCATTCTCCCAATTCTTCGCAATCCTGTAAGAACATCTGCAACTGTAACTGATCCTTGAGTTTCTCCATATACTGATTCGCCTTCTCTCGGTTTATTCGACGACGCTCGTTAATGCTCTCTGCCTTCTTCTTGACTTTGTCCGCCGCGAAGTGGCCCTCGTCGACAAGTCGTCCGGCGAACTGCACCACGGAGTTGATTTTCTCGTCGTTCGCGTCCATCGTGGTCATGAACGCCTCGTGACGCTTGATCATGTGCTCCGCTTGTTCGAAGTTCGCCGGCGTTTCATCCTTAGCGAGAATGTGCTCTTGCTGGGACAAAAGCACTTCTGCCTGGCGTGCGTCGCGATCGAAGATTTGCAGATTAAGAGAATTGGACAGTAAGATCTTTCTGTTGACCCACATCTGGCGTAAATCTTCCCAGCCCATCTTCAGGGCGTTTAATCTCTCCCTAAGGAACATGTACTGTGTATCACCATCACCAGCTTCACTGGTCAATCTTTCGCCGTACTCCATCATCTTCTGGTAGTCATCGGTATAATTATCAATCTCTTCCTTAATATTCTGGTGTTGTGTCAAGAGTTTCTCAGCATCAGCCAAGGTAGTTGGAGTATCTTCGCTGGCCACATCAGTTTGTGTCCTGCGTAACCAAGCCTGGAAGTGATCCAAATCTCTGAGGAATCTGTGAAGATCACCTGCTTCTTCCAATTTTGCATCACGTTCCTTCAACATCTGTGTCAACTGCTCCCAAATAGTGTGTATCTGATCAATCCTTCCCTTGATCACCTCAGGATCTTCCAGATTCTGTTGTTGAATATTCTGAGCCTCCATTTCCAAGGCGTCCAATTTAGCCTGGATGGCTGCCAAGTCGCGCTCCATTCCACTTAGTCGACGTTGCAAGGTCATGACTCCAGTCAGATCCATCTCTAAACTGTCTGTTTGTTGAAGGATACGTTTCTTATCCTCGATCCAAGATACTGTCTCGCGGCATTCAATGTGGAAGGTCTGTACGCCATGAGCAGAGTTCAATTCGTCACGTTTGTTCTCTGCTTTCTCGCGGAGCTCAGCCCATTTCTGGTTCAACTCGTTCTGACGTGCAACGATCTGCTCAGAATTGGGATGTTCAACGTGCAATAATTGTCTTGCGAGTTGATTGACCACAGCAACTCGAGAAGCGTTGGCATACATTTCCTTTTCGAAACCATTGTATCTGTGCTTCATAATCTCAACGTCTTCGATATCCTTCGCTGGTACCATAGTCTCCAACATCCTATTCTTCTCACCGATCCATTGTTCCACTCCGTCTGACTCGCTGAACAACTTGTACAATGATAATGCATCCAACAATCTCTGTTTGCGAAGTTTGGCGAGTTCCATAAGTTCCTTGTATCTGGAGTCTATAGAGTCCAGTCTTTCCAGCACTTCCGGTGACTTAGCATCCTGCTCACCAAGAGACGATGCCTGCTGACGAAGCTGATCGATAGTTGTAGCGTAGTTCTTGAGTTCATCTGTCACATCTTTGTGTTTCTTCAACAACGATTGGACATTGGCTTCGTCTCTGCCAACGTCTTCTGATGAGACGAGTCGTAGTGTATCCAGCATCCAAATATCAATGTCATCGGCATCTGCAAACAGTTGATGGTAGTCTACAGCCTCCTCCAAGCGCTTCCTTCTGAAAGCGGCCAAATCCAGAAGATGATTCCACATTCCCAGAATTTCTTGAAGCCTCTCCTGAATCCTATCAGAACCAAAGTGTTTCTGACGAACCAGTTCATCTCCAACAGCAGCCACAGACATCAATTGCGGTTCATGAGACTGGATTTCATTCTCCAATGCTTTGTGTTTGGACAACAGCAGATTTATAGTCGTCAAATCGTGACCAATGTCTCCAGTCGATACGATCTGTTCCTTCTCCTTTATCCAATTCTCCTCGTCAGCCATGTCCCAATAGAACTGCCACAATTTACGAGACTCTTCCAATCTGGCTCTGCGTTCGACTGCCAGGCGTACCAATTCAGCGTACGCGTCTTCGAGCTGTTGTACGCGTTCAACAATGATAGTTGGATCACACGGTCGATAACCTTCTCCGTGTTCTAAGAATCTCTGGCTCTGTTGAACGACAGCTTTCACTCTTTCGCCCAACACGTTGATATCAGCTTCTACCAGAGAATGTTTCTGCAAAAGATCCTCGACGCCCATCAAGTGCTTTCCATAATCGTCGGTCAACAGACGCATTTTTATTTCTTCCATACTGTCTAGAATGTACAACATCTCTTGGAAGTTCTGTTGGAGCTGCAAAGACAACTCTAATCTCATCCTTCTAGCACGAAGCAATTCGAGCAGATAATTCCACAATCTAAGAACATTGTCTTTCCGAGCATTAATACGTTCGATATCGTGATAATTCTCAGCTTCCAATTCCTGTGAAACAGCCATAACAGCTTGAACTCGTTCTTCATAAGCAAAGATGTCTGTCTCGATGGCCTCGTGCTTCTTGGCTGCAGCTTCCACAGCAGCTAAATCGAAACCGAAATTATCCTGAGAAACCAAACGTTGATTCTCGGACAACCAGGTCTCTCTCATGCTAGCCTTTCGGTTGAATCTAGCTGCTAGTTGTTCCAATTTCTCCTGACGAATCAATTCTTCACGCAGTGCCAATTCACGCTCGTGTTCCGCCTTTTCTAGCCTCTCCCACGCTTTGTTAATGTCCGAGATCATCTTACCCTCTTTAGGCGTATATGGTTTTTGATTATTGGCTCGCATCTTCGACTGTAAAGTGAACAGCAACACCTCCAGATTGCCTTTCTCGACAAACTTCGGAGGTTTCTCCACAGTACGATAATTAGAGAATTGGGAGAGCTGAGATTGCACTCCTACTAAAGAGTTAGCAAACCGACGATCACCTAAAGCCTCTATGGTGCCTTCTATCCATCTCAATAGGTCACTGGTTAAACTTTCGTACTCGTGTATCATACGATCATTCTCCATGGCAATACCAACCACTTTGCCTATTCTTTTACCTTGCACGGTCTCCTGTTTCATCTTTGAGAAGTAATGATAATACGTGACTACATAAGTGATGATTGATTTTTCGTCAGGATGATCGACGAATATGTCTTCAGCATCTAAAAGTTTCGTCAGGCCAAGCTTGTCTTCGGCTACATTGAACGCGTTGTTTAAATTGTAAATAGCATTTGATTTGGAAAGTTTGTCGAACTGAATCAAATCCGGACGGTGTTTATGGATGATGGCGTTGAAGGCTAAACCATCGCGCCAGGATGTAGTGAAATTTCGTACATTTACATTGTGATATCCAGCAGTTTTCATTTGACACCAAAGAAGTAGAGCGTCTTTCGCTGATTTCGTTTCTTGATTGTCCGTTTCTTCGATGGTAATGTCTTGAATTTGGAATCGCAGGATAATGGTCCAGATGAGACCAAGACTCAAACGAGGATTTCCATCGACTATGTCGTGAGATCCCATATTTTCTAGATGCACTCGTTGCTCCCGAAGGAATTGCAACGCTTTATCGACGTTTTCTAGACAATGGATTCGCATTTTTCCTTTCGTAGGTCGTGGTAAACGTTCTCCGGAGAGAATCTCGAGAAGCTTGATGAGCATTTTGCCATCTCGAAGATCGACGTATAGATCGCCAATTCGGCATGAACACCGAACCAGATGGGAATTGACCCATTTTTGGAAAGTCTTCTTTTGTACCAATTCACGTTCACCTGGTTTAAGAAACACGAAAATAGAAACTTTAGTAAATATTATAACAACATTTTAATTACAGAATTGATTAAAAAAAAGGACGTAAGTATAGAAAATTTATTAAATTGCAATGTTTTAAAATCGCTTTTCTATTTCTACCTCTCAGGTCGTCCACAACTGTATCGTAGTTCATTTCTAATAAATTCAGGCTATCTATCTCACGATATCTGTTGCGATATTTATTTTTCTATACATTCTTATAATACACTCAAGTGCTCACTCAATGATTTTAGATTCACCGGAAGGCTACTACTAAACATTTTCTACGATAGCCACACATTTTAAAGCGTGCACTTATCAACCCAGTATCTATATCAAAGGATGTGGCAAAGCTAGCTTTGACGTTTTAATTTCACAAATAATTAACGATACATCATCGTGTAAATCATCAACGATCTACTAAAATTTATTCGTATACAAAGTATGCTTCTTATGACCATTTACAAATTGCATCTTACAAGTTACGTATAATATACACGAATTTACGAAATAAAGCTGCTATGCACCAACCATACTTTTCGATCACATTCACGTTTTTTTCAAAATTCATGAATGAAAATACTCCATACTACAAAAATTGGAAACCATTTATCAAACAGAAACGTTTCGTTTTTGTTAACGAATATAAAGATAACAAGTAAGGAAAAGAGAACGTACCAGCTAAAGCTTTGATGCGTGAACGTTCAAAAAGTCTCGAACTCGAGTTTCCCCCGTCGTATTCGTACTCATCGACAATCTCTTGTTGTAGCGTGGGGTCCCAACCCCCGCGCACCACCGAGATGTCGGTCGTCATTTTGTCAATCGGACCAACAACTCACTTCTTTCTTACCCTTCGAAAGGGTGCTCCTGGAACAAAGCAACATCACGTTCCGATTTTTATACGTAAAGAATTTTCATATTCGAACGAAATTTTCTTGCATTTTCTTCTTTCTTTTTTTTTCTGTTTAATTTTAGAAATCGATGAAATCAAACAAACGTGGTAATTAAACGTTTTATTCTTAGCCACTATTAAATAAAAAGTAATTATTACGAGAACTCTACAATATTGTATTTATTATATCATTTACGCACTAATTAATTACATAGGTCCAAGTATATTAAAATTTCACACGGTTATAAAGATTTGATACTATGAAAAGAAACAAAAATATGTAAAAGCTTGTAACGGGGCGCTTCATTCGGAAATAACGTTCAAATACTTTTTGTAGCCACTGTACATGCACGCACATCTATAAATCGTACATTATGTATCAGTGACGTTTGGTTGTACTGGTGACAACATTAATGATGTTTGGTCATCACGATGTTATTAAACATGCTAAATTGAATACTTTAATGTTCAAATACTTTTTGTTGCCACTGTACATGCACACACATCTATAAATCGTACATTATGTATCAGTGACGTTTGGTTGTACTGGTAACATTAATGATGTCTGGTCATCACGATGTTATTAAACATACTAAATTGAATACTTTAATGTTCAAATACTTTTTGTAGCCACTGTACATTCACGCACATCTATAAATCATACATTATGTATTAGTGACGTTTGGCTCTACTGGTGACAACGTTAATGATGTTTGGTCATCACGATGTTATTAAACGTGCTAAATTCAATACTTCAATACTTAATTCAATACTTCAACGTTCAAATACTTTTCGTAGCCACTGTACATTCACGCACATCTATAAATCATACATTATGTATCAGTGACGTTTGGCTCTACTGGTGACAACGTTAATGATGTTTGGTCATCACGATTGATTATTAAACGAGCTAAATTCAATTCGTTAGAATCGCTGAGCAAAAATACTTGGTACGAAACTTGTCAAACATTTTGTCCACTTTTCTACACAAAAGACCATCCGAGAACTTTCAGCTAAAATAACTCTGCATATATACGTACATACGTAATTAGCATATTTGGTGGACGTAACGATGAGTTGCTATCAACAACCTAGCCAACGACAATTTGTTTCAATTGCGGATTACGGTATCAGGAAGGAACGAATTCGCGGATACGAAGAACGGGACGAGCGGTTTATTCATTCGTCTGTGGCCGGCTTCGTACGCCATTGGTGCATATTTCGCACGTGTGACATCATTCGCGTGATGTAATCGCACGTCGAGCGACTCCCACACGATCTCAGGACGTAAAGCAACGAGTTGTTCACGGTACACGTCTGGAAATAAGCGGTACGTGCACTTGACAATATACGATCGTACGTTGCTTTCCTTCCATTTGATCGCGATAAACCCGTTCTTTGCAATCATCGTACAAAGTCTCTGATGTAACGATCCAATATAATTTTTCAGTCTAATAACGCCACGTAATCTGATAAATGCCTAGTTGCTCGAGTTTTCGTGATAATGATACGTCAGTCAGCCTTGCATTTTTCTTGCGATTTTATACAAACAATCGTACACGTAGCTAAAAGACGATTCATTACACGTTTCTTCGTATTATATTTACTCTTTAAAAGTCTACAAACTGTTGACCAGTTATACAGGTAGTATAAAAAGTCTTATTTTATATGATGTAACGACCAAAAATAACTTTTCGGTCCAATAACGTGGCGCAGCGTATCTGATAAACATTGCGCTGCTCGTCGAGAACAAAAATACCTCGTTTCTCTACTCTTCTTGCGACTGCATAGAATCGTTGCAGGAAATTATAACAGTCTAGTAGCTTTTTTCGAAAAATTATCTCGCGACGTATCGTCGTCAACCTTAAAATAAAACTAACAGATAAGACAGTATTTACGCATTTCTGTAGTTTTAAGCGCGCAATTTCAATTCCAACGACTATATCTGTCGACCAGGAGGAAGAATAAAGAACACCTCGGCAAACTGAAAGAATTTGAGGGAAATTGCACGAACAGTCGATGGAATTCTTATCATCGCGCTTCGCTCGCAGCAATCGAAAGCCTCGATTATGTAATTTCAATCAACGATACGCTATAAAAGTTTGTTTGCTCGATCGACAGGATGAAATCATGCGCGCAATTATGTTTTATTCATTCTCGGATTGACGTTGCTCTGTAAAAGGACTCGCGTCTCAAACGCGTGCTTTACCATTTCCATCAGAATCGGCGAACGTCGAACATCCAATTATCGTGCAGTCTCGTTGAATTTTAAATTTTTATAATTAACTTTTCCGAATGAATTACTTTCTCATCGAACGATAAGTATCATTGTTCGAAAAGAAGTCACATAGATACGAATCTTGCAGTAAACGTATGCTTCCAGTAGTCGGCCGTTTCGTAGAAATAATCGATGTGCGTGTTATTTGATTTTTTTCGTTAATAAAAATTGAAAAATAAAGAGGATGATTCCTGTGTACGCATAGAATAGACATTTACGTCTCCTTCTTTCTCTTTTTGAACATAACTTTCGGTACCAAAAACTTTATTTGCAAGACAGTGCTGTTTCAAAATGTTTAACACAAAAAAATGTACATAACAAATGTACATAAAAAATTACTAGGAGCGTTGGAAAACCTACGTGAATCACTGTACATAAACCTCGCCTATATCGTTTCACTGTTTCATTCTTAATATATGTTAAACGATAGCGATTCGTCTTTTACACGATTCCAGCTTATCTGCAGCCTTATCAACAATATCTGCAAGCATTTATCCGCAATTAATAGGTTCACCGTTTCTCATTGAAGAATATGCACGGTTACGCTGCTGCAGAATCTTTATTTGCCGTTCCAGGAATAACTTCTACGGTATATTATTCCGTACACATCTAGAATTAGTCACGCGTTCGTGGCATCGAAAAGTTGCACTTTCGTTCGCCTCCGCTAATTTCAAAGGTGTTTTAATTACAGTACGATATACGTACCGCTCGTAAAATGTCCAGATACTTTGATCGATTTCCAGCGACTGTAACTGAATTTGACCAAGATTACACACGGAACACGTAAGAGACAAACCCGTGCAAATAAGATTGCTTCGCGATTGTTATCTCGGCGGAGATTGCGTGAATCGTACTCTGGAAATAGTACACACGTGCTCAATGCGCTGTATAACGCCAAGTAGAAAACGCAGAGTCTCTTTAGAAATTCAGATTCCTCTGGTTCTTTGTAAGGAGAATCGTACTTGCATACGAGTGGCGATGAAAAGAAGAGAAGATAATTACGCTAAGTTGTGCAGAGAATGTTGCACGAAACGAGTTGCACGCTCCAAGTACGTAGTTGAGAACGATACGTAGCTGCATGATGGTGGAGCTGTAGGTGTGGAATAATTGGATTTATTCGAGTTTTCTGCGGATTATTTTTAAATGGATTAAAAGAATGCAGAATAGGCGAAAGGTTTAGATGTACTTTTTATAATATTCTTGTTAGTAGAGTAGCTTAACTGCATTTCGTAATTTTCATGGTAATCGTTATCGTAAGAATTTATCGTAAGAAAAAGAAAATTGTTATCATCTAAAACTACAATTAGAGTGTACTTGTCGAAATAATCGGATAATCGAATATTCCTATCTAAAGTGTCGATACTTCGAGAATCACGTGAAAATATTATCCTCGAAAATCATCGTTTCTTCGTTCTACAGTCGAACCTTTCTTTCTAGAACATTTCTCCTTTCTAACATTTATTCTAACTTTTTCGATTCGTCTACGAAACACCTAAACCTCTAATTTCGATCTATTTTTTCAAGATAAGATATTCCAATTTCGCAGACATCCTCGGAAATCGTTATTTTTTCGTCGTTTCTTTTGTGAAAATTTATCAAGTTCTCGCATATCGCGTACATCTATAAAAGTTGTTGTTCGAACACAGTTCCGAGTTTTCGTACGATTGTCCAACTTCGATTCCATCCGCAGGATACATCGGATGCTAAATTTCGTACTAAGTTCAATTCGCCTGATCTACAGGGCTCGTGCTCTTGATCCACGTCCTTCAAAGTTCCCTCGATTCCAACAAGTGCACGGCGACTAATATATCACGACCTTACGACGTATTCGCGCGGGTAGCCGTGCAAAAACTCAAGGAAAACCACGGTAAGTGGATACGGGCGTCGTTCTTTCACGGTGACATTTCGTTGCCGAGCGCGGAACGGAGTTTCAGCCAAGTGAGAGAACGCCTTAAGATCACATGGATATCTCTTGACACTTTGACTGCCACACCGAAATCAAACGTTTCGCTGAGGACGCCACGAGAGTATTTTTATTATTCAGAGCATATAATGGCAAAATAATAATAAATTGACGATGTAAGACAACATTCTTCTCCAATGGACAGTTTATCTTATTGGTGGTCACGGGTGATCACCGCGGCATCTTGGTAACAGTTGATAGCGACATATTACAACAAGGTTTCGTTTATTGCAACAAACCATTCGCTTTTTAAGCTGATTAAGAGTTCCGGAGAAAAGACTCAAGAATAGATAGCCAACTGACTGTGAGCCAAACGTAACGAGTGGCAATTACAAGTACGCAAACCAAATACTTTTTTGAAGTCGAGAAATAAGTAAATAAATACATACAAAGTGGATCGTAATACCTGGCAATGGACAGTTTATCTTATTGGTGGTTACGGGTGACCACCGTGGCGCTTTGGTAACAGTCGATAGCGACATATTATAAGAAGGCTTCGTTTATTTCAACAAACCATTCGCATTCGTTGTTTCGTCGTAAGCAAAACGCGCAGAATATATCGTTGAAACGTGTAGAAGATATTGGTAAACGGTACTTGCTCGTTCTATATATAATAGTAAGGTATGTTCACACTTCTAACTTCAATTATGTGATTATAAAGCAGCATTTACGATTGTTTCTTAAGCTGTGTTTATAATAATATTCGTAGATTATCCCTGAAAGATATGGATACAAACACAGTGCATCGTTAGATGCAAGATTTGTTCTCTTTTTTTTTTATCGATGTTCTAGTAAAAATTGTTCAATTGTTCAATGGGGCACTTTTTATTTCAAAGTATCTTCTATTTATCGGTTATATTGAAAATGTCCTAACTGTCAATTTTCATTCAATTTTTACAATTGTAAGAAGGTCAAGCGCTCCGGTCACCAACGACCACCGTGGCATCACCATGGAGAAACCGTGGCCGGTCATACATGACCAACGTGACAGTCAAAGTGTTAACGAAGAAAAATTCTGTTTCGAGTAGACACGTGAGTTAGCCAGAAAGAAGAAAAATTGCCTAGTTCTGTTCCTGCACGCGTTGCTTAACCTTTGATTCGTAAGAGTAGGACTCAACGGGGTCACGGATGCCTCAGGATATGTCCGTACTTTCGAATTTCAACCGCCTACGTGAACTACGCTCGTCTAATCGTGATCTCTGCTTCGTCTTTTTCAACTTTGATACGCGATTGTTCCTCTCGAATCTACCCTTCCCCGATATCGCACTTTCGTACGCGGTTTTAACGACGAGAGTTGCGTACTTTAAATTACATTTGCATCGATAATTTAAAAATTCTCTGAAAAATTCAAATTATCCACACGATTGGAAGATGATTTTATTTTATCTTGTGATTTTCATAGCATTCCTTCTTTTTTGCTATCCAATATTCTCCGAAATGTACGATTATCCTTTGAATTGAATGTAGTAACAGTGACACGAACATTTAATTATATTGTATTCAGTTTAGATCGAGTGTAAAGGGAAGATGATAATTATTTTGAAGAATATAAGAAAGGCGAAAATGTTCGGACATATCTAGATTAATGTTTCGTCGATGGCTAAAAAATTGTACTTATTTGACGCTGATCTATTATATTTCTTTTTTAATAAAATCGTCCCAAGCTATGTTCCTTGTGCTTCGCTAACCGCACGATTATATCAGAAAAGTAATTCGAACATGGAATGAATGAATCATCCGAGCAATGCCATTTAAAGAACATTTACTAGACACGTAACGCATCCAGCTAGTCAAATCGTAGAATAGAAGTTATCGCGTTTCCAATGCAATATTTAGATCAACGCTTTCCAATATAAATATAAACGCTATACTGTTACTTTCGCTGTCTCGATCGAAATAAATATATATAAATCGCTATTTCTTCGGACGTTGAAAGAAACCTTGAGCTCCATTATCACCAAACGTCAAATACTGAGTCACTTCGTAAATGCCAGGGCGATTTTTTAAATAGACTGATCGATCTCCGCGAGGATATCGACAAATGAATCCGTACAGGAAGATCGCTGTTCCCCAATGACATGTAGTTTATCATAGTAAAACACAAAATCTCATTTCCCGTGACAATAACAGAACGCCGTTTAATGGAACGAAATTTTAGTGAACGCCCCATTAACTGACCTTTTGCTGATCGAGTTTACTTATCTGAACGTGAGCTCCTATTATGCGAAAAATCATAAGCAGCAGGGGAAATTGACGAACTCCTCCATCTTACGAACTCCAATTATACAAACCGTTCCACTGTGATTTAACAAACGAAATGAAGCTTCTCTGTCTATCTGGTTTACGACATTTTCGATAAACTTTTCTGGATCGGTTTGAACGAAAGAATCAAAATCCTACGTCGACCCTGTCAAAAGAATCTTCCAACACGAAAATACATACATCTTCGAGTTCGCTAAATTTAACGAAAATATTCCATTCGCTCGATACTTACAAAATTTTCCATATAACATTTTCAAGTCAGCAGATATATTTTGCACGAGCAATCCGACAAAAAGAATCGACATTGCTCGTCGACCCAATTTACCGATCGTTTGAACGGACCGAAGACCGAAGGAGCAGAACAAAGTAAAGCGAGAATGATGAATGAAATTCTTTTAGTGTCTGACAGACACTTACAGTAAATTAAGAGCAATTATGCGAGCACCGGTATACTTTAATGAGCGTTGCCAGAAAGCAGAGGAGAAGCAAACCAACGGGGCAAGGGTATAAAGATTAGCTCTCTGCCTCGACGGCTAACAGTGGGCGGGGTGAAGTGAATCACAAAAGTGAATGACACGATCATCGAGGAAGGTTAATTTTACTCGCTCTAGTGTAGGATTGACTCGTGCAAGAACTTTAGTACCGGGAAGAATTCCATATTTTTTATTCGAGTTTGATCGCTTGTAACGTTCATTAACTCTTCGCATCTAATTCCCAGCTCTCTGTAATCTATCCAACTATACTCATGATGCTTCAAGTATTCAAATATATACGCAGATGACGGAGCAAGTAACTTCTAAGTGACACAGGATGTCATGAAAAATTAATGGCTGCAATACCGTTGCTTGCAAGGTGATTTGGAAAAAAAAGTTCTTGCGTACACAAATGTTAAATGATTACACCTATTACGTAGCTAGCTTGTGATAATCATAGGCTGAAACCGTAGTTCGCGTAACCGTTCACATTCTAAAAAGAAGCACGAGAATGATAAAAGAGCGAGGTAGAAAATGCGATTATATTGAGAAATGTTATGATCTTCGCTTGTAGATTCTGCTCTTAAATTTTCCTTTCTTTTTTATTTTTTTTTTTTTTTTTTTTGGTACTTGTTAACATTTTCTTATTTATTGCTCACGTGTATTATTAATACCACTGTGTTACTCCGAGTTATATCTATTTACGGAAATAAATTGTCTCACGCTAAGAGAGCGATACGCGCTATTTAAAAAGAAATTATGAAATTACTCGACACGTACGTTCTTTCGTTAGAAGAAACCCGTGGTAGGTTGACTTCTTGATAAATCAATACTTCCAACGGAAGAAGCATTCTTCTACTTCTCATCTCTCTTACTTATAGACGTCGATTTACTGCGTCTTCTTTTTCTCTTGCTCTATTTTAATTAATTTTACTCTAAAATTAATCGTCCAACAAATTTACGAAAAAAGATTTCATAGATAATTGACGGTTGAAGCAAGGGAAGTTAAAAGTTGAAGATTTCGTCGTCGCGAGAGACATTGGAATCGTCGAGATGTCTAACGAATTGTTTCTTCGTTATTCCCATAGAAGAAATTAAATAGACGCTTTTCGGACGATCTTTTAAATTTTAATCGATCGGCCAAAGCATCGAGATAATATTACATAATAGCGTATTTAACATGAACTAACGTAATCGATCAAACAAGGCGACCAGCTAGTTATAAAAAAGGGAGTAGGCAAAGTCCAACTACAATCAAGGAAACTAGGACCGTCCCAGTTACGACTAGTCGTGGAAACATGACTGAAAGAAACGGTACCGCAAGACAACAAGCTCTTTGTCCTTAGACGTGAGAGCGCCAGGCTTCCGTTTCCACCGTCAACCTCTAAAATCCTACAATTCGCGTACTTACTCCCTTTATACGCATTTATTCGCAGCTCAACGCTTGTCTGACAAAAGTGTGGCTTCAAAAATCTGCTATGCCCTTCCGTTCAGTGACGTCCTTCGTCTTTATTTTCATTCCGATCGTAGCTTTGTACCGTTAAAATATTTGCTTCCGAGAGAAATATGACGATCCGTGGAACACTTTCGTCTGACTTTGAAATATCCTTTAGCACATGATATATCTGATACAAACATTCGTTGCCAAAGGATTCGACAGTCTCAAATACACGGAACTCTTTGTTAAGCTTCCTCGATGTAAGCAACCACCGGCAATCGTCGTCTTCTTTGTCTTTTTCTGAAGAATCTCATCAGCACCGAGTTTTCACCTTCACCTTGACTGGAAAGAAAAAGCTCCACGACCTTCTGCCCGGTCAAAGAGACTCTCGCAACCGCTTGTAAATTCGTTTGCTAGAGGAAGTGGATGATTAATATAGCGGTCGTAACACAGTTGTCAGCCGATCGAACAAAAAGAGGCTCCTCCAGACACTTTAACGATTTCGCGAAGGAGTCTCCTTCTCTTTTTTAACTCTGAAGCGGCCGCATTCCTATAATTTGTACAATTAGAAACATTCGTATTTCTCTTACTTCTTATATTACTCTGAAATCTTTAATGAGTAACGTAATGATATAATTGCGTGGACTTAGTTCAGATTTAGAAAAAAATAAGCTAAAGGAAATAGTACATTCGACGCTACTGACGCGTATAACACATCGACTCAATTATCTTAGACTTGCATTCTAAATAACGCTGCCGAGGCAATTTTTGCGTTTCGACAGGAAGACTAAGAGTAAGACTAAGAGCAAATAAGCGGCACGTTGACATAAATATTATTAGTTGAAACAAAGATCTTTCGAACGAAGAGAAACGCGGGATGAGACGTAGAGAAATCTCATTCATAACGAGACACGTTTCAAAAGTTCTCAGTGATGTCAGAAAAATTATACGTAATAACTCAGCAGTATTTCTAGAAGTTACCTTGGAACGTAATTGTCTCGTTAGTCACGAAAGGATTACAGGTACGTACCTTTGTCGTAGTAAAAAATAAAAGATCGTTTTCAAGAATTTACTTAAAATAAAGAAAAGCTACTTATACGTAGTAAATATCTTTTTATTGAAAAAAAGAAAAGATATATTCCCGCTTCGTACTACGTCAGATCGAGTAATCAAATGGAAGAAAAAGGTCGATTCGTTTTGAACCTCGTAAACGTATCCCACTTAACACCGTATTATTCGTTTCGTAATATTCGCCGAGTTTATAATCGGTTCTCTGTTCGTAATAATAGATACACACTCGAGGCACATCCACCAGGTGCGTACCTGTCTGGGTACACCATTCGATATCGTGCACAAAAGAGCACGATATAGACCCAAACGCCGCAACGCTGAAGGTAAGATGAACTTACCACTCGCCACGAACACAGCCAGGCTATTGATTTTCCAGCAGAGTCACCGTGGCGCCAATGTTTACGATATATATTATATACCGGGTGTTCCATCGTGAATAACCGTTTGTAACATTCTCGAGTCTATCGCGAAGTTTGATTACTTAATTTCTATATTTTCACATCGAGAAGAATTCTAAGACGTAGAGTGCTAAGACGTTTCGCGTGAAACCAAAACGAGAAATCATGCGTACGAGTATAAGATGTTTTTCGTATTTTCACAGATCTACAGATATCTTTCAACGTTAGAAAAATATAATTGGATGGAAGAAGACCGAAAGACTGCGGTTGTAGAGTTACACGCTAGAACCACTGTAGCGTGTGCGACTATATAAAATCATCGCATTTGTTATGGCTTTCACGTATTAATTAACCAAATGCAAGTATTCTCTTAACTTTTATTTTAATAACACTCTCATATGACTACGAATTAGTAGCGTCACGAGAATGAGAAATGGAATGAAGTTTTAATTAATTCTTCCTCTTTAGTCTCTTTAACTGCGACGCGAGCGAATACGGTGCATCGTTACCGACGCAAAAATCTCCTTTAGCGAGTCCTACCTCGAGTAGAGCAGGATAGAATAACAAAAATTTCCAGCTCAAGCATCTTTCAAAATCATAGGACAAAATTGTAACAAAGAGCAACTCGCTCTGATATATTCAAGAATTAATTACAATCTGACACTTTCTCGCGAGTCTATCGATGACGGTAATCTTTCTAATCTTCCTAAGTGGAAAAAGGAAAGCTCGATTACAAAAACCGCATAGACATTGACAGAGGCACTAGCTTCTAACTCGTATTTGCAACATATCTACGATTCTAATCGATTCTAATCGATCAGTTGATTAGCTCAAGAGTGTGATCGATGGTCACTCTGTAGATGAAAGTTCGGCAATACTTAAATGTCAGACGAAAATAGCCGTAGCATAATTGGAAAGTACGAGATGAAATGAGAAACGGTTAGGGACTTTGATCGACCACTTTTTGCATAACCACACGGTACATTTAGTATGTATATCCTGCTTGTACCTGCGTACAACTATCCCAGAGAGGTACTACCCGGCAAGTACTACTACGATACACTCGAGAGAACGTAAAGGACTTGGTTATTATTTTGAACCGCGTCAACTTGGCTCGAAATAATACCACTTCCTTTAGCCGGTTCAAAGGCAATAACAGGATATCTCGACGACTTTCAACCTTTCCCATTTCACGACGCGTACGAACTAATTACATACATAAAATTCTGCGGTACATCAAAGAGTACATTATATTTGGTCGAAGACGAAGCGTTCACACCGGACAGCTACCGTTGTTTTTATTCGAGCCGCTTACTTGCCGAATTGGTAAACACCGGAAAACGAAAAGTAGAGAAAATCGACGATACGGCTGATTATCGGTATCTCGTGCATCCCACCGATTTCGATGATTTTTTAACACCCTGTAGAAATCGACATTTCGAACAACTCTTCCCCATACGTATAACCACCGCTCGGCCATAGTTTCCCAGACATAGGCAAAACTGTCGATACCACTACAGTGAACTCTGCCTGTATAATTACGAGTCCGTGACAACGTTTGCCCTGGTATTAGTTGGCCGCCGTCTGGCAAAACGACATTTAACCCAAACCTACTTAAACTACAAACAAAAGATGCAGATTAGGTACGGGTTAGATATTATTTTATCCGGCTGCTAATATTAGCGCACACTCTGTCACGGCCGTACGTACAATTATATATGCAGTTCTATATTCTGTACTACGCATAGTGTGACGGTAGCGATAGTTTATCGCGAGTATCAGTCATATGTATACAAACAAGTTGTTCAGAATCGCATCGCCGGCAACATGTATAATAATCATAGAAATCGGTAAGGTGAATGAAACATCGATAATTATCAAAGTATATAAGACAGGCGTTAGTGAAGCGCTTTGGCATTAAAGTTTTTCGAGTCACGACCTCCGTGGAATTAATCTCTGTGCTTCTGGATTATTTGCCACGCGATTACCCAGTAAGTGGGATAACCGAGGTATAACGAATACAGAGGGACAATGAACGATGAAAATCGAGGTGGCTGGGGGGCGACCTGATTTCCACTGTCCCCGGCTGCAGCGGAGGCCGTCAACAATGCGACTTTATTCGACTCGGAAGAGGGGTCCATTGGTTAATGAGGTTAAGAGCGAGACTAGACGATGCGATCAGTCGAATACAGAGTAGACCAAGTATAGTAGCCTCCGTATTATAGTAAGGTTGTAAAATCGATAGCCGGTGTTTGAGCAAAAAAAAATTAGCTTCGCTATTCGAAGCGTTCGAATTATCTTTGATCAAATCGTATTTTCCTATCGTTGAATAATTTCTTAAATTCGAGGCAAATGTCCTCGGCAATTTTCTAAATTTCAGGATTAATCGTAGTGGTGAGGATTTCATTTTCGCTCGGATTTTTTCAAAATATTAAAACTATTCTTCGATCGGTTGAAATTAAAGTAAGATCGAAATACATTGATATTCGAGGAGCCTGAGAAAAAACGGACCGCAACTTTTGTCATGTTCGATTCGTATCGAAAAGAATAGAGCGCTGTAATAGGCCTGGGTATGACAGCATCGTTTAACACTCCAATTCGCAACTTCATTATATCATAGTAACTGTTCGTACTCGACCACGGGATATTTCAACGTGCAGAGTTAATATTCGTAAAAATTGGAGGTCTCTGGTTTGCGTATATTTAAATGTACGAGCATACGTGTATTAAACGTATCTATGCTTCGATTTATCCAATCCTTAAGCTTGAAACTTCGATATGCTGAAAATGGGAAAATGGTGAAAATATTCACAGCTGTGGTCTGTTTTCGTTCCTTTTTTGGCTACCGAATTGCGTGCCACAGAATCCAATATTGGACCAGTGAAACTATTTTCAGCGATCCGGAACTCCGATACCTAAACTGGGTGAATCGAATAGCGAGAAAGGTCGTGTTAATTAATTCGTCCTAGATTCTATCAAATCATTAATTCAAGTAAATATTCAAAGATATTTCTCATAAAAATGAATTAATAAGTAAAAACTGTTACCTTGTACATTGTCGTGGCTGTACAGAATAAAAATTACTTCACTAAACATTACTCGGTACGAGGATCGAATAACTTTCGTGTACAGATGTTTCTTCAACTCGCAAAATTGCTTGCGAAATTATTAGATAAGAGTCTTTGTTGCCTCCCATATAACGCAAAGTGTTCGAATACTCGTGCCAGCATCTATTTATTTCAACTTATGTATCAAATATTTGACCTCGCCCCTAACAATTTCACCCCAGCAATTTCACATCATCGGATCTTCGAGTTGCGTTTAACGATTCGCGTGGATCAGACGACGAGCCCGATACAAAATATGTCCACGTGCATGGTATGTTCCGGTGGGCCCGATTATCGTCGCGCTCGGATCTGAAATTCCTTGGCAGCTGGCGTGTTTTCCTATTTATCGAGGATGACTCGGCGTGCAGCATGGAAAGGTCAAAAACCTGCAACTTGTAGGGATTCAGAAAAGCAGATTCGATCCTCGCGCCCGTCTGCGTACAAGCAAGCTCGTGGAGATCAATAAATACAGTTATACCGACTGTTCCGTGCAAACGATCTCATAGTAAAAATAAACATCTTCGCTCTATGATGCGCTATTTACAAAAACGCTTCAGCTACTCGGTACCCTTAACTACCGCTATTATATTCTTAGACGTGGTGAAATTTTCGAGTTGTTGCTGTCAGAAATTATTTATTTTAAAATTAATTTAACAACCCGTTCCCATACTCGTGGCCGGCCACGTATTTTCGGCGGATGAGAAAATAAATCGAACGGTGCACGAAGGCCGAAAAAAATGCCTCGATTAAGGCTATGGAAGCTGGTGCATAGAGCACGACTAGTAGTCCACCGCTGTGGACGAAACTACGTCACGTCCGCATTTACGTTAATCCGCTGTCGGCCGACTTGGTTACCTCCGTCATTTACTTGAACGCCGTGCTACAACGCATCGTTTATCACTTAAAACCGCGGCCGAAAATTTGCACGTCGAACTCAAGGCGATCGCTTTCGGCTAGCAAACGTTAGAAAGCGAAATTCATCGAGCTCGAGAAACTTGAGAAACTAGAGAGAACGTCGAATGCGTTTGTATCGGATAGCTTAGAAATAATTTTCTAATTAGGAGCATACGTGCAATAGATTGCAGAAGTTTCGTTGAGTAGGAAATATTTCAATAATATCGTAGTTAGGTCGATGATCGGTTGACTTGGTATAACTTGGAAATAGTTGAATTTAAGAAACAAAGACAGTCAGCATGGATCGCGAGAGAAGATTCTTTCGAATTGTAAATAATTTAGACAAATAATATGAAAGCGCGTGTAATGCTAATTTCTCAACTTTGTTTTCTCTCGTGTCAAAAAGGCTAGATCCGTTCAAACGAGACTATAAATAGTTTAGCGGCGAAACTCGTCGATAAAAGAGTAGCTAATCAAAGGAAGAACAACTTTCGAAATAGATCGACGTCTTCGTTTAATTCTGTCCCCGCAAAATGAAAAATCCTCCCGCTTATAAATACACCGGGCGTGATTCATCGCTAGAACGATGCGACGAATCGAGAGAACAACGAAATAGAGAAAATATCGTAGGTTCGATGATATGTAGCTACTGTAGATAATAACGGCGCGCGATTCGAGAGGAAAAAGTGGAAATATCATTTGTTCAATCTATATACTTTTACCTATCTGCTATATACAATCTATATACTAAATACTTTTGTTCAAAGTATCAATGTTTCCAGTTACAAAAACTTTCCCGTCGTTTTACACCAGTTTCAATTAAGAAATCGAACATCGGTTAATTAGCCGATCGCGCGATAAAAACTTCGACGCAGCTGGATCGGCGACGCATCTCGAGAACTAGTTTCTTTAGATAAGGAAAAACAAAAGCAATAAGGGAGTGGAGACGTTATCGAGCACACAATTGCGTTAAAGATGCAGTTAATATTTGTTTATAATATTACATAATTTACATAATTTGCATAATCTAATTTTTACATAATTTAAATCTATATTGTACAATTATTTTTGCCACGATATTACAATATCGTTTATCGTAAGCTCCATACAAAAATATTATAGAAAGATAAATAAACATACATTAAATGATAAAAATGGCAATTAGCAAATTGTGAAAAAAATAAAAATAAAGGGATAAAAGTAAAAGATAAGAAGATTAATTTAAGATACAACAAAAAGAACTACGAATATGTAACTACGTAAATAGAGAAGAAAAACGTGATTAATTTGTAGAATTATTTAATTAGAGATTCCGTGCCAATTTACGATCTACGAATCCTCATCGTGCGTTTAAAAAAAAAAACGATTACGTTGTACGGTTTTACTTTTTCGAAAAAATGAATTCTATTTACTATTACAGTCAAGAAAATTTCGACATTACAATACACAATGAAAATGTAAATCAACTGAATCCGCAAAGCATAAAAAGAGTGAATTTACGGCATTTTAAAAAGGGGAAAAGAAAAAATCAACAACGCAATTCTGTTGCTCGGATATCGCAGATGTTATCGAATTTAAATAAATTTCGTGCCCATTGCTGTTTTACGAGCTTTCTACGAAACCTATTCAAAGAAACGAACCGTGTAATTTAAGAATCACCTCAAGATAATAAGTACGCTTTAACGTTGATGAATAATACATGAAACAAAGGATTACAAAATATTTTATACCTTTTGCGCGCTATATGATTTCCCACTGACCTATAAGTAACATAATATAATACATATATGTAATGTAAATATCCACTCTGTGCCAGTAAGTGGCACAAGAAACTCGGGAATTTGGAATATTCCATTCACGAACTATCTCCATCTCGTCGTGTACAGTTAGTTTCCTGCGTGAGAAAATACGAATTGCATAACAGTGAAACGATCTTAAAATCTTAACTATAAACGAAACTAGATAATTAATCGGATAAGAGTTGGAGACGTAACACTGGAAACTCCTCAAAACTTACGAATTTATTTTAGTTTATGTTATTTTTATTAATAATAATGAAATCGAGTTCACGTATAATTTCACAATTTCTATTGCGAAACGGTAAAACATAAAAATTTAATTATGTTGCAGTTCGCCTTCAAAAACAATTCGATTTTCTGACAAAGATTTCTTAAGATTTTAGATTCCTGACAAAATTTCTCCTCGGGAGAAAAAAAGAAAAAAATAAGCATTCTGAGCTTCCAGGGTCTCGAAATCCCAGAAAATTTGACAGTTTCGCGAATCTAAAAATTCAATTTCGATCCATCGTCAAATAACGATATGATCGTAATTATGCAAGGAATTAGGTAACGCGTCTATAGAAAGGTACACGCTGAAAGGAAGCTGGAAAATTGATGAGCGCGGTGCAATGTCCTTAGTACATGTATATGTATGTGCTCCCGCACTTATTAAATGTTACGCCGCAATATCGTTTCCCTATGGCGCATGATAAACGTATGGATACGCCAATCAGGGCAGAAAAGTTGGAAACGTCCCTTGGGTATTTTTAGAAGGAAGCAATGTAATCTGTCCTCCAGGAACACGACAATGTAACATGCCTATAGTATCTGCAAATATGTTTATCTTAGTATCTAAAAATAATATTTATATTTAAATTGGCGATAAAAACGAATTTACACTGTTTGTCTACAGCGAAGCAGTATAAATTTGTCTAACTGAATTTAACAGAAATTTTCCGAAGCAGTACCATTAAATTTGCATCGTTTATTAATAGAATTCATATTCGACAATTAACCCGCTGCTTAAACTAGATCTATCTAGTCTTAACAAGTACATACTTTATACTCGGATATTAATGTTGTTAACATTGGTAATTTATAACTTGTAAAATTTCACTAATAATATCAATTCAATTGTGCAAGAGTGTTCTAGTGTTGATCATAAATAACCATATTCACAAGTACATATATACTATACCGACTGATGACATCATACGCTAACATAATTTACATACAACTTCTTTGAAAATGCATCAATGTTCGCTTCTGAACCATCACATTTAAGAGACGTCCATTAAAACTAACGACTATACCATGAGTAAATACCAATGATCACAATGCAGCCTTTACACTCTAGAACCTTTTCCACTTTCTAAAAAGATTCCCTAAATTCTGTAGGGCATTGAACGAATAAAAACATGCTTAAGCAATTATGATTACCAATGATTATACAATGATTACCAAAGACTTTGTCAAGAGACCACTCTTGATGCAAGGTAAAAATTTTCTAAGAACCACTAGCAAAAAATGTTTACACTGCTTCAAGCAATTACCGGATCACGTTACCAAGTACGGGAACTGTAGCAAATACCGGAAACGAGAGAATGCTGTATATATACACTATACTATACTATAATAATATAATATTATATATATAATATGTACATTATCTTTAATATATTTATAAAAATGTCTAATATATTTAGTCGTTAGACTGATTCATAAGAAGATAACCATAAATGGTTTATAGTATGTATGATCACTTAAGGATTTATTTCACAAAATTCTGTCAACAAAAAGTATCGAATTTTGTATAAATTTATTTATAATAATAAGATAAGTGTCTACCTCCGTGCAATTATATATCATTTGCGCAACGTAACGTTTTAACGCACGAGCATTGTTCCGGTTTGAATGAAACAGGCAGATGTCGCCGAAAACGTAATCCGGAAGAAGCGATCGGCACGACACTAATTTATTAATTTATGCCGAAGACGCGCACACGCCCAAGCCCGGCAACGGTGACGTAACTGTAAACACAACACTTACAGAGAACCAACAGCTATTACTAAATCAAAAATTAGATTTATCAAACAATTATTACTATTATTTCCACGTTACTAATATTTTATGTAATATATAATCTTTTGTAGATGTTGACTTATCATTTATAATTGTGAAACCGTTTTAACGGTTAAAAGAGGTTAAAAGTTTCGAGATATTCGATTCGAGATATGTATCGACTATGCCAGTCTCGAATGTCATAAACATAAAAACGGTATGTATAGATATATGCGGTTAGAATCGATATAATAATTTCCTAATATTTTGTGTGTAAAAATTTATTATAATATTTTACGAACGATTGGAAGGTTTTTGACAATGACTCAGCACCGAATTCGGTATCATGACGAAATCATTTATACGACGAACTGGCAATTTATAACACCGTCACCAATTAAATAACTATGCCGCGTGATTGGATCATTTTTATTAATGTTGGTACGAGTTCCGGATAAATATAAATAAAAATTATTCACCGGTATCTATATCACAGGTATGGATATTTTTGAATTTTATACGTCTACACTTTTCGCACGCATGACATTTTCCAAAAGTTATTTTGAAACGAAGTATAAACACGATCGTCGTCAAATGTCCATTTTACTGTGTTATCAAGATAAAACAGCCCCGAATACGCACTTCTAAATGATTAGATTATCTTCGGTTAACTTTTCCAAGGAATTATTTTTCAACGTAGAATACAATGACGAACCATAAGAACTACAGAGCGTAAAATTTATTCGAACACGTATCTTTAAAATCTTGAATATTTCGCGTTACTCATTTGCAAAACACCGCGCGTATATTTTTTAGGTCAGCGATGAAAACGGCGTTCGATTTTATACGGCAAACAAGTAGTCTGATATTCCGGCGAACGATGGTACAATGCTTGACAGATTTTCAGTGGAGAGCAAAATTAGGTCACCGACAGATAGGGCGTCTTGACAGGTGAACAAAACCATTCAGGGGACACCATGTAGCGGAAATTAAAGAAGCTATAAATGCGAACCCTAAAGCACAATGATCTTACTTCAAAAGAAATAACGGGTATTCGTGGTATTAACAGAAATATTCGTCGTACAATCAAGCGAATTGTTCCTAGAACTACCATAATAATCCAAATGACCAACCCATCATTTTTCATAGAAATTTAGATTGATAATGATGCATTTTTAAGGGATTTTCTATGATTTGTTATAAGATACATAGATAATCTTACTTCTTCTTACATTATGTATCTTTCATTTTCATTTCTTTGATAAAAGTTTTGTATCTTAACTGCATACAGTTTTAGAGCTATACATAAAAGTAAGAAGATTACGAATGCTCTTACATCTGGGAGGTGAAACGAAATAGCTTATTTAATAGCACAGTGGGCACAGGTTCGTTATTACTAGAATCAATGCAGCACTTGACCGAAGAAATTGTAAAAAGTGAAGCGATTACGATAAATGACAAACGATCTCACGTACCATCGGAATATGAGTGTCGTTCGAGCGCTGTCAAAAGATACGTGTAACGAAATGGTGTGTAACGATTCAAAAGTAAGGAGAAATCGGGGAAGCTAAGGCGGCACACGCCATTTTTATCTGTAAAGTCCGAGCCGTCACGAGACAACCGATCGTAAAACTTGATCGCTTTCGTGTTTTCGAACTGAAACCAGAGGAAATGGTGTACATACCTTCTCGTGAGGATACCCTGCGACAACGTTTTATCCCAGTACTCGCATAAAAACCTGCCGATGTACACCAAAAACCACCGATAACGATCCACACAAATCCATCCACACACTCGACCGGCGCGCAACTGACTGAGCGCATACGGCGTCGACCTACGCCAGCGTAGCTAGTCCCAGTTCTCATCCACCAATAAGAAGCACGCGTAACATTATGAATGTCTGCAGCAAACCGATGTATAATTTTCGTAGGATGATATTTTTAACGATAAAGAAATGAAAATGAAAGGTGCAATGTAACGGAAAAATAAAATTATCCATGTACTTCGTAACAAATCATGGAAAATCCCCCCAAAAATGTGCCATTTTGAATCTGTAGAATTTTTATAAAAAATTACGAATTATTCATTTGAATTATTCTGGTAGTTCTATGAACAATTGAAATGATTTTTTAAACATCCGTTTAATTATCGACTAACAATGTTACATCGGAATGAATATTGTAAATCATTTTCAAAAATGCTAAAGATGTGCATTTTTTTTTTCTTTTATTAATATAAGTGTATTGATCATTTAGTTGTGGAATAAACAAATAATCGTTTTCCTTGTGCATTGTCTTCTTCTTATGTATTGTTTTTGGATAACATACATTTTATAACCAATAGAATACTTGTTAAATAATTGTCTTGGAAACAAATTTACTTCTTATAATTATAGAGTCTTTATAAAATTATGCGTTAGTAATTTACGAAATAAGAAAATATTCCTATTAAGTTTTATTAATGTAGTTACTTCATTATATATTTATATCGTTTAAAACTGTATGAATAGCAATTTTTTGTTTAATATCTATAATATGATTTTTTCGTGAGAGTAACTAAGAAAGTAAGTACATTTGACCTTTTATTGCACAAATTTATATGATTAAAACATTTACAAGTGCACTTGTATCGGTACCGTACCTGCCTTGTAACAGCCGGCGTAGGAATACAAGATAGCTTATGACATCACTAGTCCCGTTTACCCATATTCTGGACCGGGCACGCCCCATCCTCTCCGTTACACATTATTACGAAAATTTATATGACAACCATTCAATTACGAGAGAAAATTTATTTTGAATATTCAAGAAATATTAAATATAGCAGAAAGTTCTAAATAAAAGAGTAAAACATACATGTACAGTATAAATAATCGCATTCGTTCTTTCGTTACGTTTCATCATTCCATAATTCAAAATTAATTATTGGAACATCTTTATTTGATATTTTTCAAACGTTTGAAATTGAAGAATTGAAAAATAATATTTCTTTAATTCTTTATAATTGTGTCTTGAAAATAACATGTATGTATATATAATGTAATTAAATTAATTTTTTGAAATTTCTTCTTAAAGATAAAAATATTAAATGGTATTACAATAAAAAATAAATTTAAAAGCAGATCACAGCAAATATAAATAGAAAGGTAAATGGAAAATGTATACATTTATATACATATTATAAGCAGAAGGACGTCACAATGTACATTTTACATCACTTAATAATTAATATAAATACATTTTTTAACTAGATATAGCTTATGCCTTACGATCTTGACACGAATAATGTACAATATCGCCATTCGGATACCTCGCAAACGCACTGAAAAATAATTGATGTAGTAACTTCTTTGTACGACAATCACAGTCAATATTATTCTATATAGTATTTAAATACTGACCTCTGATTGCCGAATCTCTTTTTACACACTGGACATATATTGAATTCCGTCATAAGAACGCTCTGTGATTCATAATGCATACGCTGCTCTTGTACTTGCAAGAGTTCAGCGTAAAGTAATCCTTTTAATACTTGTATCCTTCTTGCAGTGTTTAATTTTTCCTGCAAACTGACTTCTAAAAAGTACTTGATTCTACCTATAGGAACTGTATCAGGCAGAAGCTCTAATGCCTTTAGTGGATTTATCTTTGATGCATGCTTCTCGAGCAGCTCAAGTGCCATTTCCAAATCAGGCTCTGCTGTTCTTTGCATTTCTGGGATACATCCTATAATGTGTTTCTTATAATATTTAATATATTATATATATTATTATATTAACTATTAACTGTTATCTTAAAATGGACATAATATTGCACACGTCGAAATTTTACCTGTGATTAAAACTCCTTTATCGTCGGGTTTCAACAATTGTTGAATAAGCATTACATAGACTTCATCAGCTCCATCGGATTGTTTTTGTTTATCTACAATTTCTTGATCTAGAAATAAAAAAGTAATTGCGCGTTTTTGTAAATAGATAGTTTTAATGCTTCAGTTAACACATACTTTGATATCTAGTATATACGTTATAACAATACTCAGTTGCTTTTGCTATATCATTAAGAAGACTAATATATATTGAAATAGCTTGCTGATGACGTCCAAGTCTTCCAAGAATAATAGCACGCTCCTCGAACAAATTATCAAATGGAAAATGTACTAATATCGTTTCAGGAGTATAATGCGTAGATTTTTCTAAAAACTGTTGCAATTTTTGTCTTATATGTTGGGCTGTTTGTTTTTCGGCTGGTGTAGCATTTTCACTCATACACGCTAAACATTTTTCTTTGTATTGATGTATTAAAACATTATGGAACAAAGGATTAGTATCTTCCCAAACATGTACTACATATTCCAAATATGTTATCACTAAATCTTTGTGATGACATAGAAGATAATCCAATACCTTTGGTCTTGGTAATAGTTCAACTTGCTGGAATTATAAATATAATTTACAAAAGAATTGAAGAGCATTATATGATATGCATTACCTGCATATCTTCCATGAAAATTCGAAGTCCTTGTTCTGGATCTTCATTCAAAACCCAACCAGCAAACTTCAAAATTAAATCCATATGATCTTTACCAAGTTGCTGCAAATATTGTATCGTTCTTGCAGTGCCTTTTAGACTAGAATCATTCTCTTTTGCATGCTTTTCCAGAAGCTCCAATGCTTTTCTATGTTGTCCCTTGGTTTGATATAATATAATAAGTTCAGGATATTTTTGATGCATTAATAAAGTTTTTTCAGCTTCTGCTAAATGACAATGATTTAATCTGAGTAATGGTGCTACCAATGCATCAGTAGTCTGTAAAAACGTTTCATAAACACAAATTAACTGACATTAGACACTACTTATTATAAGCTAGAAATTCTAAATTACCTGTAGATAACATTTTAACAGAGTTGTGTCTATAATCTTTAATAATTGTTCTGTAGCTACTGCTGTCATATTCTTTTTTCCATTCACTACAGATTTTTCCTCATTGTTATCCTTATCCTTGGATTTTGCATTACCGCCCATTAACTTATATCTAACTTCAGTAAGAAAAATTATTAATGCACGTAGACCTTTTTCTAAATCATGGTCTTGGAGTTTAGGCAAAGTTGGATCACTGACTTCAGGATTACTGCTAGATGGTGTAACTAAATCAGGAAATAACATTATCACTTCATAAGGATCTGTTCCTATTTTTAAGAACTGATCCATTGCTTCTTGAAATCTTTTGTTACGAAACAGATGATGAGCATACAATGTTTGAATTTTATATATTTGCTTATGTTTTTCTTCTTCTGTTATATCGGATAAGCTCTAAAATAACAAAAAACTTTATTTTAAAATTTCATTAAATTAAAACAAAGTAAATAATCAAAGCTACTATTAACATACAGTTAATTTTATTGCTAACTGAAACTGAGTTTGCTCTAGTAATGTTCTAATTTGATGTGTTACATCAACTGCTCTCACACACCAAACATGACTAATTGATGCTACAAAAACTTTCCCTTGTTTGCATCTGTATATAAGCCTAGCTTTGTTTAGATCTTTTATTGTTTGAATATGCAGACAACCCTCTATAGTATATACTTCTAATCTGTCATGAACAATTCCAAGTAAATAAGGATCATCCCAAGCTAAAATAATTCAATTTTTATATTATTATACACAATTCAAGAAAGAATTACATAAATGTTTTTAACACAATTATATATATTCTATACCTAATGCACTTGGTGTATCAGACCATTTTACTGGATTATGTTGAATCAGTTCTCCTCTGGTATCCATAACAAATGATTGAGAATCTTTTCCTAGTACAAAGGAATTATCAGACAATTTTGTAACACTTGGTTCAGGAGATTTTCCAGTTGGAAATAATTCTTTGGTTTTTCCATTTAAATTCAAAGTTGTGTATGATAATCCACGAAAACCCAAAATTAATGTTTCACCACACCTTTGATAGAATTAAGATATTTTGTTATTCTATCAGAATACATAAATTATTTTGTATCTAACATAGAACACATACCAACATAATTCACGTGGAATATCTGGCACAGTTAATTCAAAACCATTAAATGTCTCAAATTTTTTTCCTCTTGAATTATATAATTGTAGCTTACGTTTCACAGCAACACATAAGTGCACAACTGTTTGATTTTCACCATTTACAATTTGATTTGGTTTTATATCTAAAGCAAATAATGTGGCACCACGAGTCTTTTGTAATTGATAAAGTTGTTGAAAGTTTGGAGAGTTTAAATCATGAACACATACTATATTATCTACAAAAAGATACAATAAATTAAGTATACCATTTTTGATTAAAAAAATCAAAATAAAAATACCTGTTAAAATTATAAGCAAGTTATACTCTGGTACAACATCTATCTGAGTGATACGCTTTTTATTGAAGTTTTTACTATGACGTAACAATTCTAATTTGTGATTGTCATCTAATACAGATGGTACATTATACATAAGAAGATGACCCTCTCTTGTTCCAATCAGTAAATTGTCATCTGAAACACTTTGCTATTATTCACTACACTTGCATATAAATATAAAAAAATATTATAATTAAATATATATTCAAAATAAATAACAAGGAATACATTTTATAAAGATGCAATAAAAAATAATTTTATATCCAAAAAATGCTAAATATATCCACATAAAATTATATATTTAGGGTTAAAAATTTTTAGTTTTAAGGTTATATGGTTCCTACCGTACGCAGCCATAGATTCTATTTGAACAGAAATATTTAATATTAAGGTTTCTTCATAAGCGTCGTGCATTTTGACGTTTAAGAAGTAAACTTTTTTATTGCTAATTTCTTTACAAATCCAGAAATTAGAAAATTAATTTTTTAGCATTAGTAATCGATTACATATGTACAGCTGACATTCGAATATGTTTGACAACTAACTCAGACTATGATCAGACATATAGTACAAATCCTTTGATAAACAACGCAGATAGTAAAATTCTATGTATAGGTGCAACTAAATAAAGAAAATATAGTAATAGCAGTTTGAGAGGAATAAAGCATTAACAAGTTATAGAACATTAGTATTATATTATTTATTTTATCTATTACAATAGCTGCATTTATAACCTGTTGCAATAAACATTTTACATTATTTTAAGTTGTATAAAATAAATTTTTATTTTATAATCATCATTTATTATTTATCTATACGGCCAATGTTTTTTAAAATTTAATACAAATATGTTACGATCTTTTTATTTGAAGGAGATCTTTAGCTTCTTGAATCCACGGTTTATTGCCAAAAGATTCATAAATTACATCAATTTATAATGAACAAATAACAAAAATTTCCAAATTATATGTTTAAAAGTTATTATTGTCTAAAAACAAAATTATATTTAATAATTATATATACAAAGTAATAAATCTATATTTCGAAAAGTACACAAATTAATAAAATTTAAGATTTTAAAAAATAATATTAATTAATAACATAAAACGATGAAATAAAAAGTTCTGTATTTTATACACTTATCAAATATATTTCCTGTATAGATGGCATACTTATAGTTCATTTCTTTCGGTTCTATTGTAAATTGTAGCTGTATGTGTACAATGATATTTAACACTTGATATTTTCATATGATACATAAAAAAAATTAATTTAAAATTTTACAAATATGTCAAATTCGCTTGTACGAAAAGGACTTGAATTGTTGGGTTACGAAAAAAGTGTAAAGCAAGGTATATATTCTATTATCCAGCATTTTAACTTGTATAGGTTATAAATATATATTTAATATTACACAAAATATTTATTTTATAGAAAAAAAGAAAAGAAAACACGTAAAATATAAAGGTTCGCTGGATCTGATCCCTCCAAAACACAGGATATTTTCTAAAAACGATAAAACAGGTATTTATAATCTTCGAAATAAAAGATTAATCTATCGTTTATCAGCTAATGAAAAGTAAATATTTCTTAAGATCTCGGAACAGTCCTTGGCCGATCAAGCAAAGTAACTGTTTATGAAACTCAAAAAAAATTAGCTGCAAAAGTAGATCCTACAGATGAAAATGTACAGAGGCTTTTATTGCTTAGCACTAATCGTATTGATCCAAATACAACAAATAAGGTATAGTTCCATAAATTTTTTAATTACTCATGAAATAAATTTTACTAATCAAAAAATTTTATATCAGTTATTAAGCAGAGCTTTGAGAAAGAGATATATTCCAAAGGAAAAGAAACCTAAGGAACCTGAAGCCACTGCATTTACTGAAGAAGATTTTAAGAAATTTGAAAAAGAATACGTGGATCAGTAATGATAATTTTATATTTCTTAAATTATATATTAGGTAAACGAATTTCAATTAATGAACTTTACTTAGTATACATGGCATTATGATAGTCACCAATATATAAAGACATTTAATTGTATTTCATCTGTAAAGCAATATTATTTTTTGCACGTTTATATGATAAATGTTTAATCTACTATAAATTGTTAAATGTAAAATGTTTAATAGCGATCGTAAAAGGGGTAAAGTGATATTAATTTTAACTTCCTCTTTATTTCTCTATTACACTATATGGATTATTGGTTTACCATTCATAGATGATAATAGAATACGATCGTTTTTTGGTTCTCACAATATTGCATTAATAATTCCTGCAGTGTCTGGCTTATGCTTCATTGGTGGATTAGTATTGTTTACTATTTATCACGTTAAACCATATTTTTCGAGTAATAAATCAAGTAAACTTCATGATTCGTAACATATACATAAAAAGGTTTATGTAAATGAAAATATTATATTGTATATTGCTAACTACATTGTGTTGAGAAACATTGACACATTTGTGTGTATTTTATCATTGATTAAGTAATAAAGTTAATGTAACTTATGTAACTAGACCGCCATTGTTTATATGTATGTTCCTAGTACGTGGCTAGTATGAGTTAACCTATTCTAGATTTTAAGTAAAATTATTATTACTAGAGAAAACTCAAAATGTCTTCAAAGAAATGGTTTGTGCTTGGTATTTCGGGTGCAACATGCAGTGGAAAGACTTCTTTAACTAATCGACTTCATAATGAGTTAAAAAATTCAGTAGTGATATACCAAGACAACTATTTCTTACCGAAAAACGATCCACGTCATGTAAAAATTGATGAACTTAATCATTTAAACTGGGAAGTAATAACCAGTATGGATATGAACAAAATGCGTTCAGATGTTTTACAATTGATCAAATCGTCACCTACAGAAAATAGTTCTTCCGAAACAGTTAATAAAAATATATTAATATTAGATGGGTTTTTACTTTTCAAATGTAAGGTTATTTCAGATTTATGTGATCGTAAATATTTCATAACATTAACAAAAGAAGAATGTTGGGAAAGAAGGAAAGGAAGAGTATACGATCCACCAGATGTTCCTGGCTATTTCGAAAAAGTTGTTTGGCCAGAATATTTAAAGCATAAAGATGAATTAATGAAGGACAATGACTTTTGTAAGACAATAACATTCATTGATGGATTGGAAAGTAAAGAAGAGATATTTCAACTGGTTTTTGCAGAAATAAAAAAATTATTATCATAAAGTCTCATCATATTATTATATGTAAAAAAAAAGCGCTTAAAACTATAAAAAATAAATATACACCATAAACTGATTGTGGATATTTAGCTATCATTTAACAAAAAGATGGTGATATTACAAACATTAGTTTCAAAAAGAAACATCTGTACATTCCAGAATGTTTAGCACAAAATATAATTAATATTCTGAAATATTTTCCATAATAATCTAGGACATTTATCCCAAATATTTTTTTTTAAATTCGAAATAAAATAATCGCAATAATAAATGTATATCTTGTATATTAAATTCCCTATATATATTGACAACTGATTTTTACTGAGCTGAAAAGCGTAGTGTACTTACCTGGCACAGTTGTGCATTGAGCGATATTTTTTTTTTGAAAATGATAAGTACACTTGTATTTCATCACTTTCCTTTTTGTGAGAAATGTATGTACATGAGTCATTGTTGCATTATCAGTACTGATGAAGTTTTTTTATGAATTCCCATGAAAATGCCCATACATGAATCAAATGTAGTTTATGTTGAAAATGTGGTAATTTTGTAGCTGTGTATCACAATATTGTAACTACAACATGTACAATCTTTTTTGTTTTTGTTGCATATTGTTTGCACATAAAGCCTGCTTCAGATGTTAAGTAATTCCTTAGGAAAGAGTTTTAAATTTCGTTCTTTATGCATAGTATATTTTGTACAAAAATTAATTGTAAAAGGCTTAGAAAATTAAGAATGTTTGAGTTTACAACTCCTTGCAGACACTTCATAGCTTACAACTTAGTAATCAATCTTCACTTTTACAGAAATTCAGAAAGGGTATAATGATACATAGCAATGTTCTTTTTATTTTGTACAAAATGTTTCGCCAAATTTCGGACATTTATCTTCATCCAAAACAGGCTTCAAAATGTTCAAGTCTTCGTTTTCAACAAGATTCACTTCGTTTTTTTCTCTTTTTTAATAAAGATAACGCACAACGACGTGTATATGTTACATGGAATAGGTGCTATGTTTAGATTGGCCTTGCACATTTGTTACATTTGTTGGAGCAGGTCCAGGTGTTTGATCATCTTGATCATTTTGTCCACAAGCTTTTCGAACATATTGCGGTGTAAGAACAACTTCTTCTTCCATTTCAAGAACTCGTTTGTCCAATTCCATACATGCTGCCATTTCTTTTTCTAATTTTGCCAACATCTGTGGTGAATTGTATTTTTCTGGATCATCATGAAACACTACCATACCATCTTTTTGATTGATTGTTGCAAAAATTTCACCATCTTCTATCTATGATTATAAATATAAAACATCTTTATGTAACATCTATACACACAATTATTATATAAATAATAAATATATATTATATAAAATAAATATATAAATAAATAATAAGTGCATTTACCATGTTTAATATATATTTTTCTGCATCGGCAGGTCCTGATAATTGAACTCTACTAGCCACATCACTTAAGCTAAGAGTCAAAAAAGTTTTTGTCAATCTTTGTATGTTCTTCTTGTATAAATAGCTGAGCACTTGTTTCACCAGTCCCATATTATGGTCTCTTGTAAACAGTTGTTGATATTTGGTGATAATATTCTGCACCTCTTCACAACTATTCATTTGATAAGCTGTAGCCAATTCTTGATACTGTTGACCCAGTGGTTTCATGTACCTATTAACTACTTGACTCGTATACCTAGGTAGATTCAAAACTTTCCCATGCAAAATTAAAGAGACCAGAATATATTTCTTGTAGGCTTCTAACATAATGTAACTAACTGCCATGGCAGGTGTGGTTACACACACTTCAAAAAAGTACAATGCTCTATCATAATTCTTTAATGCTGTATATATCATACCACCATAATAATAATAAAGTAAAAAGTATTTTGAATCAAATTGTCCTTCCTCTTGGCTGATACCAGTAATATCTATATCGAGAAATTCAAGTGCTGGTTTGAAACACTTAGAGAGAAGACATAGTTGACAAAGATCAGCATGTATTGAAGTAAGCTGGCTATCGAATAGTTGTATTTTACGTATTGCACGGCACAATAGTTCAATACCACGCAATGGTATTTGCAGTTCAACTAATGTTTGAGTAAATAAATGGCATAATTCTGCATCTACAATGTAAATGATAGAAATCAATTACAAAAATAGTTTCATTATAATTTTAATGGTTCCCAATACAAAAGAAGAAAGGTTAGAAACTTACATATATCAGAAGCAAATCTAACTTGTTCTCCATTACAACCAATGATAAATTCCTGAACCTGATTAAATAGCGGTTTATAAGCATCAGCATTGTTTGCACCATTAGGATTAGGCAGTGAAAATTTTACACATAATACTGCCAAAATACCTAATGAATGTTCCTGCAGATTTAGGGTTTCCAAAACGTTATCTAAATGTTGTCCATTTTTTATTAGAACATCTGTGCTTTTAGCTATTATTTCTGACAGCTCTCTAAAATTACCTAAGGAACATAAGGCAATTGAATAATATTATTTAACAATTACTTCAAAAAATATTATAATTTTATTTACAATAGAATATTGATTTAACAAATGCATATATTTTTTATATACACTTGATATTAAACAATTTAAGAAAAAGGTTTATATGGCGCTGTAAAGAAAAATGTTGATATACATATTTAAGATTTAGTCATAGATATACTTAATATAGAAATCAGATTTATATACGATCCGAATAAAATTAAACGGATGAGTTATTCGATACCACAATGAGAAAATATTGTGAACTCGAATCCTATTTTTCTAGGAAAGGATCATTATAGAGTAACGCAGAACGTTCTAATAAACCTTTAGGATTATTCTTGGAGGTTAGGTTCATAAGAATATAAGGAAGGTTTGAACATCTGTCGTACCTTGTTTTGAGAGCGTCCGCACATTATTTACAAATTGCTCCAATGCCGACGCCATTACTGCAATTGCTTTCTTCTCATCACCACCTTTAATCGGTGATGAACCGTATTTACAGAAATTATTTTCGTTAACAAATGATCACTTAAGATGACGTTTTGAAACAGGCAACCGGAATGCTCTGAAGCATGTTACGAGTTACAAAAATAGCCGGTTGCGTCGAACTCCCTCTTTTATGTTTCACTCAAAAACACAATTTGAATTGAAATATATTTGTATAAATTTGTTTTTCTTGTAAATCTAATAAAAATTATCTTGTACTAGATTGTACAGGAGTTTCTATAGGATGTAAACATGTTCCAGATCTTTGCATTATATGTGTCGCAAAATTGTATATTTATTTACTTCAAATAAGCGCATGTTTTACTTAACATAGCTATTTCAAACAGTTGTAAAATGATTATACAAATAATTAAACACATTATGCTAACACTTGTAAAAAAATTAAGTTAGATGTACTTATAACAAATATGTATTTAAATATAAAACCTTTTTTAAATAAGTATTTTTAAAAGAATTGTACGTATTACATGCTAGTTTAATTGATGGTTGCTACGATACCAACGATTTCTAACAATCCTGAAAGACGAATAAAGCAAAGTGTTTGTTCACATTATCATTCGATTTGTTTTTCTATAATTTTATTTTTAAATAGAAAAGAAAAGATATTTCGATTATGTCAAGTATGATATATAACGAGCTTTGGAAAAGCGCGCAGACTGATATGGAGGAACTCCTACAAATCGATACAAATTTGCAAAACGCTAAGTCGCAAAAGGATCGTAAAAAAGCTCATAATACGGTTTCGGAATTATACGTAAGATATATTCTTATCTATAATAAATTAGAATTGTGTTACGATCAAATAATTCAACCGCAAAAACGAATATTAATGAAACAATTGTTAGTCTCATGCCTTGGTAGAATTTTAGAATTAAAACATGAATTAGTCGAAATAGATCTTTCAGAGTATAGTTATTTCGATGATATTTTAATAAAATTAAGCGTTACTCCGCAAGAAGTTGAAATTCAAATTCCAAGATATTTTAGACGTGAGTGTTTACAAGAGATCGAAGGAAAACAGAAATATATAGAAAGTATTTTAAAAGGTATAGGTGTTTTGGATGAAGTAGTTCCACCAAAAAATATGACTGAATCCGAAGCGATAAGACTTATACAGGTACGAATTTATATAAGATTAAGAATGATAATACTATTTGTATATTAATGTACGTTTAAATATTGTCTATGCAAATGTTAGGCTCACGAACGCGCTAGACAAGGCCGATTAAGATTTCAATTTATGAAAGAAATTCGTCAAATAAAGAATAAATCTGCGATTAAAGCAGATGCAAAGATAAAAGAATCGTGCGAAAAGACGGCTGTAATAAAAATTCAAAAAGTTTGGAGAGGATACGTAACTAGATGCAAAATTCGGAAACCGAATTTATATAAGATTAAGAATGATAATACTATTTGTATATTAATGTACGTTTAAATATTGTCTATGCAAATGTTAGGCTCACGAACGCGCTAGACAAGGCCGATTAAGATTTCAATTTATGAAAGAAATTCGTCAAATAAAGAATAAATCTGCGATTAAAGCAGATGCAAAGATAAAAGAATCGTGCGAAAAGACGGCTGTAATAAAAATTCAAAAAGTTTGGAGAGGATACGTAACTAGATGCAAAATTCGGAAACGACGTCTCGAAGAAATGTTATTAATTGGTATTTTTTTTTTTTTTTTTTATTAAAATAATAAGTGATGCATATATAATAAATAGTGTGTATGTATATTTATATTTGTCTATTTTTAAAGGTATGCTTCAACCGAGTCAAGAAATTACGGAAAATGCTAGACAGGCTGAGAAAGTTAAAGAAGAGAGATATGAAAAACAAATTAAATATCAAGAGTTATACGAAAATTTGGTGGTCGAAGCTAAAGAAAGAATTCGTAAAGGAAAAAGTGCCATAATAGAAGAAAATATAAGGAGTGAAGTTCGAAACTGGGTAAACACTTATTTTCAACAGACAGGAAAAATTCCAGACTTGCCATCTGCTGAGAGTGGAGGATCTAGAGTCATATTTAGCAGACAGGTAAAATTAGTATTTACACTTGTATTGCGTGTACAGCATTTTCAAATCTGCTCTATATCAGCAATAACTCTTTGATGCAACTAAGTTGAAGTAGAATGTAATTCCATATATACAGGGAACTGAGAGCACTATAAGTAAATCAACAGCAGTATCATCAAAGGAATCCAAGAAATCTAAAAGATCAAAATCGAAGAAGGATAGTGATGTTGAACAATCAGAAGAGGAAACTGAGCAAGGTTTCAAGTCAGTTCCTTCCAACTTCTTGTCAGAGCTGGTACATGCTAATCAAGAATATCAAGAAACATGGAAGAATAAAGATGAAGCTGTAAATATGGCACAGTTACCATATTTAGACATGATAGAAAATAAAACAATCAAGGAAGTAGAAAATGAAGTACGCGTTACAGTTGACCAAGCACTTAGAGGTAAATTATACCATTACAATAACCAAAATATAAAAACAATAATGACGCTACAATTTTATCATATTTAAAGATGACATAGAAGCATTACAATATGCATTAGACAGAGATAGAGGTCTTAAAGGCAAACGTGTTAAAAAAACTCAAAAAAGAATTCGCCGCAGTGGAAAAAAAAATAAAAAGAGGAAAGAAAAGGATTTGACACCTGATAGAACAACAGAATCTTTATTTGAAGAACTGTTAACTCAAGGAATTATTAAGTTACATAAAGAAATTCCACTTTGTAATTTCAAAGGGGAAAAGTCTTTCATAAATTATAATTTAAGAGAAAAAAGAAAGGATCCTTTGCCAGCACTTGGTTAAGTATTTTATATTAATTTAAATCTATAGTCACATATTATATTCCCCATTCTGATTTAAGTTCTTTTAGTAATCCCTTCAGTAATAATTTTTGTATTAAATGTATTAATAGGAGACATAAGACAGTTGATAGCTGAATATTGTATACTTCCTTTGGGAAACAATACTCTTAGAGAACTTACACCACTAATAAGATCAGTGTTAATAGCTGGTCCACATGGCAGTGGCAAAAAAATGTTAGTAAATGCAATTTGCACAGAACTTGGAGCCACTTTATTTGATATTACACCAGCTAACATAGCTGGGAAATATCCTGGCAAATCAGGATTAATTATGCTTATGCATTTAATATTAAAGGTACGCTAAGAAAGATAGAGATGATTAAACACATTAGAGAATGAATATTTATTCTAGATTCATTTGACATGAAGGTGTCACGTTTGCTTCAACCATCAGTGATATTCATGGAAGGAGCAGAGAAGCCGTTTGTTAAAAAAGTGTCAAAGACAGATAAAACTGATCCAAAACGTCTAAAAAAAGATCTTCCTAAGTTAGTAAAAAGTATTACAAATGAAGATAGAGTGATTCTTATTGGAACTTCAAGTTCACCATGGGATGGAGATCAGAAACTCTTATATCAAACATATGATAAAATTATATATATTCCCAGACCAGATTATGGATCTATGTCTCTCATATGGAAAGATTTAATATACAAAGTATGACTTTTTCATTAATTTATAAATTCCGATGCACGTTAATTTTTTATCGGAAGGGACATGTATGTAAATATATAATTATATTTATAGCATCCTGGAATTAATAGACAATTCGACACATCTGTAATGGCTAAAATTTGCGATGGTTTTACTATTGGCACGGTATTGGCGTCTATTAATGAGGTATTGGCGAAAGAATTATTTATTATTATTATGCAATTGTTGCGCGTAAATTTTTTATAATCTTTCTCATTACAACAATTGCACATTGTTGTAAAGTAGGTAATGACTACAAAGCGAATAGTGCAACTAAGAACTCATCCACTGACACATGGGGAATTAATAAACGCGTTAAGTTCGAAAGATCCTGTTTTTCGCGAAGAAGAAGACACGTTCTTGGGTGTGTATTCGTGTGCTGTTATAAATATTATCATTTTCTAATTATATGTAATTACAGCATGGCTTTCAAAAATACCTATAAGTCGTAAAAAACAACGAGCGCTTGAGCTTGAGCTTCAGAAGTTGGAAGAAGAAAGTGAAAAACAGCAAAGAAAAGGAAAAAATTTTCATAAATAAATCTATTTGTATTATTTAATAATATTTATAATTTTATAATATATATAGTATATATTATTTATATATATTCTATAATATGTATAACAAATTATAATATATGAAATAGCTGACAATTATTGTTCTTCCCTTCCAGTTAAATTTAAGAAAAAATTAATGTTATAATATGAAATATTCCACAATTAATCAAAATTTATTAAAATGAATCGTTAAGATGGTTTTTTTCTACCAATTTATATTAACTAAAACCAAACAAATTAACAATGGAATTACATACATACATACCATTGTACTTTATTTACTTCATTTTTGCCGCTGGTTACTAAGTTCCTGCAAAGATGCATACAAGACCAATTTACGTAAGTAAAAGTAAACGTAACGTGACAGATGACAGCTATTTACATTTGAGATCGAAGTTTCAAGCATTGGAAAACCTGTCTGCTTGTTTGACTAAAAAATGAGTTTGAAGTATACGACACAAGGGTCAAACGGGGAAAAGATCGCATAAAAATACTTATTACTGATAGCTTCGCACTCATTTATCAGAATAACGTGACAAATATAAAAAAAACAAATTACATGCATGTGTAAGTAAAACTAAAAGTAAATCTAGAATTTCATGTATTTCTTAGCATATTATATTACCATACCGCAATTGTTTTTAATTCTTTATTAATTGTACATAACATTTCGCAATTAATATTATAAAATATTTATAAATTTTTCTCTTGTAAAAAAAGGGGATTATGACCTTGTGTGATAAGAGATTCGAGATTCTATCTGCATAATCACTTTATCGTCGCGTGTTAATTACATTTCATAATTTCGTCAAAAGGCTATATTATATTTGGACACATGATCATCTTTGGCAACATAAGTGCGAGTTAGAAGAGTGACAATTGCAATCTGGCACGTTTTTATTCATGAACGTCCCTTTTGTAAGGGAGATAACTAGAATGACTCTGTTTGCTTTGGATCGCGGTACAAAAGTCTCGTTAAGATTACAGTTATACAGGTTACATGTTTCTTTCTTCAGTTCACGTGATATAACACGCGGCAAGCAGACTTGTAACGAAAGGCAATGGCAAAGACCTCTTCAAAGAGTTATCAATAAAGGGCAAGAAGGGGCACACATCTTACCTCACATTTTCCTATCAAAATATGTAATAGAAGTCTTATTTCGACTATGATCTTATGAAATCATATCACGTAAGATTTTATCATTTCTTCGTTTATCAATAAAAAATTAAACACAGTATGCTAATTATTAAATATATGAATCTAACTTTATTTTAAAACAGACTCGTGTCAAGTAGATGATATTTTTTATTTATAAAAAAACAACATAATATGCGTATTTACCATGAGTCATAACTCATTAATATTTAAATTTATGTAATTTTCTTTCAATGACAGCAATTTACTATTTCATGAAACAAAATTGTATTATCTACAATAATAGTTTTAAGAACAAATATAATATTTAACGGAAAGGAAAGTTGGATAATCATCTCTTATCTGTTAAAATATTAATATGTTATATAAGATCAATAGTTTCATTGCAAAAGTTAGAAAATTAAATGGCATTTTATTATTAATTATCATAAGATGAAAATAAACGCGAGGAATAAATGTTTTTTTAGCGCTCTTGATTTGATAAAATCCTAACCATTTCAAATAGTACACGTAATGACCTTCACGAATCTTTCTCACAATTTGTGTTATATATGCATTATATTATATATAAACTACACAATATATACGTATATACATATATTTCGAAAAAATGATAATAGGAGGAGATAAACGGATCCCAATATTTATAAATGTTTTGAAAATCCGCCGATTACGTTACTGCACTAGGATATCGATCTTGACTGTGTATACCGACAACAATTCTGTGCTAGTTATCGGCAATGATAATATTAGTATTATATAAAATAAAATCGCGACAAAGTTAACATGTGACAACCCATGAACATTATGCATGTATCCAATCAATCGAATTTTAAGATATAAAACGAAGTGTTGTATTAGTCGCAAGGATAAATATAAATCAGGGAAAAAACGGAATATTCGTAACGGAAGACGGAACGCTGGTCCATTCTCATGCGCGTGCGTACCGGAAACGTGAATTCCTATTGGTCGACACCATATGGTCTGATGTCAGACCATAAGGTCTGTCCAATTCAATAATAACGAGATGCTCACAGGCTAGACGCTAGCCAGTTTTCTGCGACGTGCACACTGGACTTGTACTGGTTATATTGATAGGAAAATCGCACGTCGCGTTTCTAAAAAAAATTACTAAACAGCTAGGGCCATTTCTGTAGTTAAATATCATTACACATTCCGTAGTCTCTTCATTCCCATTATTACAAGTTGCTCGTCAAGATCTATATTATTTATTATACGAAGTCGGTGGTGTACAATAGTCGAGTACGCAGGCTTTTTGGAAAAGAAACAGAATTCACAACATTTGTCAGGATTATACCCACGTGCGAGGTAAGTGTTATTTTATTTTCAATTAAGATTATCATTTTGCCATTGGACAATTTACTAAAATGTTATCAATTTATTAATGTTATTTAAATGACTGTGACAGTTCTATATATTTTCTTATATTTTTGGAAACATTATAGAAAATTGATCAACTTATTGATTATGTGTTGTTGAAAATTAAATATTTTAATTATAAAAGTATCATTACGATGTCAAAGTATAATAATTTTAAATATTCAATGTTTTTCATTGATAAATTTATCAAAATACTATTGACTTATTAGCAATATTATTCGAATTATTATGATAGATAGATTATCTGCTACATTTTTAAAAACATAGTAGAAAATTAATCAACTTTATTGATCATATATTATTCGATGTTTAATTCTTTACATTTAAAAGTATCATGATGTCAGAATATAAAAATCCGTTAGTATATCTGGTTCATTTGAACTGTTATCATTTCTGTATGAACTGTTTAGTCATACAAGCGTAACAGAAATACAATATTTCATTCGTAGAAACATAAGATAATCACTTTTGTAATATCGTAACAACTGTATAAATTTTATACCACGAATTAAACAGCAATAATAGGTGCATTAAATTTGTTTGGGTTCTGTAGTTCAGTCAACTATTACAATTCATAATATTATTTAGAGTCTTAAAAATTAATTGTATTACTAGCTGTTCATTTTTTCACTTTTCATGGAATCTTTGATCCTTATATTTTTCGTAATATCACTCGTAACAAATCTAACAAATCTAATCGCGGTTAGATTTTACCTGATAAATTACGATTACGTGTGAAGTTTCTATTTGCAATAATGTCAATGACAAGGAAGTTTATACGAAGAACGAATTGTTAATTTAGCTGTTCTTTAGGCATTATCTCTATATAGCATATGTGTATTGCGATATCATTTGTATCATATCTCATAGAGTATATTTTTTTCTGATATATTTTATCTTATTTTATTATATATATTATTATTATTATATTTATTATAATATCGTATTTATTATAATATTATATTTTAACTTGTATATTTTTCACGTGAACAGAACCTAGTTATACTTACACGAATGTTGATGCGAATAACGTGTTTTATCTGACGTCAATGTCAAATCTACTTGTACAAGTTCTTACGATTGTATCTTATACGTATGTAATGACCGGATAGTAATATGTTAGGCATAAATAATGCGGTGTTTTTGTACATGCCACAGTAATAAACAAAGAATCGTCTGTTGTCCTAGTAAATGTTCTATTTTGTTACTATAAAATTTGTATTGTAACATTTCAATTCATTTCTTACGTTCATTTGTTTTAAATTCATTTCCAAAAAATATGAAATGATTTAATAGCTTTTGTATGTCTTCTCAAACTCATGACTGATAAATGATTCAAGTTACTCATGTTTGGTACAGAAAAAGAAATTCTTTTTCTTATAAAGAAGATAGAAATTGTGATCGTTTAAAAAATATCAGTAATTTTTTCGAATAACGAATAAGCTTAAAGACATTTGTTTACATAAAAGTGTACAAAATTCGATTCGCTACAAATATTTTGATTCTACAGCTTGCAATCACCTGCGCAGCACAACACGTGACCAACTCATGTAAAGCACTAATGCTGAGTGATCAGTTTTTACGTTTTTACCTAACCGTATTCTTTTACGCGATAAAATTACTTGAGACCAGCGTGTAGCACGATTTATTCTATTCTTTCATAACATTATTGATATTAATTAGTGATAATTAAATACATTATTCTTTGCACTATCTATCTATGTCTTATTATGTATTTAAGTAAAGATATACACAGTTCATCACAAAAGTTTATTTACATATATACCTTTTAAATTTAAAATATTATAGTAAAAATATTAACTGCACGAACTTTTTTGACACATTGAAACACATACATATTGTTAAAATGTAACACAATTTAATCGCGTTCAAAAGAACTAAAACATTAGAAGCTATAAAAATTACATACATTTGAAATTTTACATAAAATCATAAAAATAGTGGACATTAATATTATATTAATGTCTTGTAGATTTCCTCAGCATCAATAATATACTACTATCTCTTTGACGTTGCAAAAATATATGATTTTGTAATTTTCGACGTGATTTTATCCCGAAACTTTTTAGTTAATATTTTAATTTTTTAATTTCTTTTGAATTAATTAATGAATACATTAATAAGGTGCGTGTTTAATTTCTTTGGTAAGTGACATACACAAAATTCGATAGGTGTACATATATGTAGACTTTTGTGAGCGATAGTACAAGTAACAGTAAAGCAAAACACAGCATCGGATATAAGATCAGAATTAGTTTAATAATTCCCCTAATATTCATCAAGTATTGCTTTAATGATTTTAATTTACGTAATTCATAATGCCACCAAATGTGTTCAATATGTATTTAATGACGTGAAGAGTTTTCTATGACGCGAATTATTCGATTATTTAACATATGCATCCTATATTTAATATTTATGAGGCACGCTCGAATCTTTATTCAAATTTTTTATCAGGTAAATTTCTAATTTATTACATTTAAATAATTTATTAATTTTTTAATTTAACAATTTAAAATTTCAAAGAAATTTTAATCAATCGATTTTATTGTAATGGTAAATAACAACGTAGAAACTGTACCAACATGTTTTCTATTTTAGAGAAACTGTACATTCAAAATTCACATAAGGTTTGCATATTTTGAAGGCTAGTAATATTTATTTCCCTGTACGATTTGAACTCATAAGACACTTTTCTTCACGTGTCCATCAAGAACAAAGTGGAATCATAAACGTGCATATTTTCTTGATATACAGGGTGGTTAGTAACTGGTGGTACAAGCGGAAAGGGGCTGATTCTACGTGAAAAAAGAAGTCGAAAATATAGAATGAAAATTTTTCGTTCGAGGCTTTGTTTTCGAGAAAATCGACTTTGAATTTTCGCTCGGTACGCGTGCACTTTATCGCGGCTTGTTATAACGGATCTCACTGACAGATCGTTGTCTCGATGGAAAAATTAAAAAAAAAAAAAAATTTTTATTCTATATTTTCAACTTCTTTTTTCGCGTAGAATCACCCCCTTTCCGCTTGTACCACCAGTTACCAACCACCCTATATATTACATTGCCAACGTCAGAGATGTTGAGTTTCATGAAAATAAAACATACATAAAAGAGAAAAGATTGCGAATTATTGCAAGTTTCCAAGATCAGGTGATGGCAGGTTAAAGATTAGAAATATAAAAATATACGAATCCTGATATGTGACGGCTGGCACGTGACAACAAAAAAACTTATGTAATACGCAATTAATGTCTGGGAGCAAAAAAAATAAATGTTCTGGAGATAAATTTGAAAGTAGAGGATTGTAAATGTTTTTCGTTCAGCGATTCACGGCATAATATTAATCTAAAAAGAATTTCAGTTTTTTTTTCAGGGATTATAAAGTTCAAGTTCTTCTGATATATTACATCAGCGTATAATTTATAGGAAAGAGAAAGGAATAAAAGTTACATATAATTAATTTCGCGCCACTATAACAACTTATCATAATGTAAATTAGGCATATCAATAAAAAATTTGTTAATTAATTCGATTACAGTCATTATAATACGTTATTCATACAAGAATATATTCATATATACATATATACCTGAAATGTTTCTGTCCTATATCTATCAGATATTGTTTCACTGAAACTTCTTGACTTACATAAACAATTCACAATATTCTCAATAACGTACATTATCTATAGATAGATACATATTTATTAAGTGTAACACTAACTAAATCGCAGTAACCCAGTAATATCGTATATATTTTTACATATATTATTGTTATTATTTCATATATTATTAAATAAATAACTATATGTACATTTTCAAGTACCATAATGAATTTTCAGATTTTCTCATTGTTTGTAAAAATATATACATATATATTGTTGAGCATTCGAATTGTTATATTATTTCAACTTACTGTATAAGAGGAATTTCATAAATTTAGGAATTATGAAAATATAATTTATATCGTGACAAATACCAATTGTGCAGTAATAAAAGATATTGAACAACGTAAAACGTGTTAATCTTTTAATTTGAGTGTAATTAAGTGTTCTCGTGAAAAACACCATATTTCGTGCATCACACGACCTTTTTAATCATAAATCTTCATAAATCGGTCTATTATCTGTTTAATACATATTACGGATCAAGGTGATATAGGAAAACAAGTATCGTATGATATGATCGTAATTAACAATCATACATAAATGACATGTACAGTCAACAAATCTTATCACATAAAATATGTTAATAAATTATGATGTAACAGTTTATAACACGTGATGATATAATTTATATCGCATCTCGACGTTGGGGTCAGGTCATCGCTGTATCACGTGTTCTACTATTACGTTTCAATCGAAAGCTACTCGGATAATTACATGAAGATAGGGAAATGATAATTACATGAAGATAGGGAAATGTTAATTTCGACCGTTTCGCATTTTATGCATTCAGTCTTGACATTTGAATGGAATTGACATTAAATAATTATTAGCATATTGGAAATATAGAATAACGAAGAGATATTTGTCTTTTATATTCATTTTTTTCAATAGTTACATGAATAGTCTCGTATATCAAAAATGTATGCTTTACACATGGGTATAAAAAATAGTTGTGTAATATTTTTGAACATGAATTTAATAAATATTAAATAAGTATTAAATATGTATATATAAAACAAAGGTTAAGTACGTTGATGACACCGGGCAAGCAATGTTGCATCTTGCGAGCATAGTCACTACTAAACTGATTTATCCGGGAGTGAATCCAATTGAAATCACTCAATTAATCGTATGTCGCAGAGGAGATACCACGATAATCTAATACAATTGCTGAGACGTCTGAAATATTTAATAAGACAACTAGTCATTGCTGTCCTACATTTATAGAATTTCGGTTTTAACTAACGAAATAATACTCCTTAATCGGTATTTTTATATAATCGCTACATTTTTTTTTTTTTTTAGAATTTCTTAATATATTAAATTAAATATCGATAAATTTATTCTGTTACGTGAATCGGTTAAAAGAGAAAGAATTATATAATATATGTAAATGCATATACATACAGTTAAATTGATATAGCAAATTGTATAATATTTAAAATATAATTTTTTAAATAAGTATCATATTTTTATTTCTAATTTTCAGCTTACAGTCCACTAGGCTCCATACGTCTGCTAAATTCTGCAAAAATAAAGAATACACGAAGAAAAAGTTGATCATATCATATTTATCACAATGCCAGCTCAATTTGAAAGTGCAAACACTCCCATTGTGAGAGAACCGACTATGTTGAACAGCAATACTAACGCATACGATGTAAATAATGAAATTGTCATTAGCGGTTTTTCGGGTGAGTAATTACATCGCCGTATATATAAATACATTTCGAATTATATAATTTTACTTACGATTTAATATTTATAATTTTTTTCACATTTCTTTAGGCCGTTTCCCGGAATCCTCAGACATTGAAGAATTTAAGAAAAACTTATTCGAAGGTATCGACATGATCACAGATGATGAACGTCGTTGGCCTGCCGGACTCTTTGGTCTACCCAAGAGAACTGGTAAACTGAAGGATCTCAAATCGTTTGACGCTACCTTCTTTGGTGTTCATGCCAAACAGGCTCATGTAATGGATCCACAATTACGTCTTCTGTTAGAAGTAGTTTATGAAGCAATTGTAGATGCTGGTATCAATCCAAATGATATTAAGGGATCCAAAACTGGCGTATTCATTGGTGTCTCGTCCTCAGAATCAGATGAATTTTGGTCTAAAGATCCGGATCAAATTAACGGTTGGTAAACTTAATATTGCTGGCAATAATTAATAATAATTAATAACTTAATAGTAATAGTAACAATAATAAAATAATGATTTAAATATGTCTACAGGATACGGATTAACGGGATGCTGCAGAGCTATGTTTCCAAACAGGATTTCATATACATTCGACTTCAACGGTCCTAGTTATGCAATAGACACCGCATGTTCTTCGTCTTTATATGCCATGCATCAAGCAATTGTATCAATTCGTTCAGGTGAATGCGACGCAGCTATAGTCGGTGGTTGTAATCTTCTTCTAAAACCTACCAGTTCTCTTCAGTTTCATCGGTTAGGTATGTTATCTCCGGACGGTGCGTGTAAAGCGTTCGATAGTGATGGCAAAGGATATGTTAGATCAGAGGCTGTATCGGTTCTTCTTTTGCAAAAAGCAAGGGATGCACGCAGAGTGTATGCCACTGTCTTACATGCTAAGACCAACACTGACGGTAACAAAGCTCAAGGAATCACTTTTCCCAGTGGAGACATGCAGAATAAATTGATGCGTGAAGTTTACGCGGAAGTAGGTGTTAATCCTGCAGACGTCGCTTACGTTGAAGCTCACGGAACAGGAACCAAAGTCGGGGACCCACAAGAAATCAATTCGATCGCAAATCTGTTCTGCAAAGGTAGAAAAGGTCCTCTATTACTTGGTTCCGTTAAATCTAATATGGGACATTCAGAACCTGCCAGTGGAGTATGTTCTATGGCAAAATTGTTAATTGCCATGGAAACAGGTGTAATCCCGGGTAATCTACATTTCAAGAATCCGAATACAGACATACCGGCATTGAGCGACGGAAGTATACAAGTTGTTGATAAGAACATGCCATGGAAAGGTGGACTCGTAGCGGTGAATTCGTTCGGTTTTGGTGGAGCTAACGCTCACATTCTTCTTCGTAGCAATCCTAAACCAAAGTTGTCGCCAGTTTTAGACAATAAAGTACCCAAACTAGTTACCGTATCTGGTCGTACATCAGAGGCTGTGAACTTACTTCTGGACAAAGCCAAGGAATACGAAAAAGACGATGAGTTCATTGCTTTGCTTCATGATATTCACGCGAATAATGTAGCAGGTCATCTTTATCGAGGATATTCCATTATGGGAAATGTCAGCACTCGAGAAGTTGATTCATATGTCAATGAAAAGCGTCCTGTTTGGTTTGTATTCTCTGGCATGGGATCTCAGTGGCCCGGTATGGGTAAAGATTTGCTCTCTATCGACATATTCCAAAGAAGTTTGCGAAGGTGTGCTGAGGCTCTAAAACCTGAAGGAATTGATCTAATGAATCTTATTCAAAATGGAACAGCTGAAACCTTTGACGAAAATGTTTTATACTCATTCGTGTCCATTGCAGCCATTCAAGTCGCTCTTGTGGACGTATTAACGTATTTAGGTATTCAACCAGATGGTATTGTTGGACACTCTGTCGGCGAATTAGGATGTGCCTACGCAGATGGCACTTTTACTCCGGAACAAACGGTTCTGGCTGCATACTGGAGAGGAAAAACAATCAAAGATTCAAACTTACAGCCAGGAGGAATGGCTGCCGTAGGATTAAGTTGGGAAGAAGCGGCAGCTCGATGCCCACCTGACGTAACACCAGCTTGCAACAATTCAGCAGACTCTGTGACAGTTTCTGGTCCAATCGAATCTCTCAAGAAATTGGCAGATGATCTGCAAAAAGATAACATCTTTATAAAATTGGTGAATAGCTCTGGTGTTGCTTTCCATAGCAAATATGTAGCCCCAGTGGGTCAAAAGCTTCGTACAATGTTGGAGAAAATTATAACAAATCCGAAACAGAGAACTTCCAGGTGGATTTCTACATCAATACCAGAATCAGCTTGGGGTACCCCACTGGCACAACTTAGTAGTGCTGCCTATCACGTGAATAACCTATTGTCGCCTGTACTATTTTATCAAGCATTAGGTCATATCCCAGAAAACGCGATAGTTATCGAAATTGCACCACATTGTCTATTGCAAGCAATCTTGCGTAGATCATTACCGTCAACTGTGACCAATATTGGGCTACATAAACGAGGTCATGCAAACAATCTGAACTTCTTCCTAGAAAATATAGGAAAGTTATATTTAGCAGGAGGACAACCCAGAGTGTCTAAATTGTATCCACCAGTTAATTATCCAGTTGGTCGTGGCACACCAATGATTAATAGCTTGGTTAAATGGGACCATTCTGTAGAATGGAATTTAGCTGACTATGCAGGAAGTAATGCATCTTTTGGTGAAAATGTAGTGGAAGTGAATCTGTCCAAAGAAACAGATGCTTATCTAGTTGGTCACTGTATCGATGAAAGAATTCTTTTCCCTGCTACTGGTTACCTAGTGATTGTCTGGAAAACCTACGCAAAAATGCGTGGAACAGATTTCGAGAAATTGCCGATTACATTTGAGAATGTAAAATTCCAAAGAGCTACCATTATGCCAATGGATGGCACTGTGAAATTTTCGATCAATATATTCCTGGGCACTGGAGACTTTGAAATTTGTGAAAGTGGATCTGTGGTAGTAACTGGAACAGTTTCTGTACCAGAAAACGTTGATAAAATGTTATTAAATATACCTGCTCCGATTGTAAAAAATGAAAGTACTGTCGTAGAATTGAAGACAGCTGACGTTTACAAGGAACTCAGACTCAGAGGATATAATTATACTGGAACTTTCCAAGGAATTAAAATTGTCCATAATGGTGGTGCTTCTGGTAGACTTCTCTGGAATGACTGGATTTCTTTCATGGATACCATGCTTCAATTCAGCATCCTTGAAAAGGATTGTAGAGGGCTATATGTGCCAGTTCGTGTGCAATACGTTGCCATCAATCCCACTGCTCATTTAGAGCTTATTGAAAATTATAAGGAAGACGAGGGTGTTCCAGTATATTCTTATCCAAATATTGGTGTTATTAAATCAGGCGGTGTTGAAATCAGAAAGATGAAAGCCTCTTTGATTGCAAAGAAGCAACAGATTCGACCTCCTAAACTTGAAAGATGTTTGTTCATACCATATGAAAATTCTCAACCATTAGTGCAGGATCCAGAAAAGGCTAAAGTCCATGCTCTTACTATATTATTACTAACGATATATGAAAATATAAGTGGAATCAAACTGAAAATAACCGAAGTATCTGGAGATCGTCCTGTGGATTCTTTAATCTTGCCCTATATAAAGACATGGTGTTCTGGGGAACCTCTAGTAAATGTAAGTATTTTACAACTGCAGTTTAAAAAAGTAAGACTTATTGGATATTTTTCTTAGGGGGATTTACAACTGGCTGCAGTTTTGCGTAAAAGATATGCCAGCTTAAAACAAAATATAAAAATTGTAAAACGCAATGCGGAAAAAGAACCAGTTGGTCAAGATTTGCACATTGCAGTAGCTAGCAATGTATTAACTGACAATTCGTTGAATATATTGAAAAATTTGAAAGACAGTGTGATAAACGGAGGATTCATACTTTTGGAAGAAACAGCTCAAACTGATTTTAACGTGGCAGATCCAGATTTGGTATGTGTAGCAAAACAGGTCATTCCTGGAAAATCTTATATTCTACTCAAAAAGAAGGAAGTAAGACCGGATCCTGTAGTCATACAACTAACGGAAAAGAATTTCTCTTGGGTAGAAGGTGTTAAGGCAACTTTGAAAAATCTTGTGGCTCAGAATCAGAGACCTTTGTTCGTTTGTCAAGGTGAAGAATTATTTGGTAAGTGTCATTAAACGTTTTTTGCAATATATACAGATAATTATAACATAACAGACAAAATTACAATTTCTATCAATTATTAAAATAATTTTAATTTTTATAACATGTGATATTTTTTATAGGTATGGTTGGATTTATGAATTGTATGCTTAATGAAGATGGTTGTGCAAAAGCATCTTACGTTTTCATTCAAGACAAGAACATGCCCAAATTTAACTTAAATGATAAATTTTATGCTAAACAACTGGACAAACAAATGTTCGCTAATATTTTGAAGGGAGGTCAATGGGGATGCTACAGACATATAGCATTAGATCAGCAAAATGAATCATCTCTTCAAGTTGAACACGCATATATTAACGCTTTGAACAGAGGCGACCTGAGCAGCTTAAGATGGATTGAAAGTCCATTGAGCTATTACCAACTAGAAAAGTTCCCAAATACAGAGTTATGCTCCGTGTACTACGCGCCATTAAACTTCAGGGATATCATGTTGGCAACTGGGAAACTGCCACCAGATGCTCTTCCCGGAAATCTAGCTACGCAAGACTGTATATTGGGTCTCGAATTTTCTGGACGTGACTCGAAGGGTCAACGAGTTATGGCTATGGTGCCAGCACGTGGTTTGGCAACCACTGTTATAGCTGATCCTGGTTTCATGTGGAAAGTACCTGATAAGTGGTCTTTAGAAGAAGCAGCGACCGTTCCAGTTGCTTATGCTACCAGTTACTATGCTCTCTGTGTTCGAGGTCACATGAAACCCGGTGACAGTGTTCTGATTCACGCTGGTAGTGGAGGTGTCGGACAAGCGAGTATCTCTATAGCCTTACACGCAGGATGCAAAGTATTCACCACTGTTGGAACACAAGACAAACGAGACTTCTTGAAGAAAATGTTTCCTGTATTGACTGATAGGAATATCGGTAACTCTCGAGACACTAGTTTCGAGCAACTGATACTTAATGAAACTAACGGGCGTGGTGTAGACATAGTGCTTAATTCATTAGCTGAAGAGAAATTACAAGCTAGTATCAGATGCCTTGCTCAGGGTGGTCGTTTCCTTGAAATTGGGAAATTCGATTTGTCGAATGATTCGCCTCTGGGCATGTCCGTATTTTTGAAGAACGTTTCGTTCCATGGAATACTTTTGGATGCGATCTGCGAAGATGATGGCCCAGAGAGACAAGAAGTTGTAAGACTTGTCAGTGAGGGAATAAAAAGTGGTGCTGTTCGCCCACTTCCATCCACGGTCTTTTCAGAACAACAGATTGAACAATCATTCAGATATATGGCTACTGGTAAACATATTGGTAAAGTTCTGTTGAAGATTCGAGACGAGGAAAAGCAGAAAGTTGTGCAATCACCGCAAAAAGTAGTTTCTGCTATTCCACGCACATATTTGAATCCTGATAAGTCGTACATATTAGTTGGTGGTCTTGGTGGATTTGGTTTAGAATTAGCAGATTGGATGATTTTACGTGGTGCGAAATATTTAATCCTCACATCGAGGTCTGGAGTAACTACAGGCTTCCAGGCATTGTCTATTCGTCGTTGGCGCAATATGGGTGCACACATTAAAATTTCAACGGCAGATATAGGAACATTGGATGGAGCGAAACAACTTATAAAAGAAAGTAAAGCATTAGCCCCGGTTGGTGGTATATTCAATTTGGCTGCTGTTTTGCGAGACGGCCTGTTTGAAAATCTTACTGAATCTGATTTCGTAATATCAGCATTACCTAAAATTACTGGAACCAAGAATCTGGATATAGTATCGCGAGAATGTTCCTCATTAGATTATTTTGTTGTATTCTCATCTGTCACAAGTGGAAGAGGCAACATGGGTCAAACTAATTATGGTCTTGCAAATTCTGCTATGGAAAGGATGATGGAACAAAGACAAGCGAATGGTTTACCTGGCCTTGCCATTCAATGGGGAGCCATTGGTGATGTTGGTCTAATTTTAGACAAAATGGGTGGTTTCAATGATACTGAAGTTGGTGGTACTTTGCCGCAACGTATACAAAATTGTCTCGAAACAATGGACATATTCCTTCAACAACCACATCCAATTCTGGCATCGCTTGTTACGGCAAGTAAAGATAATGCGGTAGAAAACGCAAATAAAGTTAGTGTTGTCCAAGCAGTAGCCAATATCTTGGGGATTAAAGCATTAGAAACTGTTAACGGTAGTACTAGCTTGGCTGATCTTGGAATGGACTCCTTGATGGGAACAGAAATTAAACAAACCATGGAAAGGAATTACGATATAGTATTATCTGCTCTTGAAATTCGTAATTTAACATTCGACAAGTTAGGAAAATTAGACAATACCTCTGGGGTAGAAGCAGGAAACGCTGGTGCTGATTCAGATGATGAGGAAACCATCCAAGATGCTGCTGGTCTGCTCTCATTTGAAGGTACGGAGATTGTACCTGTCAAGGTTATTGTTCCACTCAGTACAGCGAACTCGGCTGGGCAGCCATTATTCTTTGTTCCCGCTATCGAAGGAGTTGCTGCACCATTTAAAACTGTGGCCAGTGAATTGAATCGACCTGCTTGGAGCTTCCAATGTATAGAAAACTGTCCATTAGAATCTGTATCAGCATTAGCGACTTTCTTTTTGAAGAAAATGCAGGCGATTCAAACTGAAGGACCATATAACATAATAGGATATTCCTTTGGATCTTGCATTGGCCTGGAAATGGCTGTTCAATTACAGAAAGCTGGACATAAGACAAACTTAACTCTCATCGACGGCTCGCCGGATTTCGTAAAATTACATTCTGTGGAACTTGGAAAGCGTGCTACCGAAGAAAGTGCAGAAGTGATTACAGATGGTTTACGAAAATGTTTAGCGTATTTTGTCAGGCAGTTCAGGAGCAACATCACTTTCCTTAAGGTATTTTTATTTTCATACACACATTGTTTCATAATTTTATCATACATTAGATATTCTATTTTATCTATTTTCTCTTTTTCCTAGTTATATGACATGCTGAAAAATATAAACACAACTGAGGTTGTATTAAACAAAGTGGTCGAATTGATAGACGACAAAAATTTGGACTCTGAAGATTTAAAGAGTGCTGCTCTATTATTCTACAAGAAATTGAAGGCGGCTTTCTTTTATAAACCCGAAAAATATGATGGAGATATTGTATTACTTAAAGCCAAAGATAGCTTTGTTCCTCTAAACAATGACTATGGTTTATCGAAGGTAATTATTATGTTTACACATAAAACGTTAATTTATTGATGTATATATGTTTTGTCTTTTAAATTCTTATAATATGTTTAATCTTCTTATAGATTTCCAACAAAGTAAAAGTTATAGAACTACCCGGAAATCATAGGAGCATTTTATTAGGAAAGAGCGCATCACAAATTGCGAATATTCTAGGATCGTAAAAAATGCATCTCAACTTATAAAATTATTTGAAGTTTATTATGAAGAAATTATTAAACTCAAAGAATTTTCTATAATATTAATATCATTACTTAAATGTACATAAAAAGTTGCATAGGTACATTCCAGAGAACTTTCAATGTACATTGATATTGATGGAAATCATCAAAACTTAATGTGTAATATTTAATGATTCCTACATATTTTCTGTAAAGTTACTTTTGTACAAATGTTTCTTCTTTCAAATCTGTATATGCATTGTTTATATCATCTGTATTATTAAGTTATGTAGCCAATTTCTCTATTTTCTAATCGTAGATACTTCAATTTGTGGAATGAAAAATAGGTACCAAGTTAAAGGAATAATTTTGTGGTCCCTTTTTTATAGTAATTTTGCACATACAAATTACTATTATTATAAGTTTATAGTATATTTCAGGAATTCTTGCTATAGGTTTTTGTAATGGTTATATAGTGGACAAATACTATTACTTAAACATATAGTATAAAATATGTATACACAAAGATGGTTTATTAAATTTCATTGTGTCAAATATTATTTCAAATTTAGGTTTCTTAAAAACATGTGATACTTTCAAATAGGAAAAGAATATGTACAAAAAACACTTAACAAAGATAACGATAAAACAACTCTTATACATCTTTTCCACTCTTACACTTTTGAATAATCTATAGTCTATATGGATAAATGTAACAAAACAAAGACATTCCAGTGATGAAATTCAATATACATATATTCTATGTATATTTATATATATTAAAAATGTATTGCACATAACATACTTAATGCTTTGTTAAAAGCAACCATTTATACTATATTTTTTCATTAGCATTAAGAGATTGGTTTGTTAAATAAAAAATATGTATATGTTCATAATTATTTTAATTGTCACCAGGCGTATACATTGTGCATTCGTCATATGTTCTTGTATCATATTGATAAGTAAATAAAGGATATAAAAAGAACTTTGTTTAAGGACATTCTTCTGAAATTCGATTTCAGTAACTCTTGTAGATATGAATTGAACAGTTTGCACGCACATATGTTGATATATAAATATCTAATATATGCATACAGTTACATATAAACTTCTTTTGGAATGAGATATTCTATTAGAAGGAATATTTGAAAATAAGTAAATTTCTAATATAAAGTTATAATGAATGTATATTTTTTGCTTATACAATGATCTTACTTTTCCTATTTTATTCGATAATTTGGATCAGAAATTGCGGCATTTGGATCACACGTAAAAGATATGGTTAACGCATATCGAGTTCCTGATTGTACTCTTTCAACTTCATGTAAATTCTCACTACCCGAAGTAAACATAGATACTCTACCTATAAAAGAAACTTGAAATAATATTTTCTCTCGCTTATTAACAGTATTTTTTCTTTGCAATCATCGTTTACCTTTACGAGGTTCTATCACAGTTTTTACATTATTTTTATCGACAAACATAAATCGACCTCCTTCAAAATCCCTTCCAAAATCGCTCAGATAAAGTAAAGTAGTATAGTGGAAAAATTCATATGTTTCCTATAATAAATATTAAAATTTCAAAATAGATAAATTATAAATTATTTAATAATTTATGAACCTTATCAACATGAGGATGCCAATATTCGTCATGTATTGTTTTTGCAGACACATTAGTTATTCGGGAAAAAAACGTAGGCTTTGTTAAAAATATTTTGTTTGAAGGTATTCCAAAGTTATGCGCTACTGCATGTTGTATCTTAGTCTTTGCTACTCTGCAAATGTTGTAGAATTACAAAATTGGAGATAATATTGTTTTAAATAACTATGAAGAATTTATATACTTATAAATTGCAAGATCAGCACTATTGAATATTTCTTTTGCTTCTGGTAAAGTGTAAATATCTATAAAGCCTTGACCTTTACTCAGAGCACCAGAATGAAGGTCCAAAATACTTGCACCTCCATCAGAACCAGCTAAATTCAAACCATTTACTGCCATTTTCAATAAAACATCAGTTTCTGTCGATGACACTAATTTATCTGTAACTATCCTTCCACATCTTTCGGGTACACATTCAGGATATGTACTTATTTCAGCTTCATAATCGCTTGAACATCTAACATTCACAGTGCGACTTAATAAAATCTCTTTCTGCTTAGCCAAATAAATTTCTTTACCCTGTCGACTACTATACCAAACTATGAATAATACTGCAAATATTAGGGCAGAACGAGACCATACCCTTTGATAAGGAAATCTTACAGAGGGCCCATATTTTCTGCAAAATAATAAATCTCATAAATTTTATTCATATATTTTTAAAATAATTTATCATAACCAAATTAGTAAAATACATTTTAGAAAAGTTATGTAAAATTAATCTTTTATAGATAACGTAGACTGTATAAAATATATCACATAAGAAAAAATATAGAAATGATATATGTATATTAAAAAGTAACATATCACATCGTAATATGAGAATGTCTAAACATATTAACCTATACAACAATATTTATGTTCAATTTACATTAAAAATTTTAATAAACAAGACGTAGCATTTTACTCATAGTAACTAATATTTGTAAATTTAGCACTTTACACAAATAAATTGTATTTTCAATAATGTTTTAAACTAATTGATTGATTTTTATTTCACATACAACTTGATATTTTCATTTGTGTCCTCTTTTACATTTTCTTCACTTTTCTCATCCTTTTGGTTTGTTTTTTCTTTTTTTACTTGCTTTTTTTTTGCTTTCTTAGTTTCTTGTGTCATTATTAATACAATTTCTTCGACAGTACTAACATCTGTACAAAAGACTTGCTTTCTGTTTGTTTCTATCACTGTATTTTTGATATACCTAATCTAGTATTATTAAGTACTACGTAAAACAAAAGTGAAAAATATTTCGAAGTGCGTTCAGTTACATCAAAATATTTCGAAATATATATATATATTTGCACGAGTTTTAGCGATATGTAGTAATATCCGATTTAATAATTTTGATATACATATCTAAAAATTGATACTCTCACTTTCGTTATAAATACAATCGAAAATGTTAAATATCATTGCAATTTGTCATTGGCAAACATGTAATATTTACCATTTACTTATATTTTTGTATTTTAGCCATCTATATCTCTTATAAGGTATTTTTTACATCATATCATTTTCAGTTTATAAATGTTTTTATTCGTTATTTATTTATTTGTACTTATGAACTAGCAATAGTCGGTAATATCTCAACCTTAAATCAAATATTAAGTCTATAAAATTGTTCATTGTATATTCATTTAATATTCATTTAATTTTATAAGCAACCGTTTTAAATAGTAATTGCACGATTCTTATGTCAAATTTCTTCGATTACCCTATTTCTTTAGACTTTTACAAATACTGGTTGACTTTTTGCAAATGGTACTGCTTTCGTTATCTACTATCTTATTTTCTCCAATAATATTTCTGCTTATAATTGAATTATTTACAACAGATGTAAAATTCGATGTTTGTTTTATTTTCATCAATGAAAAAGAATGCGATCAGCCAACGAATTATCACAATAGGGGTTAAAACAACCACCAATGGTACAAGTTTCAGTTAGTACTTGTAACCATGACTACACACGGTGAAGCATGGCCGCTCGATTAACAGTTTGCGAAGGAACATTGCGCAGAAAGGTAATCACGTACGTGGAATGTTGGTGAGCCAGATGGTTTTCGTCGTAAGTAAAAATTAAAATCATCATATTCGTTCGCGCTTTCCAAGTTACAGTGAATATTGAAATTCGAACGGACAACGTCTCCAATTCCTAACGCTTCCGGTAAAACTGCGATACGATAAACTTGAGCCGTTTGCTTAACTTTAGTCGTTTCGCCAGATTTCAAAACTTTTGAATTTTGTCTCACGTTCGCATTGAACGTACAAATTTCCAAAGTAATCCTTTTATAAGTAAATTCAATATTTGAGGATTAAGAAAGCGCAGTTAAATAATATATTAAAAATGTGCAAAATATATTAAAACAGGTGTTAATTATAGTACGATCCTACGTTGATTGATCGGTTTTGTTTTTTACGTGTTGGTTATTTGTATAATATTTTGTATATTGTATAATGTTAGCAGATATTGGCGAAGAATTGTAAACGATCGAATTGATTCAATTGATCGTGAATTTACCGAGATGAAATTTTTATTCTATTCAAATTCGACTTATCGCGTTCCATGTTATTCCACACTGTTCTTTAATATTAATTGTTCTTGCATCGGTATTTCGCGTAACATTTTTCAATATGATTTTGAAATAAAAATATTGAATGTCGGATAGCAAATGAATCACAATGAGTCACTTATTAATTCATTAATATTTATATCTTATTATTTAACTGCTGCTTAGATCCAGCGTTTTTTTTTTATTATACAATAACAGGCTCGTGTAAATTACCCAGAACTTTGCTGTCAAGTAAATTAGAAATATATTGCTAATCGTAGAAAATGAGAAAGTAACGCTATAACTTTTGATAGAAGGTCAGAACTTGAGTAATGGCCTATTATACATACACTTAGCCGGTCTCTTGAATCGTAAGACCTAAGAAAATCTATATTCTCGCATGACTGACCCGTTACGAAAATTGTCCACATGCGAACGTAAGGAAAATGCTAATCTTGATGTTGGCCTGCGTTGTTCTCATCGAACAAAATCATTCTAAAACGTAATTGGGTTACCGTACCTTTTTTGGTCGAAACTACTTACGTACAATATTAATTCTTGCAACATACAATCTTTTTATTTTGCAAAAATTTTAAATTCGAAATCTTTCAATTTCCGAGGTTTCAACGTTTTAAAATTCTCTAGTTGCCGATAGACAACGGATTTATATGACATGCGGATTTTTATGACACGCGGATTTATATGAATTGATATTTTTATGAATGAATAACTAAATGGATAGAACACGGTCAGAAATTTTGTTTGTCTCATTAAATATTACTACAGATAATACTGTATCTTGGATATTAATTTTTGCACATTACGCGTGCCTGTGCCTTCAAATTTTTCATAAATACGTAAAGACACAATCCGAAGTCCAGTTATAAAACAGCAATGATTGTTAGCGATTAACGATTTATATCATGCATTTAAAATTATCTATAATTTTTTTATCTTATTATTTTTTATTCGAATTGACGATAATGCTCCTTTACGTCAATTTTACATGTATTGACAAACGGACAAAAAATGTCACCAAATTATTTATTCATGTATTTAATTAAACATTTATCCATATAAACGACGTATAAAGTACACGTGTCTTTAACAAAATATGCTCATATATCTAAGAAGTAACAAGTGTCAATATTTCAAACTAAATGAAATTCAGTTAACAATTCAGTGCGATGGTACATGCCGGTATCGTCATACCGTTTCATATTTTACGAGCTGTATATCACAGCATTTTCTCGATAACATTTACGTTAGCGGTGAAACTTTAACTCCAACAACTTCCAACAAGTGGTATAAGCTAGTTGAAGTGTGTACAGCTTTTCCTTCGATCAATTGCACGATTTTTCTCTAGTAAAGATTTTTCATGATCGTTTATTGTTGTTATTGTTATCTTCGATATCAAACAAATCGTGCCGATCATCACTGTGATATCGACGAATATCATTGAACAACGAGGACACATAAAAGTTAATCTCAAAACATAATAAACTTTTAGCAATTTTAACTATTATCTGACTAGCGATGTTATAAATAGACCTTATCAGATGCAATAATTTACCCGTTATATCGAATTTTATTTCTCCAGGAAAAAAAAAGATAAAAGAAAGAGGGAAATAACAGTTAATCTGATAAAATTCTCCTTTTTTCCTTTTCTCTATCGCAGATTATAAAAGATAGACAAATAAATATTGATGAACACATAGATAGCTAATATATTAATTTATATAACGTATAGATAACTAACAGAAAAATTAAGCCCAGTGTCTACGAGTAATCTGCTAGACACGACCAATGTGATCTACGTCGATGTTCAATTAACGAAGCGTACAGTAAGATATATTTTGTTTTGTCATTATTTTAAAATGTCGAGCGACGAGGAAGACGCTTCTTTTCTATATCGATACATTCGTTTGTAGCTGCAAGGATTACTGGCAATGTCCGGTCGTCGCGACGAAAACTTCTGTTAATTGTTTTTTCGTGAACGGGTGCACATTGCTTCGCAATGACCGCTGCATGCAAACGTACTTGCCATTATCGCTATCAACGAGTCTAATACCCATCTATGAAACGTCGCTACGTAGATAGCCTTGGTAGGGTCTTAATCTTTCTATTTCGGGTCATGTAATATGAAAAAGTCTTATTTCGAATTAGCGATGAATTAGTAATAATTCACCGACGATACGAAATCTGAGAGAAAGATAAGATAAGTAAATTAATAATTTGATCAATTTAACCAAATACTTATCTATTATTTAAAAACATTTCTACAGGAAAAATGTGCGTTTCCGTTTGCTGAAAGGAACAGTAAAAGAACGCTTTGATTCTTTCTCGTGTTGCATAAGAGCCAGATGAACGCAACTACATATTGACATCAAAGTCGCTTTGTTAATGAAGCTTACGAAATGTCATAACAAATTCATAACAAATGAATATCCATTTTGTATAATTATATTACTTATCGAACGTTCTAATGGGCACTCTAATAACGACATTAACTAAACAATTCTTGTAAATTTAAATAGTTTTAGATAACTATTATAATGATTTAACGTACGTCATCTACTACGTACTATGCAAAAAGAATAATGATTATTACTCGGCTATTGAGTTATTATTACATTGCATTATCATAATCCTTACGAGCTATCATTAGTGAAAATCACGTTATTATTATTATGATTGGGAATTTACCAAAATACATTTTTTCATTTTGGAGATCAATAAAGTCAAATAAGTTTAATAATCATGATCGATATTTATTATCGTTATGATCATTATTGAGCGGAAAGTAAAAAGATGATAATGTTCGTAGGTGTTATAAACAAGGATAAGACGATGAAACAAAATTCGCATGATATTTCACGCGTGCTAATCGTTAAGGATTAAATTATTATTAATCATTAATAATATTATTAGGTACTAGTACTGCGAATGTGGAATTAGGAAAACAATCTGTCGAAATATTGTTTCGATGGAAAATTCAATCTAAGAATTTAATTTCTTTGAAACTAATCTTGAATCAATTTCCTCAAGGTCATGAAAAAAAGTGGCAATTTTTGTTTTAGAAATTAATATGATGCATCCAGAGTACTTTGAGACGAACAATCAGTCCGCAAGCTGAAGAAATGTTGTAAACCTTCGACGATTCGAACATCGATGAAAATGAATCGATACATAACATTAAACCAATTAGGAGATGGAACATTCGGTTCCGTTGTTCTCGGGGAACGCATCGATACCGGGGAAAAGGTTGCCATAAAAAGAATGAAGAGGAAATATTATTCGTGGGAAGAGGCGATGAATTTGCGCGAAGTTAAAGTAATACAAAAAAAAAAAAAAATAATTTATTTTATAGATCCTAGCAAGAGAATTCGTAATTTGATCTTATCGTTGGACTATGATGTTTGGCACATTATACACAAAATTTAAAATTCTAAAAGTGTATTGAACGGAATATCGTATGCAGAAATTTGTAAGATATACAAAGTAGAGTATGCGTTGTAATTTTTAGCTTGTCTTCTTTTTTATCAATTGGCAAGTAAATCTATAAACTTGTATAAAAATTCATAGTCTAGATAATAACTCGTTCCTATAAATGTACGTGTTATTTTGCGAATTCTTAGATTCCGTATATTCTTTGATTGTATCTAAAATTAATAAATATTTTATTCGCTGACGGAAATTAGTTATTAAAATAATTCCAGCTTTCAGAATGAAAAAGAAATTACTTAAATATTTTACTCGTTTGCAGTCCTTGAAAAAACTTAGTCACGCGAATGTAGTCAAATTGAAGGAAGTAATTCGTGAAAACGACGTGTTGTATTTCGTCTTCGAGTATATGAAGGAGAATCTTTACCAATTAATGAAGGACAGGTAAAAAAATTTTATTAAATTATCTATCCAACTTTTAACGAATTGGACTTTCATAAATGTATTATGCAACAGGGACAAACTTTTCCCTGAGCCGGTAATCAAGAACATAGTGTATCAGGTGCTTCAAGGACTGGCGTTCATGCATAAACATGGCTTTTTCCACCGCGACATGAAACCTGAAAATTTATTATGTATGGGGCCAGAACTGGTGAAGATTGCTGATTTCGGCCTGGCCAGGGAAATACGTTCAAGGCCGCCTTACACGGATTACGTATCCACCAGATGGTAATATCTATTTACTCAAACATTCGTTTAATCAATAATTATTATTAGTACGTTCAATTAACAATAATCGCACGAACAATTGACAAAATTATATTTCTCATCCGTTGGACGACTTATTTAAAATGAATAAGAAAATTGTAAAGTGATTTTTAACGAATAATAACGGATGACATAATAAAGAAATTTTTTTAATCTCCCTTTAATCTTTTGAGTCAGAGAAGGACAATATCTTATCTTTCAGTATCCGTACTTAAAATTAATACTATATATTAATATTTATAATAACGATAATAGAAACGAATATGAATTGAAATCCGTGAGAGAAACGAAGAATTTTCTTTTTAATTAATTTAAGGATCTCATTTCAGGTACAGAGCACCGGAAGTGCTGCTCCATTCCACGACTTACAACAGCCCGATCGACATTTGGGCGGTGGGTTGCATCATGGCCGAACTATACACGTTTCGGCCACTTTTCCCTGGGAAAAGCGAAATCGACGAAATCTTTAAAATATGTTCCGTCATTGGCACGCCGGAGAAGGATGATTGGCCAGACGGATATCAACTGGCTGCCGCTATGAATTTCAAGTTTCCAAACTTTTCTCGCACGTCGTTAACCGTTTTAATACCAAATGCTAGCCAAGAAGCAGTAATACTTATGGAAGATATGTTACAGTGGAATCCTATTAAAAGGCCTACAGCACAGCAATCCCTAAGGTAAAACTTTTACAAGTTACCTAGAGAATATCTGTACATTCGATTCATCCTGTAATGGATCAGCTAAATGGAACGGACAATTACAAAAATAATATTTCACCATTATTTGCTAGACTTTTATTTGTTGTACTTTTACTTTTAATTTTACTTATACTTTTTAAAGGTTTATTAATAGTGTTTATTTTATTGTATTAGTGATAATTTTGTTTCAACAAATTTTTTCATACAACGATAAATTAGGCAGAAACTTATGTAGTTGATCCACCTTGTAGACTATAACAAGAAATAACTAATAGCCATTGAAATAATGCTTTTATAGGTATCCCTATTTCCAAACGAACATCCCGCGTATAATTAATAGTACAAAGATCGGTGTCACATCTCAACGAGATCTCGTTTTGAACAAAGTGAATCTTCCACCCCCTGTTCCTAAACCGTACAATTACGCCCAGCAAGAAGTACTCAGGACTTCGATGGAATCCAGGTGAATTGAATCGATATTTATATCTTTATACCTTAACATACGAAGAGTTACACAAGGATCTCGATACTTTTTGATCGAATTTGTCTTGAATTGATAAATGTCAAATGCCAGCGATTTTCCAATATGTTTTTCTATATCAAAATTTAATTTCGACAAGTAAAAACAAAAAGTTTTTAAATTCGATTCTCTGGAAAACGAAGCATCCGATGCAATTTTGCTATTCTCGATTTCCGTTTTATCTTGAGGCATAGAATTTTCCTCTTAACTCATTTTATGTATTTGTTTCTTTCAATAAATGAAGTGACGAGCATAAAGTGCGTCATAGTTGTCGTAAGTTGCGAAACTTACGATTCCTGATAGTATTCTTATGAACTTATGAATCACTATGAGAAAATCGTTATGATACGAAATAATTAACATAATGTTGAGAAAACCTCCATCAAGGACTCGGTTTTGATAAAGAATATCTTAAGTTCTAACTTCATATGTTAAGAGCTATGAAATCGACGTTTAAAAATATCAAACGAGCTTGCACTTAATTACAGAGCACAAGAGAAAATGATGCAACAGCAGCAACAGCAAACGATACTACCTTTGTTGAACCATAATAGTTACATGCGCGAAAGCAATCCCCAAAAATTGGACGAGGACGAGTTTGCCGAGCTCTTGGGGTGCGTTGCTCGAATTTCCTAAATCGAAAAGCTGCGTATTAAGTAGGAATCCTCCCTGCGTACCGCGATACAACTCTATATAAAATCTAATCCTTGAATTGTCCACGTCAGTAGCAAGATCATTCCTGAGAACGTGAACGCAAAGCTAGTCCCAGAACGACTATACAAAGAGAACCGTGCCAATTGGAATGCCAATTATTTGCCAGAGAACACGCAGCAGAGCAACGGGAACTGGGTGCTGCCAGCTTGGAACGAGCCATCGACCATCAATTGGAATCAGTTGCAGCCATCAAACGTGAAGAATGGTCGAAAAGCATCGGGGAAGCAACATTACATCGCTGTGGCTCGATACGTCGCTGGTCCAAGTGCGAGTTTAGCGTCCAGGTATCGAATGTTTCGAGATCTACTAAAGCAAATCCTGATCCCTTGCTTGCTGACAATACTGGGATGTACGTTGTTGTATTGTACGATCTGGGAAAACGAGCTTCGCAAATGTTTCACGTGTCTGGACACGATAGGATATTTCTTTTGAGATTATTTCTTTTATTTACTCGTAATTAGATGCTGTTTAATGGACATGACTGATTTTCGAGAATCCTTTTCTCAGACTGGATTTTTTTTTATACTTTGTACACTATCCGCCTTCCATTGTAAATCAAAAGATGTTCAATAAATTAAATCGATGAATTCCTGAGATTCAAGTTTTTAATCGATTTATTTTAACCGAGGTTTCGTCTAATGGTTTCTCGTTTTCTTTTTTATTTTTGAAGAAACGGTGACTCCGACCCGAACAGGCCTAGATTAATACGGAACCTGGTTGGTCAACCGATAGAAAAGTACGAAGAATTCACCGATTCCTTCTGGGTACCTAAGAACTCTGTCGAGAATCAGACGAGACAATATTATATTCCACGAAATCGATACCTCACCGATCAAACTTTAAGGTTGCCTTATCCCAGCGTTTATGGTACACAGAATATCAGTAAGTATTTTTAACCTGGTCCATTTTTTAAGACAAATATTTCTTCTACATTTGGTCAGATACTTTCAACGTTGTTCATTGAATCTCGGTTATTAATCTATTACTATTAACAATTATGGGTTCGATAGAAAATACAAACAAAGGAACACATCAACCAATCGCATACGGAACTGTGCTGAACACAAAAGGCAGCGGAAGTCTTCATGGTCGAACAGACTGGGCTGCTAAGTATCTCAAATGACTGTTTGAAAACTATGCGTACATTTAACTTAGCGTATTCAATTTATTTAACTGTGATAGAATGGCGTTTACCATTTCATTCCACTGTAAAGGAAACATAAAGGTTTGACGGTCTTTAAGGGCATAATCACTTTGCTGATTAATCATTTTTTAAGCCGCTATAGTGATTATACTCTTAAACCGGCTTGGTTAATATCTCATGAACCGGCCTTAGCTTATTGTAATAGGTAGGGAAAATCTGGAAAAAAAGAGATTTGTATCACTTAAATTTGTTAACAAATATTATTGCGAATTATTACCAATTAAGTGACAGTATTTTGATAATACGTATAGCATTCAGTACATTAATTTGTCCCCTTCTTTTTTTAGTAAAGGAAAGAAAAAAAGCGAGATCAATTAATTGATGTAAGGGAAACTAATATAGGAGACAGTATCGATTAATGATAGTGATCAAGAGTGTAATGTTTGATTCGTAAAGAGTATTATACTTGGATAAGATATATTAAAGAATATAATATATATATATATACATATTTATTATTTGTACATGTTATTAATTACGATGTGGAGTAACTTCTAATACGTAGAAGACTAATGTAAAAATTGATCACATCTGCCCTTCTTTGTATACGTACTCTTTTAACGAGTATATATATATTAAAGGCTGTACAGAATATTACTCCATGTCGTATCTGACATACGGATAGTTACATTTTAATGAAAAATATGATTATCAAACAAAAGGACTCTCCGTATTTTCTACACACAATCGTTTAAGAAGCATTCTTATACTGTACACTCATAATCATACCTCATCACTCATTTCATAATTCTATTACGATTTTTTTTAGTAATCCTCGTATAAATTCCCCTAATTACGTTCGACCTTTGGAGTATCTTTCTCCCACGTGCATTTTTTTTTCTTTTCATCTCTTTTCTCTGACATAGGTTTTAGCAGATATATCATGGAACTTATATTGCAAGTTTACGATACTAATGAAAGGGCAATAAAAAATATACCGTAGTCGCCTAACGAACCACTAAAATATCTTTTCTCGCCTACGATGCGATTGTAAAACTGGAATTCATCTCATAAAAAAATATCTCAGAAAGGAACGTGCCGTGTTTTCGTTTTTTCCCTGTACTGAAGATCCCCCAACACTTTTCTCAAATTTTCCTATTCGATAAATTTTCAAAACCCCACTCCATATCTCGATATGTTGAGAGTAAAGATATACACATGACATGTATGTAACGACTTGTCGGTTTTCCGCGAATCTTAACAATCTTACTCCACACTGAGTCTGAAAAAGGTGTCGACGTTTTGTGCATCCGGATTACGATCGGATAAAACAAACCATCGTACAAGAGAAATTGTGATAGAATCGATGATACGAATCGAAGATTGATATGATTAATTTGCATTACCTCGAATTTGCGTGTGTATGGGTATGTATAGACAATTCTTACGTGTGCATGTTTTACGTGTAATCCCGGGTTCATGTGTGTGTTGTATGTTGTGTGTTTGTGTGTGTGTATGTATGTATGTATGCTTCATCTCTAAACGATTTCTAGATATATCTTGAATATATGAAATACAACTGTAAGCTGTTTGGATGGGTGGTACATTTGGTGAATATTACGCATATACATTTATCTATTAAGATGTAATCTTTTATACTTTGAAGTGTAATCCATCGTTGGAACGTTCGTAAAAATGCTTCCGAGCTTTAAATTGTCGGTTAAGTCCATTTAATTCACGAGCTTGGATGAGCTTCATTATGTGATTTAATATAAAACAAACGTTAAGAAAGAAATAGTGAAAAGAATTCTGGTAAAGAATCTACCCTTTCTTCTCTTTTTTAATTATACGTTTAACTTCTATATGAGAACGCGTGAAAATATGATCTTTTGCAGAGTGTACCTATCCAGTGTGTAAAGTTTCATTCAGTGGCTACAAAGATTGAGAATATTTGATTATAAACCTTTCCAGGCAACAATATGGATATGTTTCTGGGCGTATTAACTTAGGTAAAAAACTACGCGCTCGAAAAAAACACATGCTTTTCTTCTTTTCTTCTTCTTTCATCGTTTTCTTCGTTTCATACGGAAGTATGTTGTAAGTATATATATCTTACATTTATAATTATTAACTATTCACGCAGACATATAACAATCTCTTACAGAATATACTTGCACGATAACTAGATCGCGTAAATTTGCTACGTCTCAACCATTGATCTAACAAGTGCAGTGCTCAGAACTACCAGGAAGGACTTTGAATATCGTTCGGATATAATTTTCCTCTTTTTCGTGTCGTTCCGGACAGTTCTAGGATTAACATAAAGTTAACAAGTTTTAAATTAGAAAACAACTCATCGAAGGATATGATTTAATCCTTAAATGATACGAAGTCAAATACTATTTTCAGTAGCAGATTATTCTTTTTTATCTAGACAGAAACTTTAAGAGAAATATTATTTTCTTAATTCTTAAAATTACCTAAATAAATAAAGGAACACTATGAGTTAACGCATTAGGATTGTCTCTGTCGAGTTACGATTATTCGTCATCATATTATTTAAGGATTAAAAAGATCTTTTGCTCTCCTTCTCACGTGCAACAAATTTTACAGCTATATATTTGAATCTTTTTTTTGCGTTTAACAATAAAATTTAATAAGTAGATGGCTATAAAATTAGCCACAATTATATAAAAGACACAATAATATCATCGAAGAAGACTTTTAAAGCTTTTTTCTGGCTTAATTATTCTACAGGAGTTAAAAAGAAGTATTTATTCGACGTAATGTGGATACAACATTACTCCGTGTTTGTTTTATTGACTCCTGATCACTCTTTTTGTTAAAAATATCATTTACTCGTTAATAAATTCCGGTAAAAACTCGAGTAAATAATTACTGCAATATTTACGAAATCATAAGGATCGAGAATTCGAATTTTTGTGTGTGTGTTCAATCTGGCGATTTTAACTATCGTTCTGTGGAATCAAAATCTCTTTAACATTTTACAAATTTATTGGTATCATTTTGTACGGGAAATACTGCGATAATTCAAACGAATAAATAATTATAATCTACAAATCAATAAATAAGATTCTATATCATAATAAATTATTTGAATAAATTTATTTAGATAGAGCACCAGATTCAACACAGCACACAAACATGCGTATCCTAGTGTTGTAAAATTGCATTATTAACTGAAGCGGTAACGTTAACAAACATCTTCGGGGATATAGTCGTGGATGTTTCCATCACACCAGTAGTTAATGTACTAACGGTAGTATTATTAGACATCAAAGTGGATGTTAAAACAGTTGACAAGACAGTTACAGTAGTTTTTACCTTTGGTGTAACGTTCTCTAACGTGGGTAATGCGGAAGACATAATAGTTGTTAAAATGCTTGGTGTTGTATTATTAAGTGGCATTACTGATGGATTTAATGCATTAAAGCATACATCTTTCGACTGGACTGGTAGCTCGAAACGAGTATCCAGTATGTATGCGAATAACGAGCCTACTGTCAAACCTGTAGTATACGACAAAGTCATAATATTCCCTAAAAAGATACAGTAACGTTATAAGAAATGAGAAATGAAATCGTAAATGAAAATTTAAATATACATATAGTATATAATACCTGCTAATTCACGATGTCCCTCCGGTACTTTGGTAGGTGCCTGCATCATTGGTACCGATCCAACGATACCATTTGTCACGCCAAGCAAGCAAGAAAGTAGCAATGGATATCCCTCTCCAGAAAATATTGGAGTACTTCTAGGTAATGCACAAAGTAGAAATAAAGGAATCAATATAACTCGAACACTCGCAAATGATAGTAACTGGGTACGTTTCCAATCATAAGGAATCAAAGCAAGTATCTGAAATATTAAATAACAAGATATCCATATCCCAAATTTTTAAACTGTTAAATTTTAGGTGAATGTATATTCAGCGAATATATATTCGAGACATTAAAATTCTTTATACCTTGCCCAATACATCAGAAGCATTAAACGCTGTCATCAAAATTACCGGCATCCATGATCCAAGCTCACAAGAAATAATTTCTGACATAATTCCAGGGTACAAACAAAGTGTTACAAAGTATGCTAGACCAATACTAGCCATATATGGGCATATTATCTTTGCTACTTCGAGTCTTGCAAGAAAACCCTCTTAAAAAATATCATATATGTTAGTTTTTCGTAAAGAAAAATTAATTTTATGGTATAATAAAAATGTAGAATTAAAGAATATGGTACTTTTGATTTCAGACCACGGTTTACTAGTTTGAGTTCCATACGTTCCCCTCATAACAACTACATCTTCAACTTTGTATGTAGGACCAGCGCTACCAGGAGGATTTCCTGATGGCGCGCCAGGTTCATATACTGGGTTACTGAATGAGAATGGCGAATACTGATTTGATCCTAAAAATAAAAACTATTGACTTATTACCACAAATAAATGTTATTCGACGCACTAGAAATAAATTGTAATTTTTACCATTTAGCTCGGTGTTTCCACTTGCAGATTCATTTCCTAAAGGACTAGTCTGAATCTTTAGAACCCCATACTGACCTTTCGAAGGGTCCCCGACCTGATCCAATGGATCCATCTATTCACAAAAAACATTTAATATTATTTAATTAAAATTGTTGGTTAATAATAATTGATACGTACCAAACCAACATCTTCCGTCGGTTCTAATGTAATTCGATTTCTTTCTTGACATAATGTTATATAAAACTGCACGAAATCAGTCTTGCGAACTTTTTGGTTTAGTAAGAAGCACATTAGAATCGTGCTATTCGATAAAACGAAAAACATGGATGTGTTGCTACGTTCATCGTCAAGCAAAGACTTTGTTAATATTCGATTGATTGATACCCAAAGGCCAGCAATGCCTACAAGAAAATACATGTTTTTTTTAAATATTTCGTCAATTAGGTACTTTAAATAAAACAATTATTTAAGTGTTTATTTCTCACTTTCTCCAATCATCACCGCCTGCGTGTATCGACTGGGAAGCATGGAAGTGTATCCGTAAAAGCTCGATTGTTGAACTAATTAAAAAATAGCAATTTTAATATAAAATGTGAATTTTCATGGGATTCATGACACAAAGCATTCTTTACCGGTACAGCCCAGCGATACTATTGCAACGACGACTAAATTAATCGTGTAAGAAGTAGCCACGTTAAAAGGCTCCCACCAGATCTCGGAAATCACAACAAAATTTAAGGTGACGAAGGCTACCAGATATCCTACAATTCATATTAGTGTATTAAATAATACTATTTTCATACAAAATGTTTTTTTCATGCTTTTAATACAAAAATGTTAATTGTTAAATGTTAACTGACTGCTAATTCTTACCAAATGTTATCCGTGTGTTTAGGGACAATGTTTCGATCAAAATATTATTTGCAAAAACCGCGAAAAAGGCCATGATAATGTAGACAACTGACATATCGAATATTACAGTAGTTCCGGGATACCTCGCTTGAAAAAAGTCCACCGCTATGATGAAACTGTAAGAAACAGAAACATCGACGTTACGTTCCATGAATAATAAACTCACCTAATTAATATTTTTTTATTAGGAATATCTTTTACTAACAGTCTACTACTAAGTATAGCCATGCAATATTCTCATATGACCATCCCTGAGATCATTGATCGATTTTCAACAAGCATTTACGATCTAGAATCACTATTAAAAGTACAGTGGATCTTTATGCAATATTCCGCGTTATACGAATTGTTCTTTGATATCAGCTATACCAGTTCGAGGATAAGAGATAAATTTTTACATCCTTTATAACCATTAGCTTCCCTATATATAAATACGGTGGCTACAAAAAGTATTTGCATAACATTGTATTTATCATAGCATTTATAAATAAATTAAACAGATCCAAGTACATTACATTTCGTATCATTTAGTAGCATGTTTACATGATTACACAAATTTGATGCTATGGAAATGAAGTACATAAAATCTGTTAAAGAAAAATTCTTCATTGCAAAAAAAGAAGGTTCAAATATTTTTTCTAGCCGCTATATACAGCTTATCGCGCTTCACGAGTATTGTCACGATCTTCTCATCGCGTTATACGAATCAGCGTTATGCAAGTCCACTGTATATCAAAACATAAGGTATACATGGTTTTGGTGTTCGACATAAGCATGCACAAGCGTATACCGCAAGTTCGATTTTACTTTCAAGAAAAGATTGTAAATTAAAGATACAGAGGTCTTTGACACTCGATTGCCGACACACGGAAGAATATAGTGTCTGATTGCGGCGTGACCTGTTGTACGGCAAGAGGAATCCTATGCCGCCAAGTATAAGGGCGAAGTAGATGAAGTTGCATTTGTCAACAGGCGGTGACAGATGAGTGAATCCATTGGAAAATTTGAATTCGTTCATGCCCCTCGCCTTCCCTAACTGCACGTAGCCCCGGCTCAAATTTTCATCCATGTCTGCCGTGATCGACGCGTATTAAGAATGAGAAAAACAGTAATCAATTAGCCGTTGAACTGTTTTATGATTTCATTGTTTTCAGAAGAATTTCAACTGGGCGGCTTTTACTAAAAAAGAACCGTCTGATTCCACTACACCATGCACTTCCTGCCAATCGGTTAATTGCACCTGATCACTGCCTTATTTATTTCTTTACGCGTAGTACAGACGTGATTGTCTTCGTGCACTGGCGCATGCTTTGAAAATTTGCGGCATTGATTTCTGCGTGCGCACTTGCGTCTCTAACCCCCGTGTTACCGCGAATTTTAAATATAGGAATTTAAACTTTTTTCGTTTCAACATTTTGGGCTAAATCATGACGATGTTTCAACTCGGGAAGCACTATTGATGTTCTCATATAAATCTTTGGAGAATTTCCAGCCATCGACCTTGTAAATTCGCATATAAAATAATTATTTGGTATTAAGCATTTAGTTCCACGAATGCTTTTGAGTCTGAGTAGATATGCTACAAAATATCGATTTAAATAAGGCAAGAATCGTTTCAGAACACAAGTATCGAGAGATATGGTTCCCCTTATTTTTCATATTAGTTTCTAGAGTAAACATAAATTGTAAATGAAGTATATCCTCGAGAAATATATACGAAAATGTATACGCGTTTCAATTCTGCTTTAGCGCTAAGGTATTGCATCAGTTTGTTATAATCATATTTTAGTATAGGTTTGCATATATATATATATGTAATACTTTATGCATGTTTAAATTTTTATCAGTTAGTAAAGTATTTTGAACAATATCATCAAAAATATTTTAATTGAGAAAGATGATTACGCATTTATGTGAAATATAAGTTCACCATATACGTATTGTGCACATATATATATCGTTAGATATATTGTATTGAGATAAGTGCGCGTGCGCACTGCGCCATACTTATCACTTATGAATCAGCTGATGAAGGAAGATTGTTGCTGGAAATTTCAACAGTATTGGAGAAAACGTTAAAAAAATATGTCGTTAAATACAGCGCACGCTAACGGGGGCGTTCTAATACACGCCGGAGAATGGTAAGTTATAAAATATGTTAGCAACTTTTGATAATGTGATCGTTGTTTCACATGTTCTTGCTTATGACGTTTTTACAACGTAGTTATCGTCGTGGCCTTCCGAATGTAACTTCCTTTTTATCAATAATCGTTTCTCTGAATAATGATTACTACATCAAAGATATATCAAATATTTGCAGTAAAATTGTTAGAATTAATACAAATCATCGTCATTTCAGTTCTTTCTATATTATACTAAGTACGATATAAACAAATAAAATCTTTATTTATTTAGCATATTATTATTTTGTGACAATGTCACAATGGAATTCCATGGACCAGAACAAGTGGAATTTGCTGGTACCAAATATGGTAGATTATACCTGACCACCCATCGAATGATTTTTAATGCCAAAGATCTCAAAGAAAGGATGCAGTCATTTAGTTTTCCTTTTATAACACTATGTGATGTTGAAATAGAACAGCCAATATTTGGTGCTAATTACATCAAAGGTAAATGCCGTGCCCAACCAAATGGCAATTGGATTGGAGAATGCAAGTTCAAGTTGCATTTCAAAAGTGGTGGTGCAATAGAATTTGGTCAAGCTATGTTAAGAGCAGCAGCAATGGGTAAGTTCGTTATAATTAGTTATCTTAACAGATATAAACTTTAATAATTCTCTCTTATTGTCTGTCTATGAACATTACGATGCCTCGTATATAACTGTTTTTACCTATTTGTAGCTCAGCGTAATGGACCTGCAAATGATGCTCCACCACCATACCAACCACCAACATCAAATTGGTACGCAGCTCCACCACCTGCTTACCAAGCAACACAGACTGGCTATTATGGGTGGCTTCCACAAAATGATGCATTTTCACATACTCCACCAGGTTAAACATCTATTTTTCTCTAAGATTTTTTCAATGTAATAAAAACCTTATTAGTTTTCTTACAATTAGCACAATTTTAATGTTTTATACACACATAAGGAATGTAAATTTATATTGTATAGCAAACAGTGTATATATGACGGATATGCCACCACCATATCCTGGTATAAATACACCTTATCAAGGATATGCAAATGTACCGCCACAAGGTGCATGGGGCACTTCCAGTCAACAACCTAATTGGACACCACCTCAACAAAATGGAGCACCTGGGTGGGCTAATCCAAGTTATAATGCCCAACCAATGTCCCAAGCAGGTGCGTATCCAAACTATGGACAGCCAGCATATAACAGTTATCCACAAAATCCTCCACCATATACTCCATATTCTCAAGGTAATAATTATACACAGTCTGGCTATTACCCACAACAAAATCCTTACAATCCATACCCATCTAATTACTAATTATTAAACATATGAGGCTACATGTTTTGTGTATGCATGTTTGTATCATACTTTATCTGAATAATGGCCAAATTTTCAAAAGTCTTTAAAATAAATTATAATAAATGAAAGATAAAAAAATATTAAAGTTAGTATATTAAAAGTGCAAAGAAGGAACATATGAATAAACTTGTATCTTATACTATTCTTTATGACATGAGGATCATATGATATAATACATACACATAACAGTGAATATCAAATTATTTTTAAATATTTGTTTTTTATCAATTATTATTGTATATTAAAGTATTATATTTTTGCTGCTTCGATCATATATAGCTTTGTGATGATCATTATAATACAAGAACATATTATGTTATTAAAATTTAGCCAAATATAACTTGCTGTTTTTATTTAAACCCACCAATTTGAAATATTGCTTTATTATAAAAATCATATATATTTCATTTGTAAAATAATCGAACAATAATACTATAGTTTTTATTTCACTTGAAAAACTTTAAGTATTAAATATTATGCAACATTATTGCACAACAGGTTTGGTTGACCTGCAGTAAGGTTGACTTTCACTATGCTCAGTTATTATCACATAGTTGTCAGAGGTAGTTCAAAAATACGCGAGTGTTATTATCGCTCGTTAATTATTTTTTATTTGTTTATTCGTTACTGTAAATTATCAAAACAGTATATCAATCGTTAATTTTGTTTCTTTTTTGTTAAAATAGCACTAGGAAGAATATAGATTTTTAGCATATTCAATGACTCATTCAACCAAAGTGTCCTTTCACAAAATATTGCTACTCTATTACTGTTTGAAAAATTGTGTTAATTTATTAATTTTTTAAACAAACTATCTCAAGATCCATGTGAAAATATTGAAAGTGATTTGCTTTATGATTTTATCTACATGATAAAATTTATCAATACTGTTATAAAATAAATAAAATTCTTAAAATCTTAGAAAGACCAAACTACGAAATATTTAAAAAATCAATTTGTCTCAATATCTTTTATAAAAATAAAAAATGCCAGATCAATTTAAATTTACTACTTCAAATATGTACAAATGTATGTGACTTATCATAAATTTAAATATATTTTCAAATAAAAATTTAATGTTTTTGTTATATAAGTGTTTTATTCCTTTTATCATTTACAGATGCAAAAGCAGCAGAAGCTGCTCAAAGTGCATATTATGATCCAAATAGACCCCAGTGTGCCTATGTTCCACCTCCTGCATACTATGTAAGTAGAACATTCATTATATAATTTCTAAATATTATCTGGGAATCAAAAATTAATACTACAAATAAATGTTCCTTTGTATATATCTTAGGAAAGTCCACCAAGTTTTCAACAGGCAACAGAGAAAAAGGATCAGTAGAAATGCAACCTTGAAGTCTGAAAATGATGATGTAACATCAGCATTGTTCAATTAGTATTATATGTATGATATGCTGTATTGCATAGCAACAGGTATATGCATTCCACTTTAAGTTCTGATATATGTCGTTTTGGTGTGTGTAATTAAATGAAACAATATTTCTATCTTTCCTATGCTATCCACAATTTTTAAATATAACACGATATATTGTACTTTTATGCTTCAAAGTTTGCGAGTATTTATACTTGCAATGTCAAACTGTATAAACGATTTATAAAAAAAAATTCTATCGCGTTGTGTTTTATGCAATTAAATGAATATATAAAATAAAAGTTGCTATATATGAGTATGCAGGGAAAATCACATTGAAACACTTTATCTATATTCATATATTTTATTAAAAATTATAGGTTGAATATATTTGTACATGTACATACATATATATAATTAAATATAAAATAAATAACAATTGATCGCTTTCAGTAAAGTTTATGCATTAAATTTACACGAAATTTCGTTAGCCAAAGCGTGTTTAACTGTATGTATCTCTTTATTGGAAGTAAAATGTTCTATAATAGCTTGTGCTACATGCATTTTTAAATGCATATACATGTATAAAAATTCAAATATACGAATACAGAAATAATTTTCAAACATATAATGGCCATGTACATTGCAGTACAAATTGTTTTTTCATTTGTGCTAATAGTATCCAAAAAATTCGTTAATTCTTATTTCCATTAGTTTTTAACTATGGCAAAACCAATAAATATCCAGAAATTGTATATAACTCGATACATAATAATTATAATAAATAGGCAATCTAAAATATTGCAAAATTTAATCTTCTGTACATTCTAATCTATGCATTAGTAAATATATATATCTTTCATTAAAAATGGCACCTTCAAAAATTTTACTATATAAAAATTTCATACATAATGTAATGCTACTCATTAATAGCATGTCCTATAATATCAAAATTTTTGTGCATATAAAAACTTTATGTATATTTAATTAAGCATCAATATAATGCAATAATTTAACAAGGCAAAACATTTTGGATCTTTCAATTTTATAATATAAAAATTTTCAACTCCATAGAATCCTATCTATGTAGTCTGTAAAATTGATCAAATATAATTTTGCCATATACATATAAAGATCTATCCATACTCTGAAGTGACTGTCAAGCTGAAGTTTCCTCCTTTCACATAAGTGCTATGATACCAAATTCTTGTATCCAACAAAACAATATCTCCAGCATAAACAGTAAAATTAAAACGCGTACAAACAGTATCACATTCCGGAGTCGGAGCGACGCTCCACGTTTTATTGCCTATAATTTGCCCTTGCCACATTAGACGCGAAATATAATCTAGCTGTAAACAAAATAAAACCTGTGATTAACTAAAAATAATTAAAAATAAGTGTGCATATATTATTACTATTATATACGTACATGCATAATGGCACCTTCTTCATATCCTAAAAAAACATAATTGGAATAAGGAACCTCCGCATCCTCTGGTAAAAAATGAGGTAGATTGTAGTACCGTTTCATAATATCCAAAATCTGAAGGTGACAATTTTTCCAACCAACATACCAAGGATCTTTACCATTATACTGCATAGCTCTTTCTTCAGTCATTGCAAAAACATCACGTAAATTGGTAAGATTACTTTTGAAATGCAAGAATTGACATTCATCTACCGAATCATAAGCACCATCAATATTCTCATATAAATCTTTGAAGAATTTCCAGCTAAATACCTTTGAAGCTGGCCAATGACTTGCAGCATATTTTATCACCATAGGTCTAGAAGAATAGGCATATTGTTTGAATTCTTCTCTTGTTAAATTTGGCAAGATCAGTGCTGAAGTAACATCTCGACAATAATCACAATTTGATATCGGTCTTGTAAATTCCCATATGAAATAATTATTTGGTATTAAGCATCTAGTTTCACGAATGCTTCTGATTATATCAAAATATAAATATTTAAAAAGTATGCTACAAAATATTGGTGTAAATAAGGCAAGAAGAACCTTTTTAGAACACAAGTAATGTGAGATATGGTTCCTTTTATTTTTTATGTTATTTTCTAAACTAGCAGACTTAAGATCTACTAACGATGCACCTTGCTCCAGGAAGCTTTCTGTTAAAACAAGAAATGCTTCTTCTATATCTTCTAATATATTATCACTCTGTTCCATTACTAATAGGGCAAGTATTCAGAATTCAATATAAATTTAAGTAACCATTGATATTGAATACCTTTTTTATGTATATCATCTGCTTAGGAGATAATACATATTCCACTTATCTTCTGGTTACTCATATTTCAAATTAATGACAACATTAATTCTGTCATTAGCAATAATTGTACAATAGAATTTATGATTTTTCTGCTCATTTCTTTAAAAATTATTTCTAATTTTTGACACTTTGCTTAATTAGTGATCACACTTCATTCATCAGGTCATAGATTTTCTGTCACAGAGAAAGCATTGTTCAATTGTGTAGAAAACGCTTATTACATGTTGGTTAGAATCATATTACCATTAATAGTAACGAGTTAACGTGCTATTTCATTATTTACACTATGTGTAAAAATGACAGTCATGGAAAAGACATCAAAGTGACGTCGATTTAAATTGTAGAAACAGAGATTTCCACGAACTATGTTATATCATCATATGTATTGCCTTGACATATACACGCATACAAGTACTGTATTCAACCTTGAACCACTTACATACATACGTTTCACCGAAATACAAAGGTTTATATCAATTGCGAAATTATAATTAATTTTTGATTCGTGCAGAATTCTAATAATTCTTTTCTTTTCTTACTTCAAACAGAGTAAACCTTGCAACACAGCTTGCTTAGCCTCGAGTAATTTAAAGCCATAATAAGGAGTTTCCTGTTCATAACGAACAAACGTAAGGGAATCTAGATTTCTCGCAATTATGCGGGTAAGAAGCCCGAGTTCGATCCAAAACTTAAAAATTACTTTATTATACTTTATTTACAAGAATAATTTATGTGAGTTAGTAACAAATATTTATTATATTTATATTTCAATATAATTTACAAATAAAAAAAATGAAAGAAAATCACGTTTGAGAAGACTTAAAATTGTTTATTTTTATCAAATCACACAACATGATGTACAAGTCTTGTTTTAAATGGACATTGAAATAGTTTTTCGAATGTGCAAATAGTTATGAATTCCATGTAGATATTACGGTAGATACAAGTTTGATTTGTCGTTTTCCCGGGTTCTCGTTCAGTTGTGTACATGTACAGTATAAAACCTAATTTACAGCAGTTTATAATACTAACGTTACATAATAATTTAATGCTCGTCTTAATAATGCTCGTCGAGATATACAGTCCACTTGAACTCTAGTGCACAGCGAAATTTTGAGACGGCTAATTCCCCTGGACAATTTTTGTTTTATAGGCCAATATCAAGACGCGTGCAAATATATTTTGACAAATTCGTTGTTTCGTAATCGAACAGTAACATCGTACCAAAAATTGCATTTTTTCCATCTTTATAAAATGCGGACTATATTTCTTGATAATAACTTAGCTTATTGCAACTTGAATTTCGTTTATAATTCGTACCTTCTTGTTTTTATTTTTTTAATTGAATCAAATTAATTTGTGACAAATTTGTTTTGAAACTTAACATTTATAAAATCAGCTTCGATACTCGACATAAATTGTAACTATAAAAATAGATCTGAAACAATTCGTTTTTGAATATCTAAACTATTTTAATTTATTATTTAATGTCATTAAATGTACTAAAAAGTTGAATTATTTCTCGACGAACTTCAAAAGATTGTAAATGCAACATCATAACTTCTTTCTTCACTTCCTCCTATAAATGTAATTTTACAAACATTTCACTTTATTTTAAAGATCCAAGCATTTCTATTTAAATAAACAGAAAAGTTAAAAATCTTTAATCTGTTCATTTAAATGACAATTCTTTTACCTAAGGTAATAAAATGTTTCTTTTTAATATAACGTATTTTCCTAAGAGTTAAAAAACTTATGATATTTACAAATCTTATGTACGATATAATTCAGAGAAATTAAGATTACAGTTAGCATTACTTGAATATATTAAAAAATTTCAATAATCCAGAAATCGCAATGTTGTATAAACATTTCTTTTTGCTATCAGAAATGGTAATTATAAATTCGTAAAATGTATTAATCTTTATAAAATATTTTTATCATTTTTAACAAAGTTAAAAATTATCTAAGAAAATTTCCTTAACAAAAAGAAAGAATACTTTTATTAGAACATATCAGTTATTATCCAACGCAAAATAAGTTATTACTTACTGTTAAAAATGTGTGACTAGTACAGTCGTGTTTGTATCAATGCTTACACCTGATTACGCTTTGTTTTTGAAGAGACCGAAACTTCCATCAATGTTCGATCAGAAGTAGCACCACTTGCCAAGAACAGCATCTTTTATAGCGGATATGTATTGTGCAGGAACCCAATATATCCAGTATCTCGAAGCTTCTGTTGTGCCTAATTGTATAGCCTACAATTTAAAAAAATATTTGTGTAAATCATATGGTTCATATTATATTAATGTAGCAACACTTCCTTTGTGAAAAATTGAAAAAATAGACAAATTTTAATTATGTCAGAGCATGCCAATTTTATGTTAAAGTACAAACCATAATATGATATTCAGGATGATCATGTATTGGTTCACTGTGTACACCTTTTATGGAATTCATGGGTATTTTATCTGTTCTTTCTTTTGTACCAATCCAAAGCTGATCTTGCTCCAATTTAAATGTTAATCTAACTTTACCGCCAGATTTATTTAACATACCAGCCAATGGAAATTCTGGTAGAGGTTCCTAAAAGTTAAAACAATTAAATAAAAATACACAATATTTAATAAAAATTATTACTTTAATTAAAGTATATGTCATACCTTACTATCTAATATACCAGGCATCACATCATCAGGCATACCTTTATCTAATACTTTCCTATGTATTTTTTGCTGAGATAAAGGTTCTTTATTTGTAGTGGAAGCAGCTTCATCTAACAAATCCTGTTTTGATGGAAGTGAAATGGCTAATACATCATCTAGTTTTGACCCTACTACCATCACTTTGGCACCTTAAAAGTATAATTATATAACACAACATATAATAAATAGCTGATAAAAATCAGTGCACAAAAGAGGGAATATTATATTATATAATAAAAGTTACCTTTTGTAACACCCAAACTTCTTAATGTTTGTTCATTTTTGGCTAGTCCTTTAATCATAACCTTCTGCATAGATTGTGGCACAGATATGATATTTTGAAGATAAGCTTTCAGTTTTGCCACTGTACCATCAAGTGGAAAATTTACATTAATCCTTTGTTTATTATAAATCACTTTAAAGTCTATGTTCTCTTGGGGTGGATCATGCGAGGTAGTTGCAATATTATTATCTCTCTTTTGTATGCCTCGAATCTGAGGTTTTACTGTTGAGTCCTTTTTTTCTACCAGCAAATTTTCATTAGAATTTGTATTTGATACTAGTTCAGCACAAGGAGTTGAGTTACAAGAGTTGTCGTTGCTTTTACTTTTTGCAGCATCTGTAAAATATAAGTAACTTAATATTTTTTACATACAAATACTGTCATCATTATGTCATATATAATATGATATTATAATAGTAAATGAGCAGTTATATTAATAAGATTTTAATAAACCATTAGTAGATTACAAAAAACAATGAAAATTTAGCAATCGAATAAACTACAAAAGGAAAAATTGTATAAATGAAAGGTTATGTTTAAAATGACACGTATTTAAAAGAAAGAACAGAGAAAACGCAATTCATCGAAAAAATATATAAATGTTAAATTTCATATTTTTTAAATAATTTCAAATTAGATTTATGCAAGATTCATAGCAAAAATATATATGACTGTTTGTACGGAAATTAATCCAACATATACAATTGCCTGATTGTAACATATCACGGTAAGATTTTTCTGGGATGTAGATATTTGCTTTATTTAAAAATAATTAATAATAAATACAAAAAAAAATGTAAAAAAATATTTATTGCTTGGAAATTGCTAATAAAAATCACGAAAATCGTCAAGTACGTACCGACGTACTCCATGATGAACTGTATTTCGTTGACCAATCAAACTATTACAGGATACATTGTAGTTCCTGCTATTCGTATTTACAGCGATCCTTGAAATGACTTTCAAATTTTTAAATATGTTCTAAAAACGTGAAACGAAAGTACTTTCATCTAAATTTAGATGAATAAAAAATCTAGTTATATTGTCTTCATATTCTTAATATAAATACATTCTTTATTAACCAGATGTCATCAACAATTTCTCAATTCTACATAAATACAAACTACACATGCATATGTATATATATATTTTAAATTTAATTCTTCTGTTACATATTGTGTTCTTCTATCCTAATATTTTATTAGGAATATGATACATATTTTTGTACATAATACATATAAACATAGATTAACTTTAATCACAATTTTCAATGAATTTACTGTTCATATTCACCATAACAGATTTCATAATATGGTATATAACGAACTATAAATAAGTTTCCAAATCTTGTTTTTACTGGTTAAATTTATTTTATTAGTGGAATTGGATATATAATTGCTTGATATAATTCTTTAAATTCAATATCAAATTTCAAGTTTTCATATTTTAATTTACTGATTTTGCAAATTTTGAAATTGATTACGCATTGTTTTAAATATTTTAAGAAAAACGTATATCTATACATTATTGTAATTATATTTTTATATGTAATTATAAAATATCATTATTAATTATTGGAAAGACATGTCTCCTAATTTTATCAAATTACGAATATGTAACTATAACGAACTTGTTCATCCCTATCACAATTAATACTAGTATCAGAGAGGTAAGTTTTCTCTTTATTAGTAAATAATGTTTGAAACCATAAATTACGTAACCTTGATGTATATAGGTTAAGTATTTATTCATATAGATGTTGGCTATAATGATCAATGTAACAAACAGAAATTCAATAAAGAAATGTACCTTGCACCCTGTTTTTCAATTTTAATTTCTGCATATGTTTATCGAACAATATTTTACAATTTTGTTTACTATTCAACTTTAGTTTTTGAATTCATTATTCTTATTAAGAAAATTTTATTTACGTTAGAAGTCTTAATTATTTATAAAATGATTACACGTATACATTGCTTATTAAGGAATTTCAATTATCTGTAATCGGTATAGTTTGGACAAAATTGAAAATTGTAATAAAATCGAGTGGCGTAGGATGGCGTTGTAATCAAGAATCGCCATCTTGTGCACCACATGACCTCGTTGCCGTGTCCCGTGACCAGCTCACGTGAATTTTGACAAATTCAAACGTTTTTGGTAGAAAAAAAAATGGATATTTTGGAGCAGCATCTCGAACAGCAGGATGTCAGGTAGTGTTTATGTTAAATATCGACTGGCTGATAATGCGAACACCTATCCCTCCTGTTTCGCTCGAGGTCTCCTCAAGGTCATCACGTAGTGCACTGTGCGCACTTACAAGACTTAGGACAACGGTCGTGGAAGTAATAGGCATAGACGTAATTCTATAGATAAGTTACATATCCATTCTTCAATGTGTTTATGTTTGTTTTACAGCACTGTTCACGCGAAGGATGACGGGGGCACGGGAATTGTTATTGAGGAAGCGGAAATCGTAGATTGCGAAGGTAAATAAATATTTGTCATAAATTCAAAAATGTCTATATCTCAAAAGTTGACAATTAAGTTTTGTTCGATTAGAAGTCAAATTGATCAATTGCACTTTTTCCTTTAACTTAGATATATATAAAAATATATCAAATATTTTATTAAGCTTATTCATTGCAAATTGTAAAGTAAATTTCAAAGAAATATGTTTAAAGTCATCAGCTTTCTCTACTTTTCGATTTATGAAGTTGATTCATATAGCTTCTAAGCAGCTTAGTCATTAATTTGCAAAAATTTGAATTATGAAACAATTACAGGAGAACCTGTCGGGGAAGATGGAATGCGTTACCAAGAAGCTCTTGCTTATAGAGTGGTCCAAGTAAATGGCGCTACTGCTGGCAATGAAATAGAACTGCCAGTTACCCAACCAGGAAATAATACTGTACAAGTCCTAACATCCCCGTTGAATGGACAATTTTATGTCATTGGAAATGCTAATGATGTTTTCACTACTGCGCAAACATCTAGATCACTGGTTCCTAGGACCACTACATTACAAATAGAAACACCAAGAAATTGTACTACTGTTTTGAAAAAGGTATATTTTTCCTTCAGTCCTTAAAGCTCTTTGAATTTTGTTTTATTTGTAATATATACTTTAGAGAGATGACAGAAGAAGAGCAACTCATAATGAAGTCGAACGTAGACGAAGAGACAAAATAAACAATTGGATTACAAAATTGGGAAAAATTATTCCCGAGTGTAATGCAGGTGCAAACAGCACTGGTAGTGGCAGTGGTGAAGGAAAGGCAAATTATGAAACTCAGGTATTAAAATAGAACTTATGGAATTTGCAGTTATAGAAACATTTAACAATAGCATTTTTTCCACGAGTTTCTTTTGTAGAGCAAAGGTGGAATTTTATCAAAGGCCTGTGAGTATATAACGGAATTAAGAGCAGCAAATCAGGGGCTAGGTCAGTGTTTACGCGATAACGAAAAATTACGACAAGAAATAACTGCTTTGAAACAAGTTGTTACACAATTGAAACGTGAGAATCTTCAGCTCAGGTCACAAATGTCACCCTCCACAGGAACGAATGTTGATGTTGTTCATTTGAGTCCTTAAAAGATTATTAGTTTGTAATGCAATGCTTCTTTTGTAAATATTAGGATATACAATCTGACCATACAATGGTCAGAAGAAGTACTCTATTTACTCTTACAATTTTTGGTTTCATAGGAACCACACCAAATTTTATCATATTGAAATTCTGTTCTTTGAAGTATATTGCATGGTCCTAATGGTATGGTCGTAACTATCATTATAATCTTGTATACTTGTACGCGACATCATTCATGTTGCGTTTAAATTGAACTTTCCTCTTTAATGCTTATTAAATTATTTGGTATTGGATATTTGAACATTTTGCCCTGTTAAGATCTTGATTGCGTATTCATGAGTATATCATGGATATTTGCTAATTATCGAATACTGGTGAAGTTATGACTATCCCTTATAGAACCTATAAAAAAAAGAATTTTATATTTATGTATGCATATGCATTGGATTGAATTACCTCGTGTACGACGAACGAGCCAAGGCTGTGAATATTGAGCATTGATTTGTAACTTTCGGATATATAATTTCAAACGATGTAACCAAAGTTAATTTGAAAAAAGAAGCAAGAAGAACATTCAGTTGCAATACAAACAAAAAAATGCGATGCAAATTATACATATATAACAACTGCATCTTTACAGAGATCGTTAAATATTTTTTATTTTTAATAATGTTTTAATGAGCGTAGAGTAGGTATTTCCGTAAAAGAAAATGATCTAAATAATGAGAATATAAAATAGACTATCGCACACGTATGGATGTGTATATATATTTATATATGCATATACATACACGTGTGTGTACATATGGATATACGTACGCATATAGCAATAAACATATTTTTTTCAACCCAGGATTTTGAACTCTACGATGATGTGTCGGAATAATCGAAAAAATTAAATACTGGTTTGTAATATATCGTTGATGTACATACCGCGAAGGTTATTGTTATATTATATTATTATTAAAATGAAATTTATCGAAACACTGTTATTTTTATTTAATCATTAACAATCTCGAAGTTTGGCCTTTTTATGCATAGTGTTTATTTGTTTTTTACATATGGTACAATGGAAATGTCGAAGTTACTGGAACACTGTTTACGATGCGTCTTTCTTTATACTTTGTTTTCAACGATAAAAGATCCTGCACCTCAACAGTTCTAACATTTTGACACCCTTTTTTTTAAACTTTCAGACCATATTTCAACGGTTTCAACATTTAAAATAACATCTACTTTTATGTAACGTCTGCATTCGTCACTTAACGCGACATTTACATAATATACTATTATAATACAATATTTAATACTCTTTAATTGAAATTCCATTCTTTTGTAAAAAGCTACCATTTCATCCCATGATACAACAAAATACAGAACGATTATGTTTTTTCTTTTTAAAAGAATAACATATAAGGATGAATGGAAAGCTTCTTATGATGCATTTACTCTCATTTTACATACATATGACAGTTTCTTTACACTGATCCTTCCATGATTAAATTCAATTTACAGCAAATAAAATCGGAAGCTTGAGTCGCCAGGCATCTCATCTTTTTTTCCAACAATTTAAATTAATTACATATAACTTCATTTCAAGGATTTGAAGTAGCTTGGTATAGCACTTAATATATAAATACTTATAGAAGCTGGAAATACATTTAAGGACGTCCTATAACCTTAGTGATTCAGCCATCACGTATAATTTTCTGTTTAAATGTTAGGTTAATACACATAAAATTATTGTAGCTTTTATATTTGTAACACTTTTTATATATACAATTTCTTGTAATTATTGAAAACTAATATAACAGTTTAATGTGCGATACGTGATTACGAATGTTCCATATATTTTTTTTAGTAGATCCAGGACATCCTTAAATGACCAGCATAAGGTTCCTGAATGTAGAGAACTTATGTTTGTATGAATGTTTCTGATAATTAATCTTCTAAATTTCTAAATGCCTGTTGAATATCTTCATATAACTGATCAAAATCAGCTCTGATCTTTGCTTCACCGTCTTGCACTGGATCCTGAAGAAAAAATATATAACATGTGTTACACACTTTTTAAAATATACAAGTAAAACCATCCTAACCTATGCTTACCTTGAATTTCATAGAACTCAACTGATAGAGAATATTGTACATGCTATCCCTAATGACATTCCACGTTATTTTATTGTCTGATTGTGCCGTAGACTCGACTGCATGCCTTGCCATGTCATAGAATGCTATCATATTTCGTAACATTCCGACAGTTTTGTAGAATGGACAGAAACGATCGTATGTTGAATAACTACGTAAAAACAGAATAGTAAAAATGAACATCGATAATATTAATTAACATTAACATGACTATGGCAAAACGATAATTCGCACCTGTTTTGTTGCAAGAAATCGTCTTTTAGAAGTTTTGCAACTTCTAAAGTGATTTTATCTGTCTCAGCAAGAGAAGCTTTACCGACTAACTGTACAATTTCTGATAAATCCTCCTCTTCCTGCAAGATTTCCTTCACTTTCGTTCTCAGAGGAACAAACTCCGCGAAATTTTTATCGTAGAAATCGTCTAAAGCTCGAAGATATTTACTGTATGAAATAAGCCAGTTAATGGATGGGAAGTGTTTTCGTTGTGCGAGTTTCTTATCGAGACCCCAGAATACCTAAGAAATGGACAAAAAAGCAAATTATAAGGGTAAAAAGGAAATAAAAAAATAAGTTATGCAAATAGAAAATAAACATTAAGTGCATTAGTACCTGCACGATACCCAGGGTTGCACTAGTAACAGGATCAGAGAAATCACCACCTGGTGGTGATACGGCACCTACTATACTGACAGAACCCTCACGATCAGGATTACCTAAACATTTCACTCTGCAAACAATATTTAACATTAACAATATAATCAATTAATATATACGTATATCGCTATATTAAATGAAAATTGAACTTACCTTCCTGCACGTTCATAAAAGCTAGCTAAACGAGCTCCAAGATAGGCCGGATAACCGGAATCAGCAGGCATTTCAGCCAATCGACCCGAAATTTCACGAAGAGCTTCTGCCCAACGAGATGTTGAATCAGCCATCATGGATACATTGTAACCCATATCTCTAAAATACTCTGATAGAGTAATGCCTGAAATATTTGACATAGGAAAGTGAAATACGTTGTCATCAAATTTGTACTGTCGTTTTCTTATTAATAGAAATACATTTACCTGTGTAAATGGATGCTTCACGAGCAGCTACAGGCATGTTTGACGTATTAGCAACCAAAGCTGTACGTTTCATGATAGACTCAGTGACTCCATCAATCTCCACTGTTAATGTGGGGAAGTCACGCAATACTTCAGACATTTCATTACCACGTTCTCCACAACCGACATAAACAATAACATCGGAGTTTGAATACTTCGATAAAGCTTGTGAAATTACAGTTTTACCGCAACCGAAAGCACCCGGAATTGCTGTAGTGCCTCCTTGAACGCATCTGCAATTTTTATCAATAAGTACTATATATAGTGCATAAAGCAATTAAGTAAATTCTTACGGGAAAAGTGAGTCCAGGACTCGTTGACCAGTAAGCAAAGGATGATTAGCTGGTAATTTTTCAGTAACTGGACGAGGTTGACGTACAGGCCATACCTGCATATGCAAGATCATATTAGCATGTATATATCAGTATTAAAGAAAAAATTATTTGCATACCTGAAGCATAGTATACTTGTGTTTTTCACCATCAAATTCTGTTTCCAAAATAACATCCTGTAAAGTAAAAAATATATATCAGATAAATAATTAGAATAATTGACTTGCTCACTTATTAACATATAACTTACAGATACTGTATAATTGCCAGCAGGTGCAACATAAGTTACAGTTCCCTTACTTTTTGAAGGTAAGATCATTTTGTGCTTTACTAATGTGTTCTCATAAACCACACCATACAAATCTCCACCAGTAATATGGCTGCCACTTTTTATATTACATGGACTAAATTCCCAAACAGTGCTTCTTGACAATGCTGGTACATTAATACCCTTTGGGATGTAAATAGAGCTTGTAAGCTCATTGATATCCTTCAATGGTCTCTGAATACCATCAAAGATATTGCCAAGTATACCAGGACCAAGTTCTACAGACAATGGTTTTCCAGTACGTAAGACAGGATCACCTACAGTTACACCACTGGTTTCTTCATACACCTGGAACAAAATATAAATGTAAATGACATAATAACATTGTAAAAATAATATGATAAATTTTTAAATATATCAAAATAGTTTATTATACCTGAATAGTGGCCATATCACCTTCTAAACGAATAATTTCTCCTACTAATTCATAGTATCCTACCCTAACCAGCTCATACATGGCTGATCCCGACATTTTCTCAGCTGTAACCACTGTAGGAAAATAAATATGTGTATTAAAATTGAAAACATAAATAAATTTCTTAAAAATATATATCGTATACTAACCAGGACCAGATACAGCATATACATAGCCAAATTTGGATTCTCTCTCTTCATTACTAATTTTTGATAACCCTTGGTTCGACATTGTAAATTGTTATTCAAGTAAAATCGACGAACAACTGAAAATATTTTGCATTATAAAATATAAATAAACCTACATACTGAGCATATAATGAGAAACATTTATTTGAGCGAAAGTTAAATTAATAGTATTCATTACGCATTTTCTATAAAAAAAAAATATTATTATAATAAAATGCAAAGTATATATGGTTAATCATTCCAAGGAAGTGTAAGTTTTGATCTAAAAACAATTTTACAGAATTACGTTCAATTTGTGAGATATGATCATAAGATTAAGTTGATATCATTTCAGTCTGACATGTAATCAACAGCAACTAATCACACACCGACAAAAATATGACAAAAACGAGGGTAAAAGGACAACGCTCGTGAACAATAAGTATATTCCGGAAATGAGTACTCTTACACGCGGCCTAAGTCAATTACGACGACGAAAATCGGCGAGAAAGTTGATGTCAGCTAACGCATCCATTCATCAGAAAATTCACGTGAGCAGTTCATTTAAAAAGTAGGCGTAGCCCTCTTTAAGCCCGCGAGACGTCTGCTCACTTAATAAGAATGTCGAATCCAATTGATGTATTTTGTCGTCAAATAGAACAGCTTAGCTCGTTTTTCGTGTAATTATATACGATATCGGTGATACCGTTTAATCGTGGACATCGATTAAAACATACAAATTCATGTCCGGATCGAAAAACGATGGCGCATTCAAACTGGTACGATCGATACTATACGCGCCAGTCTTTTCTGCAAAAATCTTTGGTTTCCTCTATATAGTACGAAATCATTATAATCGCTCTGGTTATATAGTGAATCAAGGCGAAGCATGGTAATCTACAATCAACGAAACTAAATGACAGTAAGAAACTTACGAGATGAGAAACGTATCGAGGTAAGTCCAGCCTACTACAGCGAGTCAAGCTTCACAATCGAGCCTGCTATCACAAGACAGGTCAGCTGACTGAACGATGTGCCTGTTTTCAATTATCTAGCTCTCTCCTTCGGTTAAAGGTAGCATTCACAAGTAAACGAAATTTTTATTATCTTTATCGATTGTTATTTTATTACTTCACTTTGGTAACCCCAATCTTATTCTTGCTTAAACAAAAAGAACATCTAATATTTTAAAAGAATTATAATATTGTATAATAAGACTGTAATATCGTTAAAGAAAATTATGGATAATATCGAGAAAAAAATAAAGAGTAATTGTACCATTAAAAATGCGCGTATTGTTGCGTTGATTTTGACATATCGAATATTTTTAAAAAGGTATTATTTTGAACAACTAAAGGAAATTATATATTTTCAAGCTAATATATCACATATCCATATAACGCGCACAACAATTATAATTTGTATTCTGTTTATATATGCATGTATGTATGTAGATATTCACCTTTGAAGAGTGCCAGACAGTGCTGATGAAAGGTGATTAAAATTAGCATTACCAGGCTAAGGCAATATTTATTATCAGATTGTTATAATTTTTACGGATTATATATATTCTACAACATTTTCTTTTAAAGACAATCTAATTAGCCATAAACTGTTTAAGATTTTTCTCAACGAAGTTACACTATAAAACAAACAAAGAAAAAACAAATATATAGTATTATTTTGTACTTTAATAAAAAAATCAATATTTAGATTTAGTACTTTTATTTTTATTAAAATATGCTAGCCTAAATTATTGAAGATATACGAATAAAACAATTGTACAATTAGAAAAAGAAAAATATACATAACTTCTATTTTCTTTGATTCGCGCGAATCTAAAATGCACTGTCTATATATCATTATATCTATGGATCGTCATCTTTAACACATTCACTTACTAGAAAATTATGTAACCTAGGCAACGATGAGTTTGCATTCGTGTGTATATGTATATGCTCTGCCGTTAACGTGTGGGTAAGTATATTATGCGTAGAACTGTAGTCAGTGAGGTAGTATGGTTGGTAGTATTGCGGTTACGGTCGTTGTAGCGGAAGGAACGGAAGAAATAACTAATTGTAATTCTTTAATCACATTGTCTTTCTATGATCGTTTGCTTTTATATTTGACAATCATTTGTGAAATTGATCAACATTTTAACAACACATAAAATCTCCGTTTTAATAATTACTAGTGATAGATGTGTATGACTGAACAATCTAAGTGAAAAAAATTTTTGCTTTGTAAATAATACATTATGGATATCAAGAAATTGCAAGAATTCATGGAACTGGTAGGCAGATTGAAGGTAAGATCAAATTTATTACTATAATCGAAATCCAAATTTTTGTAAAATGTCCTTGTGATAAATAGATATAAATCTACCATTTTGATGTATATATACTGTTATGAATAGAGATATTAGCGTATTCTTTAAAATAGAATATGTGAAAAAAAGGCGAACTTCGAACGTCTGGGGCGATCGCCTGTCCTTCATTACCTTCGGCTATGGAAAAGCAGATATCAACACTTTAGGGCGCCATAAATTAAACCTTCATCCGCATTGTGTGAGGACTAACAGTCTCAATATCTTGCGATTGTGATTGCAATTACCTTAATTCTATAATAGGAACAGGCAGCGTAACTATGGGAGGGTGCAGAAAGCTATAATCTCTCCCTCGCTAGAACAAAAGCTAGCGGGCTCTCTTACCTTTTGCGCGGCTGCGACAAGGGTACTTGTCATTTATTGTATTAGGTTGTTCGAAAAGTGTCTTTCTTTTACAGACATGTCTTTTACAACAATGCATCTTTATACAAACACGAAACCTAATCTGTCGAACGTTGTAATATTTATCTCGTAATATTTATCTCTTAATAACTTGTAAAAAAATCTAGTCGTTGATCCAATTTTAAGAATATTATTCAATTTTAAAAGGTGTACAATTCTAATTAAGACTTAGTGTATGTTGTACACAAGTGGCCACTTTTGGCATTCTTAATTAGCTATATGTCATACTTTTGTACTAAATTATACCTCTTCCGATATATTAAATACTATATATTGATTATATATTGTATATATATATATATACAATAATATAAAATGTAAAAAAGTGAACAGTAAAAAGCTGTCATATATTCTTTAATCATTCTTATTTTACAACATCTTATCAATCTTATCATCTTAATCTTATCTTATTAATTTAATTAAATGTTTATATGTTATACATTCACTTTATACATTTTTCTGTTTTTAATGATAATCTCAATTTTTTATCATGTGCCTTTTAATTATAAATCAAAGATTAATATGATTTTTGTTTTATGATTTCAGCATATGAAAAGAACAGGATGGGTTCATAAGAATGTGTCTGATCCAGAAACAATCGCAGGTCACATGTATAGGATGGCCATGCTTTCCTTTCTGTTGAATAATGATGAGAACTTAGATACAGTCAAGTATGAAATGGTATTATTTATATCATGCAGCTAGCAACTATGTTGATGAAGGTTTTATCTCTATAAATTATTTTTTTTGTCAAATGTAGAATCATGCAGATGTCTTTAATACATGATTTGGCAGAGTGTATTGTGGGAGATATAACACCTCATTGTGGTATTCCACCTGATGTAAAACATAAATTAGAGGATGAAGCTATGGAAAATATTTGTGAACTCCTTGGAGACAGAGGACTTACAATATTGGAAATATTTCGTGTATGAAAAATTGATATATATATATATATATATGTATGTCGGAGATGGAAAGACAGCGGGATTTCCCGTCCGGAATGTTGGGAAAAACCCCAATACCCTAGTCCAGACTTTTACTATAGCCGCCCTTAAGCAATAAAAATAAGAAACAGTCTTAATGTTCCAATCTGACTTTATGACGATGGGTTTGGGCTCTAAGTGACATAGCGGGTCACTAGACGTATCCACGATCCACGGGAGGACAAGTATCAACGTGCTACTCGATTCGGGTAACTTCCCGATAACTCAATCGGCAATTCAACGACTAACTAACAAACTAACTCCCTTAATCCAAAAGAGGCTGCCCTTATATACTCCTGTCCTCGCTTCTCGGGTCAGTTTTTGTTTTTAAGGAGAGCTATATAATCATTTCATACCTCTGTCAGGTACATGTCCCTCCCGTGACCGTGGCTACGTCTAGTCTAGTGGCTATGTCACTTCGAGCCCAAACCCATCGTCATAAAGTCAGATTGGAACATTAAGACTATTTCTTATTTTTATTGCTTAAAGGCAGCTATAGTAAAAGTCTGGACTAGGGTATTGGGGGTTTTTCCAATATGTTTTGGAAGTTATCTTATTATATTGTTAATGGTTACAGGAATACGAGAAGCAAGAAACCCCAGAAGCAAAATATGTTAAGGACTTAGACAGATTAGATTTAATTATGCAAGCATATGAGTATGAAAAAAGAGATAATATTCCTGGAAAGTTGGAGGAATTCTTTTTGTCAAATGATGGTAAGATAGGACATCCTTTTATCAAGAAATTAGCATCTGAAATTACTGCAACAAGGCAGGCTCTATGTAGTAGTTCTACTAGTTCAATATAAAGTTTTATCTGTTTGTTATGAAGCAAAACATCATAAATTTCATAACTGTATTTAATAGCTATAATATAATAATATAATATTTTCATGGAAAATAAAGATAAATATGTTTAGAGCTACTATTTCAAATATATTTCCAATTATTGACATAGCGGTATTTTTCTTTATTTTCTATGAAAATAAGAGTCTTTATAAATATTTTATTAACAAATTTTTTTAATAATAATATTTATAACAAATTTAATTAATAAAACTTACAAAGTAAGTTAGATCACTGTGACAGATACTTTGAGATTTAATACCAAATAATAAAAAAAATTGTACCTTAAGCTTATCATATGTTCAATTTATCCATTAATCTACTATGAATGGCAAATAAATTGTACTAATTATTGTACGATACGGGGTAGCTGGTAGCCCATGATAAAGATGATTCAGAATTTCTGGTAGGTCATATTAAAAATTGCTGGGAATGCAAAGGGTTAAGTTTCTCTTTGCTTAATTTGGACGATATAATTATATCGATAATGATTGTTATTGTTTTTTGTTATTTGTCCGACAATTCGTATTTTATTCAAACTCTTTATAGACTTACAAATTCATTTTTACCAAACCGAAAAGGATCAGTAACATTCATGAAAAAACAGATGATCACCACTCCGTGGCTAGATCCTTCCAAGGAACTCTATTATAACATCTGCGACTCTTAAAATTCGTTGCCCGAAATTTTTTGGTACATATAAAACGAAGATCATTGACTTCAAAACGATTCGAGACTTCTCTATTTCCTCTCTATTAATTCTATTGTTTTTGAAATTTACAATCTCGTTAACAACTCGAACAACTGCGTGAATTACTTATCGATACTGCATTTAAAAATAAGTAAATTTTTTAGTAAACTGCGAAAATATACTAAAAAAAACGAGTCTTATTGTTGAGAATATGTCTATGCAAATTTATATTTTTATGAATATAACTGAAGAAATGAAATCAGTATAGAAATTTATTTTCTTCTATACATATCATAAGGAGTTATTTGAATATTTTCTATATTTGTGCATATTGTGCGTATTCTGTAAATTTTTACACATCTATATATCTGTAAGCTATAATAATAGCATATTTAATATCACATAAAACATACTTTTAAATATATTGTTTTCGCTTAAGGAGAAACCCTGGATTTTACCACCTCTAAAAGTATATTTCTAAACGTGAATGATAGGTGAAAAGGTTTTTAAATAAGAAATTTGAAAACTGTTATCGTAAAGAAACGATTATGGGTAATAAAATGTGTTCAGAATTAGCATTAGCCATTTGCTTCAATATCCGGTGGATATCTTCATTTGTATTGGTCATAAATGCTATGAGTCACGCGTGGTTGATATTTGGAAACTAACCTTTACAGACGTATTTCTAGGAAAGAAATAACTAGGATATATAACATATATCAAGAGTAGACAAGTACCCCTATTTATAAACTTCTTACGTATCTTTCTTACGTATTCTTTTTACGTGTTATTAATATGACGGATCCTTTGATGTATATGTTGAAAGATCCAGAGGGTGATTTTAATTTTGCAAATTTTCGTGCAATGTGTTCAGTAGTTTTTAAGGATGATGATATTCGAAAAGATGAATGGAGGATTCGGGAGATTTTCGACTTATTTGATTTAGATAAAGACGGCGTGTTGAAAGAAGGAGAATTAACGAGGTAAATATGAATTTATGTTGTTATCTTTTTCCTTTTTGTAATGCGAAGAATATATGTATGTATATATATACTTACATACATGCTATGCCGTAATTGGTTCATTTAGATGAAGTTCATAAATTCGTATAATAATAATAGTTGTTATAATTCAAAGCATCTAGGAATAATTGGGACAAAATACAAATTAATTATTGGAATTGAGTTATATTAAGTTGACTCATAAGTCCCAGTAATTATACCTTACACAAAAAAATTCTGAAAAACACTGAAATAACATTAAAAAATGGTGAGAACTTCTGCAAGCATATACTGCCAGTATTTCAATAAAATAATGTATTATATTTAATATGTACATATTAAACCTGTGACTTGATCAGTAATACTAGTACTAAGTAATCATGATTTAACTAACAACTAATGAGTATCTTTTAATAATGAAAATCATATTATGTTTTCTCACATGTACATACTAATGACAAATATATTTAGATCCAAAAAATAAGTGACAGAGTAATGTCAACGAAATTACTAAAATACATACTAGTACAGCTAACAGTTGGAACTTTAGATAATAAATAATAACAAAAAGCTGAAATCCATAATATACTTAGTTATATATAATATATTTCTTATATAGTAATTTTATAATATATGAAATAGCTTGTTGAATCCTGAGTACTGAATTATGTAAATAGCATAATAAAACATTAATCCATGGCACTGTTTTTATCAGGTGAAATGGTTATTTGCACTATAATGTATTTGTATCTGTAACGTAAGCAGATTGAACAGACTCCACAACTATTTATAAGACAGAACAATCTGTCCTTCTTTTTTTTAAACGTTCTATTGCTATTTGAAATATTATGCCCATAACTTAAAATAAATCTAATCCAAACTTAATCTTAATGTATCTTGCATGTATGATTATAAATTTGTGGTACGCATTTCTTTGCACGCTCAACATCTTTAATAAATAAATGTTGAAGTAGTTTATTAAAATACAAAAAATTATACTATCCCTTATACTTTAGTAAGTACTTGATTCACTATTATGAATGTTAACAACCAACCAGTATTATTTTTTTATAAAGATACATACCTTCAACTATTATTTACAGTTTCTCTACAATATTTTAATAGATTTTTAATTTTTTGCTCAAAGAATTCCTTTGTTTGGTGCAAACCAATCTGTGAGTTAGTTTTGCAGTTCCCTAATTTTTTTTTGAAGAAGGCGATGGATGATCCACCATTCATCCAGATTATCCAAAAATACGAGTCTTATCTTTAGGAATTTAAAAGTTATGCGCATGTAAAGTTGAGTGTTTTTAGCGTTTTCATAAAGTTACGACCTGCATTTCTGCGTATTCTACGTGATTACGTGACTCTACGTGCGGATTCTTCTGCGTGACGAAGATTATTAAATGACAAATAAAAAAGGTAATAATTTTATGTCTTTAAACTGAAGTTCGGTCAAACTTTCATATAATGTTTTATATTTGTCATAAAAGAAGGAAACAAAAGCTGTCGAATATAGCAAATAAGCAATGTTATGGTTTATGTGCATTCAATAGGGAATGTAAACTGCAAGAACTTATGGACCAAGATAATATTCGTTTTTCTGTTTTAACACCGAATTAGATAAAATTATGTATTTTATTCAATTAACAGATTTGGTGAATGGACAAGAAAATTAAGCATGCCTAAAACCGCTTTTTTGATAGTAGACGTTCAAAATGATTTTATCGATGGGACTTTGTCTCTTCGTACTTGCGAAGCCAAACAGGATGGAGCTGATGTGGTGGAGCCAATTAATAATTTGTTGAAAAATGGATCCTTCAATAAAATTATTTACTCGTTAGATTGGCATCCGGAAAATCATATCAGCTTTTACGAAAACTTACATTTACGGGAATTATGTCCTAATTCAAAGGTATAAAGTTGGAATTTATCATTTTATTGCAACAACATTGTATCATAATATTAATAATTAGACTGTGAATTTTTGTGCAAAATATATAAAATATCTAAATTATAATACTTATTATAACATATAATACATATGTAAAATAATTTTATAATATAGGTAGTATATATAGATAGTAGATAATAGTATAATATATATTACAATGCTATCGTGTTGCGATCTGTGAAAAGAGGTTCTTCCAGGAAAAGGTTATCCTTATTCATACAATTGTGTTATTGTGTTTCGTTCGAATCATATTTCACGTATTTGTGTATTTTACATACTATATTTACTATTTTGCTATAAAAAATCGAAGTTTTCTATATTTCTTTTGCATGAACTCTATTCTCATTAAAATGTTAAAAATTTTTAATTTAAAAGAAATTTTCACATGCTAAAAAATGAAAACGTTTTTAATTATGCATAGATGAAAAGAGAAGATGCTAAGTTATTTGATACAGTCATATTTGCGGATCCTTATCTGGAACAGATTCTTTGGCCTAAACATTGTGTGATGAACACATGGGGAGCAGAATTACACAAAGATCTTGTGATTGCACCAGGTTCCATACAGGTATATGTATATCTTCGTTCTTCCATTATAGTAAAATATCCTAATTTAAAATTTATTATAAAATGAAAATAAACTATTAACATTTTAATTATATTTGTTTTTTTAGATACGTAAGGGTCAAAACCCGGATATGGAAGCTTATTCCGTATTTTTCGATAATAATTTTAAGGGATCAATGGAATTGCACGCAATGTTAAAAAAAGAGGGCGTGGATTATGTTTTCGTATGTGGTCTCGCTTACGACATTTGTGTAAAAGCCACATGTTTAGACGGTCTTCGGTTAGGCTATGCGATAGCTGTAGTCGACGACTGTTGTTGTGGTGTTGCAGAATCTAATACTGAAGAGACTAAAAAATTAATTCTTGAGAATGGTGGTCTGATTACTAACAGTGACGACGTTATTGCAATGACAAATGAAGGAAAAAAAAGCCTCGTCTTGGCCCACAAAATTGCAAAGTCTATGACATTAATTGAAAATTCTGCAGAACTGGAAAGATAATAATTTATAATTGACTGAGAAAAGCACGGGCTGTTTCGGAAACAAGGTTTGTACTTAATATGAAAATGATTTGGAATTTATTTTTAATTTTCTTGTTTCAACAATAAAATATTTCTTTTTCAGGAAATGTTGTTTCATACGAGCTTGATTAATCATTCCTAATTTATTGTACTTACATAATTTGCATTATTTATAATATTAGTTGAACTTAATGTACTAATGTACAAAGAGAAATACGGTGGATGGTTATAAAAATGTATGTACTTAAGATATGCGTTACGTCCGGTGACTTTATACAAACCAGAATCCGTCCCTCGGTCGAAGCGGCCACTGGCTGTGCACATATAATTAATTGTTATAAAATATATTCAAGTCGAGACGGTTATTGTTCTTCTTTGACTTCTATGGTTATTTATTTTGGTTTTTATGGTTATTGTTTCATCATGTAAAAAATGGGAATGACGGGTTTTCCCATGTTCAACGATCATTTCCACCGTAAGCGAACGGTGGTGGGGCAATCAACATCCAGCAATAGTTTTCCTCTGTGACAGCATCGTCACCGAACTTCATTGGTTTATCTGCTTTAGATTAGTCAACATCTCTTGACTGGTTTTTCATCTGTTGGTCAGTCAATGTCTTGACTGGTTTTTGTTCGATGATCAGTCATCAATTGTAACTTACTATTTACACGTCTCTGAGAATACGTCTGTACGCACGTCGCATAATTATTTATATCTACAAAGTTGTTGGAATAAAGTATATATTATAATCTGTTACTTCAGTGTTATAATCAGTTAACCACTTCTATTATCCTAAACAAAAAAAGGGGATCGACCAACTCGCGGCGTCGAATCGAATCGTAACGAAAATTTATGACTCTTGTTTCTTCGCGATCGTGTCTCTCCGCGAACAGTCGAACAATATATATTTAAGAAATTTAACATACTTAACGTGAAAAAGGTGTTTCAGTTATACCAAATAGAAGCATATAGTAAGTATTTTTTAACTATATTAAATATGTACATATATCTTAAGCCTTTAGAATTAAATAGATGTACATAGAATAAATAAAACTAGTTACACGTTACTACATATCAGTCTATACTTAATGCTATTCGTTCATTAACATCCTTGCAGTTTTCTCAATTTTGTTTGCTGATTCGTCGTCTTTTGATAATTTGCAAGCGTATCTGTGTCTAGCGCCGCAATCATCACTTTGATAAGAGTATAATCTGGACGTTGTATTGTAAGACAATTTTAAACACCTAAATATACAATCACAGAATTACAAATATTTGAAAGTATCAAATATATATTAAAACTACGATAAGTGCGATTAATCATTAATATTAATTAACAGAACTAATTAACAAACAAATTTACCTGCCATCACCAGGGACAGTTTGTTTAGTATTTTGGTAAACTGGTTTTGCACTACTAGCCCAAATCCAAAGAAGACCTGGATTCAATCCCCCTGTCCAAAAGGTTTTGCCTTTTAATTTAGAATTTGTTTGCAAGCCTGCTAACACATCGCGCTTTTCGTCTTCCGTGTCGAATTCCAATAAATGGCCGCCCATTCCTCGGCAGAGACTAGCTGATGACTTCCAGTCAAAATCACGATTACTAAAGTGATAGCAGTTTTGACCAATTTTGGTATAATTAGTAGGGCAGGGCTCTGAAGAGGATAATGAATTTATAATGAAGAGATAGAGTGAAGAAAACCTGAGCTCTTTTACACAATTGAACTAATATTATTAGCGAAATTCTACAACTTACAAGTTACCAGTATTGATAAATATCGTTGCATAATATTAACAAGTTTAATAGTAAGACAAGTGTTACAAGTAAATTGTACAAAATTACAAATTACTGAATTATTCTACTTTATGATAAATTATTAAAGAAAAAATCTATAATTTGCAGCTGGTAATTTGTAATATTAATTAATATTATTATAAATTATTGTGCAAAAACACTGTAATTTACCTTTTTTATTGATGTTTCCGGAAATCACATAATACAGGAGTTCTTCCGCTCTTCTGAGACGACTTTCTAGAAAATCCACTCTATAGACGAGCTTCTCTATCGCACCTAGATATAACGGAGAATAATTTATATAATTTTTGAACGGATGGATAATAATTACATTAATACTAAAATTTTACCGAGTAGATAGAGGTCGGTTTCAGAGACTTCTCGTTTATTTGGCGTCGATATTTTACTCGTTATAGTTAAGCTCTTATCTCCTAGTTTCATCACCTTCGACATCCTCGTTAATTTCGAATCAGAAACAATCCAATTTTCTAGAATCTCGCTCCACAGTTCTGGTGGTCTGATTATCGAAACATTAGATGAATTTAGAGCAGATATCGAGTACATATCGCCTAAAAATACACGAATAATTTTGTTAGGACATTTTTTCATTTATATAAATGATTTAGTTCTTTTCACATACCTGGAATTTCTATACCGAGGCATAGTTGTAAAATCATGAGAAGAAATAGACTAAGAGACATTTTATGCTTCATGATAAACCTGAAAGTAGGGAACGAATTAAGAAAAATACGGATACGGAAATACGGATTGACGTTTTTATTTCGACTGTGAAGGCTATCTTTAACTTTCCTTAAGAAAGTTTAAGTAGCCGGGACGATTGACTGCGTCATGCAAATCGTTTCTTGCTTAACGTATTTTAATTAATTTTTAATCGCTCACAATTAAATAGAAAATCGTATTTATATATTCTATAAATATTATATATAAATTATGACGGTGTGAACGATTATTTTCTTAAGTGAATTATTTATTAATAGCTTGCGGATATTTACTCAATTTTATATTTTTATCAGCATAATTAAAGAAATAGAGACGAAATAAATATATTTAATATTAATACTAATATTAAATTATACATTTAACATTATACTAAGTATTTTTCGTATTGGATATTTTATTTATTTTTATATATCATATTCATTGTGTAGATTTTTCATCTCTAAGTAATTTCCTAAAAGTGCGTAAACATCCGCAGTTTAATCATTAACTACTAGAATTGTCAATTTTTAATGTATACTTACATCTGCTATACGTATATATAAAAGATATATTAAAAAATAATATATTATATGCACTAGAAAAAATGTAAGTAAAGAAAATTCACTTACGTAATATCTATAAAATGAAAACGACCTCTTAGTTATTATCATGCCACTCTTGTTTTCTCCTAAATGCTGTTCACCTGTTCGATCCGTTTCTGTTCAGAAGTCACGTAAAACTATCGAGAGCTGAGGCTCGTGCACTCTTCTGCGGGGCACTTTCTCTCTCCTCTTCGGAAGAATGAGTCACTTTCTTCGTTTGATTTGGCTGTGTCCTCGTATTTTTGCGATTACTTCTTCCACAAATTTTCCTTCTTCTTATTCATTTGCTTCTTATTTCAATCAAGTTGTAATTATCTACTAATTATCTCAATCGAATTTCGTCTTGTAGGTAAAAGTTAACTAGCTTTTTTGTAAACCGTATCGAATTTTGTAATCGTTAGAAATACCTATAGCTGATAAGGAATTATACAATGAAAAATGAAACGAAAATATTCGAGAACTTTGAAAAACTGCTACATAATGTAGTTTTAAAAAATTATTAGATGTTAAATATAAAATGAGAATTTTCAAGTATGTTTTGAAATTTTTTTGTTGCTTTTTACATACTTTTTAGGCAGAATCGCGAGGAACGCGGGATTTCTTCCAGATCGTCCTACTGACACGGTTTTTCGCGTGAAACGGAACTTTGTCCTTTTCTTAACTTGGCCTCCGTTATTCGAACGTCTTTCACAGAGAAAAATTTTTCTCTGCTAAGTTTAATTTATTTAGAAAATTTTCTGTATTTCTTTTGGTCGGATTAAATGTAAATTAAAGGTATTAGCATCGTTAGAACATTAGAAAACCTGTTAACGTTTGCATTTCTTTAATAAAATAACTATAAGTAAAGAACGTACTTGCATTATCGTTTAATGCAACTCGTCTGTAACTATATAGTATAATTCTCTATACATTTTGTATGTACATTCTATTTGAATCGATTCAGTATCTGGCAATTATATAGCGCATTTTAATAGTGTCTATTTATAAAGGAATTATTTATCGAAGTGGTCTATTGGTAATTTTTTCGTTTGACAGACGATGGAGTCATTGAAACCATTTTATTTCTCAGTCTTTCATTTTTCGCGTGATTTAAAAGTACACGGTGAGATTAAGTCGTTCGTTTCCGACCTGACTGTTTCTGGACATTGTTTCTGCTGCCACTTCTACGCTATCCACTGTCTAAAAAATAGAGAGAAAATATTATTACACGTAATAATTTCGTACTTAGAGAAATTTAGTTATTTTTTGTTATCTTCTTCTTATGTTCTAGCATCTACTGATATTTTTATTTGTAACAAATCAGACTAATTGTGTTCTACGTAAAATGTATTCATTGAAATATCTAAATATTTATTATAATAAAAGATACGATACCCTATCGTCATCGTCCCACGATAATTTTTTAACTCTCTGTGAAACGGAGCAAGCTGGCCACGCAGGTACCAAAGAATCTGGGAGATCTCCGGAATAATTGGAAGATTTGCAAGAGTCAGCATTTAGATTAGTTTTTAAGCTTAAGTCGTTCATGTTCTGAACTAAACCGCCGATATTGGGGATGTTGGAGGTTGCTGATAAACCTGGAGGATTTGGAGCTGGGGCCACCTTATGTCTTGCGTAAAGAGGCAGTTGTCTAGCCGATGTTACACCTAATTTACGTAAATAAATAATTATTGTATGAGAATAGAAATTTATAAGAATTTTAAAATGAAGCGAATTTAAAATAGGCGCGCCGCTAATTAAAAAGTTAATAGGCTAATATATTCTTTTTTAATTATAAATTTTAATAGTATTCCGAGTAATTCTTAATTCATTGCTTCGAATTACTTTTAATAGTGGCATTGTAGTTCCTCGCTGCAAAAACCGGATTCTCGACGTCATTGTTATCATTCTTGACTTCACGAGATTCACTATTGTTACTGTCGTCTACAATCTCTTGATCAACATGATCATCTTCCTCTAGGTCGTCTCCAGTCTCAGCCTCTTCCTCGTTTTCATCGATATTGCGCGCGTTCTCGATTCGATTTCCTCTTCGAGGTACTTCCAAGGCATCTTGAAGCATATTTGCCCCGAGTACTTGAGGAGTCGGGTTCAGAGCAGAGGGAACTGGTGATTTTTCTCTGTAGCCAGTTCCTACTGAACTTACTGAACCACTGGCTTTTGGCCTTTTACTGCAACACGTTGTAAGGAAGTTAAAAATTTAGAATCACGCGTATCGTTAGTTTAAGAATACTGTTCGTTGATATACACAACTTCTTTTATATATAAAAATGTAGAAATAATGATCAGTTTACAGCTTTCTTCTTTAATTTGAGTGTCTATAGGTTGACGTGGAAAATAATTCTTAATAGCCGAAGAGAATATTTAATAAACATTTTAGAGAATGCCCTATGAGAACGTCCTGTTATGGTCGGGGAAAATATTAAAGGAAAGAAATAAGATAATCTTTCAAGTAATCAGCTTTACTTACTTTTTATATATGTACAAAATTAAAACAAGTATTATAACACCAAGTAGACCCAAGACAGCGCCAAAAACAGCAACCAGGAGAACACTGCTGCCCAACCAAGCAGGTGCAGCTCTTGCAGCAATTGGCAACGAGCCACTATTTGGTATATGCACGATCACTGGGATCATACTAGACCTTTAAAGAAAAAAATTCAAATAATTATACGAATTATATCGTATCAAATCGTAAATACATTTATTTTATTCTACAAACCTGGGGGGACGACCAGAATCAGAGGCAACAGCCACTAACCTGGCCAAAGTACCATTAATGGTTGTTGCTGATCTGAGAATTAATTCTCCATTATCACGTATCTCGAAGGATCTGTATAATCATTCAATATTTATTATTGTTGTAAAATTGAAATAAGTTTTGCTTTTTATTTAAAAATAAATGTTTATCATACCTTGCATCTGGACCTCTAAGAGATAGACTAACTTTGTCGTCTCTGTCACCATCAGCAGCTTCCAATTTTCCTAAGAATCATATAGTTAAAGAAACATATATACATAAATAAAGATGAAAATAAAAATTTCTATTATTGTATATATATATTAGTTAGAATGTTAACTCACCGACGATGGATCCTTCTCTCAAAGTTGCGGCGTGAAATTCGTACCTGGGATGACGAAACCTGGGTTCCCATTCATTTACATCCTCAACAGAAACATTGACGCGTGAGGTGTCGTTCTGTAATGTTATATTTAAATAGTGTTGACATTTAATAATAAATTTAATAATAAAAGTAGAAAATAATTAATAATAAATATTTTATTACCAATCTTAATTGAAACTATCGTATTTAAATATTGTGACATATATGTATATTCATTTACAACGATAAATATTCCAATATTAAAAGTCGAGTTTTATTTTAACGATTAAATTGTTGTTAAACGTACATGATGGCCGTCAGTGACACGAACCAAAAAACTATGCTGGACCCTCCTCTCATAATCGAGAGTGCCTTTTAAAATCAATTCACCGGAATTAGTGATGGAGAATCTTTCCAGATCTTCCATCGCTCCCACAAGCCAGAATCTTAAATTCTAAAAGCAGAGAAATGACTTACATTTGCGTTATGGGTATAATAAATTTCCGTGTCTGATTCTGACTTACTGAATCTACTTTATTTACTCCTGTCGTTAATAAAACGCTTCCTGGAGGGGTATTTTCTGGAATACTAGTTTCATGATCCTTTCGTATGAATCTCACTGGTAATCTGCCACCTAATTAATATCATTTCCATTTAATCGTTTTATTCTTTTAACGACGAGATGGGCCACGAGATTCTAGATCTGTTCCTTATCAGAGCTTGAAATCTTAAGAATAGATTAAAAAATCACCTACCAGCAGTGGGTTCCACGTTCCAATCCGACTCTCGAGAAACGACTATAGTGGAAAGAGCATATTTATCTGGATTGTCTATCTGCGTAGCCTGTAATTATTGAGAAGATGAATAAGGAATTATTAAGTATCAATAAATAGAAATAACAAGTAATTAGTAACAGATTTACATATACGGCAGATATTTATAATACTTTATTAATTAATTTCTACTGTCACAATGCTTGCCTTTGCCACGATAGTTGCTGGTGATAAAAGTTCATGCTCGTATAATGGCCGTGTTATGGCGACTTCAGCTGTTTCCGGATTCAGTGTGAGGAACGGTAGAATTCCTCCTTGAATCGTATACTGAACCGGAGCATTAATTCCTACATCCTGATCTACTGCTTTTATTGGCGCTGGATCAACTTTCAGTATCCTTCTCTGAAAGAATGAATCATGTATTATTTCATATTATTTTGAATCGCTTACTTTTCATCGTATCTTTACTTCTTTTAATCTATGATGCATTAACAATTCAGTGGAAAAGTATAATATTGCATATACGTAACATCGACTTGTTAAAAAATGTTCAATTAGTACCAAAATTACCGTTTTAATATTTCGAGGGATGAGAATTTTGTATTGGTCATTTTGGAAGGCAGGATTTTGGTCATCCGCGTCGATAACATTAACATAGAGGGTTGTAGTCGATGATTTGGGCGGATTGCCCTGGTCCTGTGAGTAAAAAAAAGAAAAAAACATTAAAGCGCATTAACAGAGTTTTTGGAGAATTAATGTTTACATTTAAGGAATCGTTACTTACCTGTGCACGGATATCGACGGAAAAATTGGCAAGAGTTTCATAATCTAGCGGTTTCCTTAGAACTAGGGTGCCTTCTAAAGCATTCACGAACACGAAGTAATCCTACAAAAGTTCGTTAAGATTTCTTCTATGTAAAACAAAAGAATAAGATATAATAGAAGGGAATTAAAAAATTACCGAATGCGGTCCAGGCAAAACGGCATACTGTACAGTAGAAAATGGCCCTGGTTGGTCAGCATCCACGGCTCTCACACCTTGAAGAACCCTCGTCCCAACTACCGTGACCTAAATGTCAAAAATTGTCGTCAATAAATAAAAAAAAAGTATTCCTTCTGAATGAAAGAAAATTTCTGTCTGTCAAACATATCTAATTTCTCACCTCAGAGATATTTAGAACGTAAGGCGCGTTTACAAATTGAGGTGCATTATCATTGGCATCAGTCACGCGAATATTGACTGGTATCACGAAACCCTGCAACAAATGCGAGTAATTAGAACAACTACGTTCCTTAAAATGTTAATTGTGTATGTAGAGTAAAGAGGATATGTTAAACCTACAGGATCTAATGTATGTTTCCGTTCGCAAATTACGTTCACGTAAACGCTGGCAGGTCCATCGATGCCTTCTTTATCTAGTGGCCTGATAAGAGTTAGATTCTTCGAATACGCTGAGAAAGTTACTGGACTATCGTGCTCCTGGAGTCTGAGTTCGATGTCACCCTGCGGTCCAGGATCACCCAGCACTCCGAGTACACCCACGGTGTCACCGACCGGCAAATCTTCGCTGACGAAGAGATGTGCGGCGGTGGCACCGTTTTCCAGAAAACATCTCGCATCACGGATCACTATATTTAAATAAATACCATGCTAATTCCATTAATTGTACTGGATCATCATAAAGAAAATGAATCAGAAATGTGTATGGATATTAAATTTAATTTAAGCAGGCAGAAGGATAGAATTTTTAGCGTGGATTATGAATCCGCGTACATATACACATATTAATTATATACTAAAGTAATTCGATTATTTACGAATTTTTCTACATGCAAATTTTCTTGAAAGTGTCAAATGTTATAAATTATATACGTGTTTACATCAAATTTTTATTTTAATTATATATTGAATTTTAATAATATGCGATACGTTGGGAGATATTAACAGGAAGAGAAGGATTCTTGCAAAGCGGAAGTGACATGTAAAATATAGTGATAGCTGGAGACAGGTTCTACCATATTGAGAGTTAATATGCATTTCTTTAGCTGCTTCGAACGAAGAACGATCATGTTCCTTTGATCCATATACGGCTATTGTGTGGTTTTCGGGTTTCCGGCCTTTTTAAAGAAGCGGTTTACTGCTGGTCTTCCTACCGATAGATTTTTCGTCGTGGTAATTTATTAAAAAGATAGTTATAAAGGTAAAAGATTTAAATTTGGAAAGATTGTAAGAAAAATTATATAAGGAGATTCGTTGTATAAATATTTAAATTGTAGGATATCTAGAAATTATATTTGAGTAATTAGTTTATTAAAAGAGTAATTCTAAACAAAAGAATTGTAAGAATGTTCACAGATATTTAAATTTATAAACGAAACGTTTAATCCTTAGTTAACTTTAACTGTTTTCGTAATTAAATACAAAGAAGTTCTCTGATTGGAACAGAACGATTTAATTTCCTCGTTTTTGTCGAGTAAAAGGAAAAGAAGAATTTCTGTAGTAGCCATTTGAAAAGTAAAAAACGATCAAGATAACCGTTCGTAATAAGATCGAGACGGTTAGTGTAAAGCGATCATTGCCTCTAATTCGTTGTGCATCAAAGCCCCTGTTATCCGTTATTTTTCCAACTTAGCTGTACTATGCGTGATGCTTTTCTATTTTCCGAAGTAACCACACAACCAGTCGATAACTTGATCTCTTAAATGAATCCTCTAAAAGGGAACAGAAAAACTATAATGTTACTCTTATACGAGATGATACGATCCACCCTGGCTCTATAAAAATCTTACGATATTCGATTTACTAGAATCAACATGTAAGTTCTGTTTTATTCTATCCATCGACATTCGAATATCAATGAACTACACTTGTTTTGTTCTCGATCAAAGGACCGTAACATGTCATAGTAGAAACCTACATTTCGATGGTCAACTTGGTAGATGTGATCGTGTCTATCGTCTATACATTTGGTATATGTGGCCGTCCACATTTGCAAATGCTTTGCACGGATAAAAAGCCGAATTAATACATGGTAATAAGTGGAAATATGTGAGTGCTACGAAAAATATGTGTATATAGAAGTCATTTAACAGGAGCGCGTGCACGAGGAATTGGACGTGTGCGCTCCCTTGGAGCGGAGTTCCGCCTGCTGCCAACTCACGGCGTATCGACGACGATGCAACGTTCCGGCGTTGCCTTTCGTAATCTTTTTCCCTTTTCAGTTAGAGACTTTTCCAGAAGAAAACCATGGTATTGCTTCTGACACGTTGAAGGGAGTATATAGGATTTTTATGGTTTAAAAACATTGCGTTCAAAGTTAAGGATTTACGAAATTGTTTGTCGTAATACACAAAGCTTCAAAAATTTTATAGAGAAGCTAATTTTGTATCTTGTAAAAGAAAAAATTAGTGTTAGGGAAGAAAGAAATATTTTCTTTACAATAATTAAAATCCAATAACTCCTTTTTAATAATTCCAATATTTCTTTTTCTTTTCTTTTGTATTTCTTTTTGTATACGAGCTATAGCAAATAACTTTCCTGTGTTAAATTAGAAATCAATTCCTTCGACATCATCGCAGACACGCGTCAATGGTCGAACTAGTAAATCGGAACGAATTACTTTATTGCGACTGTTCATCGTTCTATTACGCGCTGTATAAAAAAAGCAGAAAAATAAAACGAGTTCGCACGATTATGCGAGGGGAAAAAGTAAACGCTCGTTTAAGCGTTGTCTCAACAAACTTCCTGACTGTCGAGATAACAACGAATTGTCATGTAAATGAGAGACAATGATTGCACGATGGAACGTATCAACCTTCTCTACAAGCCACTGATTGTAAGAACATATTGTAAACTTGTACACGGTTGTAACTAGGAAAAACTCACGTATATTATCGTTGATTGTACCCAATTGTACAAGATAAGGTTCAGTCATGGTACAAATAAACAGCTGCTTCTACGAAGAAATTAATTAAACGTGTTCCTATGCTTACCATTCCAACGAATGCTTTTCGGTTACCTATTGCTGATTCGCAAGTTTTAATTGAATCTGGTTATTCCGGTCGATAAAAACGAATCGAATTATAAAGTTAAGAGCGTAACAAAACGGAGTTTCGAAAGTATCGCTGGTTCTCTTTTATTACGGCCTAATTACCATGCGCGTAAAATGGCTGGCAATTTCTACGAATGTCCATCGAGGAAGGGAAACGGAGACATTAAAACTAGGATATCTCGATTGTCGCAATGCAACGGCTTTCTAAGTCATTCGATCCTTATCTACGACTGGACATGTCGCGAGAATCGTCGAAGGGAAACGAACAGGCTTGTTGCGGACAAGCGATGTAACGCGTCGTTACGTCCTCGCATTAGTGACATTTTTTGATTGGACAAATTTCTACTTGCAATAGAAGAATCGTACGTTCGTGTGGATTTCCTCGTTGGATCCGCCAAATTTTTATTTTCGATGTAGAAATTCTACATTTGCCTGGATTTCGTCATTAGAAATACGAGGCACGGCGTGGACAAGCAACGCGATATTGTTGTCGTTTCTCGTGGGTGACGCTATGTGATTCGAGAGGTTTGTATTTCTAATGATGTAATGTAACGCGAGGAAAATAAGTATTCGCGAGAAAATAAGTAAGAATAAAGGTATTATTTATTATAAAATAAAAAATAGTTTACATAGAAACTCGATCACGAAGTAAGACAGCAGAAGAAGAAAGAAAACCTATAACGAACTAGTATGTACATGTACATATTCAATCTCATAATAATAAAAATCTCACTTAATTTTAGGTCGAATTCAAACAAATAGAATTCTATCGTACCATTGAAACGCACGAGGAATGTTCGCGCTACAAAACTCGCTCATCTGCATCGAATTTAAGAAATATAAAATCTATCGAATCGCATAGTGTGATCACTGTAAAGTCGTAGAAATATTGACTCGTTCGTTAGCAGCAGTTCTAAAACCGAGAACATTCGTATACGTCGAATTCAAACAGTCCAGTTTCCTTTTGCAACCGCAATTCCTTCGTGTTCGCACGCGATCAACCGTGTGATGAAACGGAAGACGGTGCGGCGCGATTAAGGTCGCGACCAAAATGGAAAGAGGAAGAAGGTAGATGGCGGACGAATTGCTGAACAGAAGGGACGAAAGGGGCAAAAGCAGGTGGCGTGAGAAAAGTCAAAAGAAGACCCACATTGTCCGGTGTGTAAATGCAACGTGCAAAAGAGGATAGGTAGGATCTTCAGAATGTTGTGTTTCATGGCGATCCAAGGACATCCTTCACCGATCCAGGCAACGGCCGATGCATCTGCAAATTGATGCAAAATTTATGATTACGCGTTGCACATTGCAAATAAGTGTACAAACAGCTTGAAAGTTAGACAGCGTACCTTGTAATCGAAGACTGTATTCAAAATTTGCTACTTGAGTGAATCATGATATTGTAATGTTGAAATGTAATAGTAGTAAATGAAGATGGATCACTCGAAACCTCGAAACCTCGAAACCCCGAAACCTCGAAATTTCGGAAAACATTTAGAAAACAATACGAAATGTTTCTCGAACTACAAGTCAATAGTAATTTGTATAAGCAACTTATGAGAATATTGCAACGAAGATGAATTTATTTTTATTTAAGTAATGATAATCCAGTGGAGTTTGTATTTAGACTTTAGATCCGTTTCAATCGGCATGATTCCACCGATCTCTTATCAGCGTTTATATCGAGGAAAAATAATGTGATTTTGTGAGAAACATTTGTTGAAATTGTGGTTGCTGAAAAAATAGATACTCCTTAGAAAAAAGAGAAGAAAAGCATATGGACTTTCGGAAGCTTCGAGAACTGCGACATCTCACAAAGTTTCAGATTCGAGTTTCACGAGTCTAAAAATCAGATTTCGACCCACCTCTAGTGATAACCACGTTTTCATACAGCTACTGGAGGCCACTTATAGCAATTTAGAGTCGCTAACGTGACATAGTCGATGTGATGGTGGTCACTTATGACAATCGTTGTTTACACATTCGTATTTGCTTTTAACTAGCCATGACCGTTTACAGTTACTTGTAACCATTTGCAGTTAATCACAATTAGAATCATATGTAGTTACTTATACTATAATTAGTCATAATTGTTTCTAATTATAGTCATTTGTAATCATTCATTTATAGCAGCGTTTAGCTACTCATATGAGACACAACTACGTATTATGAGAAGCTCAGCGAAAAAGGTGACTGTCATTCGTAGTCAGTCATAGTGATTCGATATAATTACATACAATCTTTAGGATATATAGTCGTATTTAATTATTTTTACTAATCTAGCTTGCAGCTGTTTATCATTTTATCATCAGATGTTAACACCCTTCGTGGAAATTATTTTCATACGAATACTTCGAAGTAATTCTTGTAAGCATGCTTCAGGCGTAGTTCTACGAACGGTGCATTTTGGAGAATTTGAATAATTCTTGATAAAATAAATACGGAGAAATATTTGCGTCTTTTCATATATTTCCCTGTCATTTTGATTTTCTTTGACACGAATTTCATATCTGATCGTTATCGATAGTTCTAACGTCATTGAAGATTCGTTTCGCGTAAGTAGCGTGACTATGGACGATCTCCTACAAACGAAAAGCGAGCGCAAACATTTGTCTGATCGATGTTGGATCCACGGAGTGGCGGATCGAAAAGACACAAAGAATAAAGAAATAAAAAAAGAAACGACCATGTGCATTCGCAACTGGAGAACATAACGCGTGGTTAGAAAGCATGCGAAGAAACTGCTTTATTACGTGAAACCTAGATACGTGGAACGACATTAGCATCGCGAGTGGGGGTGGCGAGAGCGATAGTTTGTCGATTCTGCGTGTTCGAAACCAAAGAAGGGCAAAGTGAATCGAATCCAGGAGGTAAAAGTAGGCTCGTGATTGCAAAAAGTTCACGGCAGCTTGAGAATCGCGATTACCGCTTCCTCGATTCGACAATTTTTTTTCCTCGCCTTATTTCGGCGTGGTCTCCTTATACGGAACTATTTCGAAACACGAATAACAATTAAACAGGAAGCTAAATACCTTGTAACAAATGTGACCTGTAAAAACAATTTATCTTTATGTTCTTTTCCATAAATAGTTACAGGATCATCGATCAGTTTAAAGAATTGGAATACGTCGCTTGAAAAAGTTCTAGTCATCAATACTGAACGATAATAAAACGAGAAGGTAAGTATGTTGCACGAGACACGGTCTATCAAATTGTCAATCTATCTAGAGATTAATTTTAACGTTTTCACTCGTTTAATTTCAGAATCACGTAATCAAAACACTCAAAGAATTGATATCCATTGCTGGAAAAGATTCTAGTCATTCATAACGAACAACGATTAAACGAGGTGATAATTAGTTTACACGAAACGAGATCTTAAAATTTTGTAGATCTATTTAAAAGTTTATTTTTGAAAACTAAGTTACCTACGAAATGTTTGCCAATAATTCATTCACGATATTTTAAGATCCTTCACAATCGGTAATTACAGAATCATCGATCAGAACCTCCGAGAAATTGAAATCCATTGGTTAAGAGAATTATGGTCATCGTGGCGAGTCGAGGTAATCGACGTATCTCCGCTTAAGCCGGCAATTACGTCTCCTATCAGTTGGAACAAAGCGGTAAAAGCAATTCTTCGCCAGAGTAAGCGGAAATAATCCTTGAAATCGAAGGAAAAATGGATCCAGGTAGGGCCAAATGATTTATACGGTATACACAAGCCGGATACGACGGTTATGTGGGCCACGGTACTCCTCAAATTCACCGACCGTAACCTGAAACGCACTGCCATGGGCAACCGGCGTAAAGTCCTCCCTCCTGTTCACGATCCGCGATGCCACCGATTCGATGCTAGCCGCTAACTCAAGAAACAGCTCGATGAATCACTGTACTGTTGTTCTGTCTGTGCTTCTAACTATGTACTCTTGACACGGCCACTTTCACGATCGAAAGTACGGAAACGAATCTATTTTTTTGGATAGGAAAAACGAGTGGAACATCAATCTATAATTAAGCAGCATTCAAATTTTGACGGAATGACGAGACGTGGTATATTGGGGAGAATTTCAATAGGAGAAATATTTCGTCTTGTTTAGGTTATTCTATTGCACGTATAAAATATTATTCTTTCTAATTTAGCGATTGTCTATTCTGCTTTATTTAATTAAAATAGCTTATCTTTTATTTAGAAACTACAGAATAGTTTTATTATTCTCTTTATGCCACTTTTGTTTCCTATCGTTCAATTTAAGAATGTTTAGTCGTCGTTTAACACAGGTTGCACGATATAACTTTATTTGAAAGATAAAGGCACAGGAAATATCAAATATTTCAATATATTTTGAAAAATGAAAGAGCGTTAGACATGATATTTTAATTAAGGGGATACATCAGGTTACTGTGTATAAAATATATTTCTTTCTAAATTTGAATTTTGCAGAGACTTTATCCTATTCTTGGTTATCAACCAGAAAAGAAACGTTCTGTAAATTACGTACATTTAATGTTAAAAAGATCGATCATAAAAGTATACGTATAAGCAACATTTCATATGCATGAATCGAATAGATATTGTTGACCCGTATAATTAGCGTTTTGTATTGGAAACAATCGAGCAATTAGTCTAACTTTCGAGCTGCTTCATCATCCACACCCTCTGCATAAGATCCGACCACTTACCACAAGAATCCTATTAGACGATCAGAATCAGCAGTGGCACTATTTCACTCTCTACCACTCAAACTTCCAGTTCCGTCTCGCTTGTTTCGCGTATCAACGATCGGCAGCGAGCATTCCTCTCAAATCATCATCGTTCTTCACTAACAATTCACTGTAGTCAACATAACGTTTTGAAAAATGATACTTTCAACCCCTCTTGCAATCATTTCATCACAGACTAAAGCTTTGCGGTAACATCGCGAAGAAAACACCGTCAGCGACGCGTCGTCTTCTTTAAACAATCGTTATAGCTTACGTTACATGTGAATTAAACAAAAAATATTAACTACATATCACGTGTGAATTTTTCAAAAATACACCACGGTCAAATATCCGCAAATAAATATCGAAGGAATAATCTTCGAGTTCTTTCACCCTGTTCCTTCCTATTTCTTCGATTTTCACGTTTGAAGAGCCGTAAATTGGACTCTGCTGCTTTCGATATTTATTTTCCCAGATATCGTAGATTCTTTGAATATTTGTTTCAATATTAATTTTCCTACATGTACTATATATTTTTTAAATATTAATTTGAATAGTAACAGAGGATGCTTTAAAACTAGCACCTGTTCGCTTTCGACCGGCAGAACTCGCTACTACGAAACATGGACGAGCAAAGAGACGCGGTAGACCGGCACTCGGGAAGTCGGTTCTCCATTGTTAGGAAGGGGGAATCGACGACCAACCGAGCGCCTTCCTGGCCCTGCTTCGAACAGGTGTTTACTTTCGTTGGCAGGAAATTGGACGACTACGTGTCTGCCATTGCACATGCAACTGCTCCTTCTCTTTCCTTCTTCTGGTTTACGTGAAAGCCGAAAATTTTGTGTCTGGGAAAACGATGAAACGATTCGAACGGTGACTGTTTATGGGGCACGGCCCATTGTTCTGCCATTTCTGTACAGTATATGTACTTTTAATTGTACCGTTGAATGTTTCTGGGGAAGGGATAATTGTGTCTCGTTTGGTTTCAGTGTGTGTACGCCATGGAAATTGTTGCGAATAGGGTTGATGATGAAAGGGATGAAGAAGGGATGGACGTCTTAAATATTGACAAAGTGCAGAAAATTCATTGGTTTCTTGAAAATACGTGATGTACGTGTGTACGTGAGTGGTAAACTTTTAGTGAATGGAAAAATATTTAAGTTACGTAAAAGTAGAATATGTAAAGTAGAGAATTAATAACACGTATACCTAATCGATAAAGCTGGTTGTATGCAAGAATTTACATATTCGTTGAATTTTATACGCGAGCGCGGATGATGGACTTTTAGTGAATGGAAAAAATATTTATTAGGTAAAAGTAGAGTAGTTGGTTAGAGGATAAAGTTGGCTGTATGCAAGATTTTATAGAGAGGAATTTATCGTGAGGTGATTGAGAAGGCGTTGAGCTTCACGCGATCGCGTGTTGAAGAGTGTTGGATGAATGCACGAAACGTCGATATCTGTTTCATAAAATTTTTGAGTAATTCTTAGGAGGATCTTCTTGCCCGAAGTAAAAGTAAAAAGTAGAAGATCGATGGAAATAATCTTTTTTCTCGAAGCACAGAAATTTTTACAAACATAACTATAATGTATATAATCTACTACGATCTAAACAAAGAGCCTAGAACGTTATATTTATTTTTCAACTAAATTTATAGAGACACATATTGATGCATTCACATTAAGGGTGTTCCATTCCACTGTATGCAAGCATCCTGCCATCTAAAAAAAAAGACAAAAGGTTTGAACGTGTATAGAAACTTTTCCTGGATATATTACGCGTGTTATACGAAAGATTTTGTATGGTATACGACCTGGTAGGACTTTGATTACATTGGTAAAATCTAAACCAATACATATAATATTCATAAAAATTTTCTATGATATGTTCAAACATTTCTATGAGTCACTGTGTAATGAGAAGTATTCAGAAATGAATAGAAATTGCAGTAATTATTCACTTGGAACGAATAAGTTTCTCCAAGGGTGTTGCAGCAATGTCCATGCATTCTTTGCTTGGGCCCTCGAACTCTGAATCATTTCCGGAATTCGACCTGGTGTCCACGGTCAAAATGGCATGGCTGCCGCCGCATGTGAAGTATTGAATCTCGAAACTTGCACAAGTAAATGAAAAAAATTACTTAACGAGGAATATAAGGCGATCAGTAAACTGCAAATTGTATACATTTATGAGAACTTTAAATACGTAAAAGAATGTGCATAATATGTGAAGATATATAAAGTTTGTAAAATAAAATTTTATTGTAATACTTAAAGGGTGAAACAAATCTCTATTCAAATTACGTTTCTTTAATTTACGAAATATACATTTTCACAGAAATATAAATTTGTTTAAAAATCCGTGGTCGGGTAATCAACTATATATATATATTTCTTTCTACGATACAATATTATTCTTTCTATCAATTACGATAGATAATCAGATAAATGTTTTGATTAAAAAAAGAAGAAATAGCATACCGTCGTTCAGCGTGATAATTTCTAAGTAATTCCCGGTTGGTATTGAACAAGACACCGTGATGGCCGTGACACAGAGTAACCCAAATTGGCAAATTCGGGGTTTTCAAACGAGATCCTGGTTGTTTGTTCAATTGTCCATCACCCTCGTGCACCAGAAATCCTACTTCGCTCCTCACAAGGACACCCCATTGTGGTATAGCCTTGACATTTACACCGGAATGTCAAAATGAAGCTTGGGAACGAGGAACAAAGAAACTACTCACGTATGTGTTTTCATCCCCAACGTGTAGCACCCCATTATGCAGATGAGGCGAAGCACGACCAGTTAATGAGAGAATTACAACGCTTATGGGACCTTCCTCTGGACAGCCGCTTAGTATCGAGCCTTTTGGATCTTCTAGATCGGCTTGTACCCTGTACGGGTAAAAATAGATCGTTTCTTAAACATAGCTTTTATAATTGTAAAATTAACGATCGACAAGGTACAAATCAACTCTGATCGGGTTGACAGCCATGGTATTGTTTATTTTTATGAAACATTATACGAATTAAAAAGTAGGAAGTCTACGAATAAAGAGATTATTATTTATACTCAAAAGTTAAACAAGTTAGCGATCTTTTTAAACAAACATTCTAATTATGATCCTTATTACGTGAACTTATTAAAATATGCAATGGTATAGAATAAATATATGCATAGATGTATAATGTAATGTATATAGATGTGTAAAAGTTTACTTAGAAAGTCCTCTGGAAAGCACAGCGCTGTACAATAATAATTTAGCACCAGGGCCACCCTCGTCTTGAAACTAGAGTAATGTCACACGAAACAATTTAATTATAAAAGTTCTTGACACCTTACTAACAGAATATTTACCTAAGCTTACCAAATATAAATATCTTTTAATAAATATCTCCAAGTCTCCCAAAGAATCAAACTCGAACAGGTGCAGCTATAAATAAAAGGTTTCAAGATATATGAACTGTCTTATGAATTCGTGAAAGAGTATAAAGCCATTGTTTGGATCAGTGCCAATAATCCAATGCAAACTACAACTTTATCGAGAAACCAATGACCCGCTAATGCGACGTTATTAACACATTCTAGTAATATATTAATACATATTAACGTAACGTGTATAAACGTAATCGTTAATAACGTAATTGGCCACTATGCTGACATTCGTTATGATTCAATTACAGGAAAAAATGTCCATTTTCTATTCTTTATTTATTCACGTACGGTCTCCGTGAGACCATCCTGGAAGTATTGCACGCTATGTTGCACATAGGGCGTCTCTTGCGGCAAAGCTACCACGGCCCTGGGCGCATTTGCGTTTCCCGTGACACTCTGATTTGGCGAATAACCAGTACTTTGCACGGCGAATCCACCGGCGCAACGCCAAATGATCTCTGCTATCGTCAATGTCAAGACATCGATCTGTCTATCGTACGATGGCTTCAGCATGCTAATTTGTACAGAAATAAGATTATTTAAAGTATTCTTCGCTCAGAAATTTGAAAATGATTAATTACAGATAACCGATGAATGCGAATTCTTATGCGTTTATTATATTAACGCGTAAAATACAATTTAAAGGATGCAAATGTTAAAGATGCCTAAATGTATAAGAAATATAGTGGTTCTAGAGGTGAAACTTTGGTGTACTACACGTTGAACAGATTTTACCTTTCTGGATTGGCATGAGTGTCTTGTCTATTACATTTAAACAGGAAATGCTTGAGCATTGTAGCCTGAACAACAGTTACGAGACCCCTGGTCGTATTTCTCGGTGCTCGCAATCCAAATGCCAAGCTTTGTCCGTAAGGTCGTAGGGTGAATCCGGTTCTTGCCCATTCCGGTCTCGGTGGACTGGCACAACTTCCGAAAACCAACGTTCTCAGGGTCTATAATACAAAACGTAAAAGAAAGACAGACATTACATTGAGAAAATAATATTTTTCTGTCAAAACGGCTCAAAATTGTACATATACGTATAAAGGAGCGAAAAATCTTCCGAATACTTAAATTTCTAACAAAGTTTCATGCTTTTAAATGCACATCTTACTGTCCAAAATTAATAAGACCGATAACATTAAAAAAAAGAATATACTTAATAAAAATGATAAAAATTAATAAAAAAGGATCTATCGCCCAGGAGAAGTATCTCAAACAATTGATTTCTATTTTAATTCGGATTTCATTTAACGAATTACCATGCAAATCTTCTCTTCGATAGGTTTTCCTCCAATCACAGCAGTCTTGACCAACGTCCTAGTGCTTCTCGGATAAATGATCTTCTCTGTAACAGAAAAAGCTCAAAACATCATCTTCGTCGATCCTTCCTGCTTCATGCACAATAATCCTTCGAGTTCTCCACCTGGATACAGTTCGTCAGGCTCTCCCATTAGAGCCGCACACCTGGCTGCTCTAACAGACAGCAACATATTTCTTAAATTTCAATCTCACACATCAACGAACACGCTGGAATCATTTATGAAGTATACGATAAACAAATTTACATAATATAGCAAACAAATTTATTCTAACAATAAAATAGGGGATTAAATCGTGAAGAGCGAGAGATTTTCGAAAATGAAACATTTAACACTCGAACTACCAATGACTAAAGCACGAAGCTTGTACCGAGGAAATCGGAACGAAAAGTAGGAAGAAATATTCTTGCAGAAGGACGATTACGAGATAATTTTATTTCGCGATTTTTGGTAGCACCATTCGTATTACTAAATACATGAAGTTTGAGCTCAAGATAAAAAGAGAATCAAAAGAACACGGCCAAAAAGGTTTGACGTTAAAATTTCGGTACTTGCAGAACTTTCTGCAGACGTTTAATTTTATTTGACGATTTCTGGTAACACTGTTACACTGCTCAACATCCAAAAACTTTGTCGATGCATCTAATTCACTACACTTTGTGTAGTTCGCACTTCACCAAAAAGCGTTCAAAGCCTCCAAAAATCCTCGTTCGCAAAGTTGTGTCTAAAATTTCGATAAGAACTTCAACGATAAGAAAATATTCCTATAGGAATGATTTTGAAACGATAGAATGAAAACTTATTTCTAGAAAGATTATTAATGTCGAGGATTATAGATTGTCAGTTTGTCCGCTCTGGTAGTTCTAGTGTTAAATAACCGAAGGGTGAAAGGAAACTTGTGACGATTGTCACCCGCTGCACACTGGCACAGCCAACACACCAAGCAATCGAATATCAATTGGGATTCGTGCCGAATTCCAGGTCCCTTTATATACGCCGATCCCAGCTTGATATCGCGACGAGTCCGTGAAACTTTTGGCCGCACGAAACTCGTCAATTCGGACGTCCAAAGACACTTTACTCGCCAGGATAAGCGATAGACATGCCCTAATAACGTCTGTCTGTCGTTCTACCAGGTGTACGATGTGCCACGCAAGCAACTTAATCATCTGTTTTAGGATGAAACTTGCGGTTTGAAACACGTGCAGCTTCTATTGGATTCGTAGATGTCAGATTATGGCAATTGAGATGTAATTGATAACACGGGCATTAGTACGTTTGGAATTGAATAATATGCGAAGAACGAGGTAGAATATTTTATTTTATTTATAACAATTAGATTTTCATATCTTTTCGAGATCTTCGATATTTTTTATCAGGAAAGCTCCTATTGTGTTTTGTAGCATCGTGTCATTTTGGATGACATTTATAAGCCTCGTGACACGAAAGCCTGTGAGACCAAAATTTTCAAAGAACTTTATATAAATCCTTGAGATTTCAAAAATTGATTTTTTATCGATATTAAAATCGTTCGTCCTATATGTATATATCGATTTCCCTGAAAAATGTATTACACGTAATTTTTATGATGATAAAAAGTGCAGATCATTGTTTAAAGAAATACAGTTAAAATTGATCATACATCGGACTATGTACTGTGTATTAGATTTAATAGGAAACCTACGTAGCTTACCACAAAATTAGAGACACTAATAGGGCTAAATTTTTAATGCAATTGTTGCAATTACTCGAATCACTGGATGTAAAGCTAGCTTCCGCAATCTTGTATCTAGAGCGAACGAAGATCGAGAAGAAGAATGAGCGATATTGTTTCACCGAAGTAATCGCGTTATAACGTAAAGTAATCCGTACCTCATTTCATTTACCATTTCACTGTTCCCTTTTTACACGTATGCCATTTACTCGACGTGTATTATTGTTTCACGCGAATCGTTTCGCGTGGCACGCGAGCTTTAAAAAAACGTATGTACGTGTGGATCGGATCCTTTTTAGCCTATACGCTGTTACGAGCTTCATTTTCGTTCTCTAATAATAGTTCTGGTACCTGTCTGCGATCCCCGTTACTCGAAACATCGTTTTTAGACAAATGGATTTTCTAGATTTGAAATATACTCACGTATTAACATATACACGTATAATGGCTCACGAAAGTATTCGAACACTCTTGGAAACTTTTTATGATACAGGAAACTTTTTAAAAACTCATTAGCACAATGACGAGACACGGCTCGATTATATTGGCAAAATTTTAAATGGACCTAAAAATATATATATAGAAGTTACAATCGTTAAAGTATTTGAAGAGTCAATTACTGACTATGTTAATGAGCTTAAATGTTAAGCCTATGTTAATAAGATTAAATTTTCATTAAGCGTATGTTTACAATAAATGTTTTGCAACTTCTTCGGATATACATTTTCCGATTGGTTTCAAATATTTCTATTGTAATTATTATTACTATTTTTTTAAGCAATGACCTGCACTGTGTATCATAATAAAAAGTACGTGTCATACATTTTTCACGGAAATCGATATACACATATAGGACGAACCATTTCAATATCGATAAAAAATCAATTTTTGAAATCTCAGGGATTTATATAGTTTTATGAAAATTTTGGTCTCACAGGCTTTCGCGTCACGAGGCTTATAAATGTCATCCAAAATGACACGATGCTACAAAATACAATAGGAGCTTTCCTGATAAAAGACACTGACGATCTCGAAAAAATATGAAAATCTAATTGTTATAATTAAAATAAGATATTCATAGAAAGATTTATCTGAGCGAATTTATCTGAGACCTAGATAACTCCAACAGAAATGAGAATAATTAAAACTATGACTTGATTAATTACGCGTGTTACTGTAAAAAGCGCACGTTTCAAACGCAATCATATAAACCTCATTTTCATAGTTACTTATTTTTTCATTCTACTTATTCCTACTTAATGTCTATAGTAACTCTTTGCTTCGTATTGTTCGATACTTAAACAACTGAGTCTACAGAAATTTATTTTCTCTTTCAAAGACATACCTATACATTTTATTCTACGTAAATAATATTCTCTATTATTATTAACAGCGAATAACACGTGATTATTCGTTCTACGAATTAAGGGATAACGGAGGGCTGTTCTCTAGTATGTGTACGTCTCGAACGTACTTTTCAGAATCGCGTGCTCGCGTGTAATCGAGTCTATCGAATTACGAATTCACGTCGGAACAGGCATCTGCATTCGTCGATTACACCTACCGATATAATGCGGTTTAATTTGCACCCGCGATCCATCGATCTAATTCGTCAGCTAACACTTGACGATTCTTGGCGAAGCATCGACGAATTGGCCCATGGAAGGTGAAATTTAATTCATTCGTCGTCAAGCTCTCCATCGCTCTGCAACGTTTCCGTTTACTTCTTCTTCTATAAAACTGTGCTACTTTGTTTCGCAATACCACAGAGAAAAAACGTGATTCGCTCGTTTCTTCCGGTGTTGAACGAGACCGGCAAAATGAAACGTACAACGTAACATTTCGTTTACCGATAAGAAATTTGTATTTTCGAAGGATACGATTTTCTGTAAAATCAATCAAAAAATGCCATCTTCTTTGGATTATTTTAAATTCAATCGTGTTTTCTTTCATTCTTAGTAAATCTCTTGAATTTGAGAAGAGTATGAAAGGAACGTTGTTGATGGATCTCTTGAAACGTTAAAAATCTCTCTGCTTGTTAAACGAAGAGTGTCTTTCGAGACGCAAAATTCAAAGACCACAGAGCAGGCTTCAGTGTTAAATAACGCGAATAATTAAGTGAAATGTACAAATAATTATACGAAAGTGTACGTGACCGTGTTTTCTATCTTAACACGTGCAATTAAGAAAGTTTACAGACAATGATACATGACTGCATCGTTAATCAATCAAGTCAATGTGCGAAATTGGATTTCAGAAGTGTCAAACTCGGATAATGGTGAAGGTGAGCTATGCTAAAAATTGGAATTGAAAATGTGAAAAATTGTACGTGCGAATAAGCAACGTTTATTTGCATAAATAATTAAAAATAATAATTATAATAATTTTAAGTAATTAAAAATTCCCTAACCGTTATTAACAATCATTATATCCTTTCACAGTACCTTTCTGTCGAAGGTACACGGGTTTCTCAGATCGCATTTCCGTACAGTGTTTCTTGCCACGCACCGTCGTCGCTGAGGACGACGTGGACGTCGAACACGAGTTGGTACTCTCCTCGATTTCCTCTGTTTCCTCCATGTCTTCCGATTCTCTCAAAATCCACTCACGAGTCTTAAAGGTTCATCAAACTTCTACAAACACTTTAACATAATCTACGGAATGTGAGCTCGCTTGAATGTAGAACGATAACAATCGTAAAACAATTAATTCATCAATCTGCGTATCTTACGAACGAAACATGATTACTATCTGCTACATAGAATGTAGTCTCTATATTTTATAAATGAAACGTGATTACAATCCACTAAATAGAATCAAACGCCTTATTCTTTTCTTGTATATAAACATTTTATTTACTTATATCGAAGAAGAATCGTTGTTTGGTCCAAATAACGTTTGTCTTTCTCGTAGGATTTGATATGCGTGAAATCGGTGGATATTCTTTGTTAAAATAATCTTAACAAGTGGAGGAAGCAGTCAAGTGCTCGTTGCTGCATCGAGCTACCCAGACTGACAGGAGTTAATAATTCCGGTAGGTTTTGGCCGAGTCGGTTCATCGAGCCGCGCACGAGCTTACCATCCCACCAAGCTAACGGATACGTATATGCATAAGAGCGGGCCATGAACTCGAGAATTCGAAGGCCCGACTGATCTAACACCTCCGTCAACTATTAAGGAACGAGAAAATCCTTGATCCGCTCGCTGGAAACGAGATTCGTGCCTCAGATTAATCAGTTTAGTCTTCGGTTAACTCCACTATAGTTCGCCAATTATTACGTTTGACGAGTTATACAAAATCACGTAACAATAGTTTATTAGCGAATTTTTCGTGCGCTTTTATATCTTTATGACGATAATTAAATAAATGGAACTTATACACTGTATATATTATACACTAAATATCATAATAAATATTCTACTTTGAATATTTTACATATTTCTGTATATTACATGTACTGTGTACATTTCTACATTTTTAAATGTCCCATAAATGCAATAAAAGCCCTCAGCCTCATAACAAGTCATCTTTTATTTGTGATAATTATTTAAAATCTGCATCTATTCGATACGCCGTACAAGAATAACATAGTAGCGCTCGCAAATAATTCCCCATGAAATAAATAAGCATTTCATATTACTTATAATCGCTTATATATTCTTCATATTTGAAGATCATTCGCTTACTGAAATCCTCGACGAACTCGAATAACGCCTGTATGTATGCACATTGCGCATCACGAGTGCATTCTCGTAGAATACAGTTTTGTTTTCACGTGCAACGTGATAGTTCGTCTCGCATACGTGTTATCTGGTGACTTTATCGTAGTTACCGATCTTTGCATGCGTTTCGTGCCATTTTCGTTCGATCGGAACGGATAATCGAGAACATGTAAATGTCTGTAAATAGATCTGTTTAACATTCGGAGGCAAGAAAGTGAAAATACTTTGTAGCAAAAGTATTGGAATCGTACACCATCGTAGAACAAGCAGGCGAAGGATTTTATTTTTTTTTTCGATCTTTTATTATAATTATACTTAAATATCGATTAAATTTACAAGTACGTTTACAACACTCGACGTTAAGACTAGATACTATAATTGTATCGCAATCTGCGTATGAAACAATTTCAACCAGATCCCTATTTAGGATTCGTTAAACTTCGTGCAGGAAGCGTGTCTTATCATTCTCTGCCATAATTGCTAATTTCCCAGCTATCATGCCGCTATAATCAAGATTACGTCGACTGGTTAAGTTCAAGTTCGCGCTGGTTCGAAATAGATGCTCTATATTCGGCCTTCGGAAATACGATCAAAAGTTTCGAATTCGAGCGTATTACATGTGTACGTGCATGCACATTTCTGCTACAAAGTGTGTAGCGCCAAAATACGCGGATCGTAAAACGCGCCATATTCGAAAAAGACAAAAACGTGACTTTCACCTGTAATCCTCAATTACGTTATGCCAATGATCATGTCGATAAAGTAGATACGATCATAATCTCATCAGTAGATAAAATTTTTATAGTATCTATGTATAATAATAAATTTAAAAATATTGTACGATATATTGAAATAAAATTTGAAAGTTTCCTTTTTTGGTATTTAAAAAAAGTATGCGATCCATGACTACCTGAAGACATCAAATTCTTTATCATTCTCGACTCGGAAATAATTCGACAGTGATTTGCTACCAATTCTATGAAATGTACTGTACTTCAATGCGTGAATTCTAAGAATTGTTTGCATGTCTACATTTACGCGTCGTACATAGCACATTGTGTCTGGTCTATTGCCAAAGTGCAATATGAAATTGAACTTAGAGTCGGGTGGCGTAGTACCAGGAGCGAAGTTACAGATTACGTGTTACTACGAGTATGTGGTTACTTAATGATCGATTAAATTTACACGTTCCTGTGAGAATGTTAGAAATTGGCGAGTCTAGAATCGATTAATCGTAGGCGTGTATTGCGTATAAATTAAGTAGAGTCCTTAGATGATGGTCCCTATTTTATAACTTTAAAGATGTTCAGATGAGAAGTACAAGACTTAAACATGATTTACAGCTTTATGTACATATGTATGTGTATTGTATTGAGTAAAAAATTTCAAATATACAAAATACAGCACTTTTAATTTTTTAATTACATTGTTCATTATTCCACTATATTAATACAACGTTTTCATTAACCTAAAGTTTTTTTCTTTAATTTCAATTATATCTTTATTAATATATACTTTTTAAAAATACATTTCTTTTATTATCCAAATCATTTTATAATAACAAATGTTACCTACGGTCGGTAAATTATTAAAACATTGATTAAGTATCTCGTCTGTGGTATAGATGTCTCTATAGCATTTTTAACAGTGCTCCAAAAATTACCAATATTATGGAGATGTGTTAAATAACCTATTATAAATTTTTATATTTATGTGAAAGATATTTTTCTTAATGTTATAATATTGCATAGTTTTCTGATATACAGAATATGAAAGACATTTAACAATTTGTTGAAAAAGCAAGGGTAATGATATTATATTAGAATTTATAACTACAATCTGCAACAACTTTTTCCTCGCAAAACAGTGTTTTTAATTTAATAGTACAGTCTGATACAGACTACGATCATATAAACAAGTTCTGACACTCCCTAGGGAAAACCGTCCGAAAATTGAATCGTGAAAAATCAACATAGAATGCAACAAACTTTTTGTTCTGCGTGCTAGACAGAGATAAGTAAAACATTTCTGTCTCTGTCTGAGACATTGATAGTATGTAACGCATGCGCACAACGAGAATCTTATTGTCTTCCATTTTGATTTTTCATGACTCAGTCGTCGGACATTTCCTTTCTGTATCCGGCTGCTTTTGGAATATTGGTGTAAAAACCTGTTTATATGATCGTGTTCCAAAACTCTTTTCATAATTATGATACAGTTTGATTGAACTTCGTCAATTAATCAGTTATAGTAGATCAATTCACTGCCGATTAAGAAAATGGGTAAACACGAAGTGGGAACACCAAAGTACATTGCTAATAAAATTAAGGCAAAAGGCTTGCAAAAATTGAGATGGTATTGTCAAATGTGTCAGAAACAGTGCAGAGACGAAAATGGATTCAAGTGTCATACCATGTCAGAATCTCATCATAGACAGCTATTACTATTTGCTGACAATGCATCCCGGTATATGGATCAATTCTCAAAAGAATTTTCTCATGGTTACTTAAACTTGTTGAAAAGACAATTTGGTACCAGACGTGTACCAGCTAATCGAGTTTATCAAGAATATATCTCAGATAGAGGACATATACATATGAATGCTACAATCTGGCTTACGTTAACTGCATTTGTTAAATGGCTTGGACGTACTGGCCAATGTGTTGTTGATGAAACAGAAAAGGGTAATTTTAATAAGTGTGATATTTTATATGTTCTGTAAAAAACGAGAAATATCAATTATTCTTTCTAATCATTGCTTTCTCTGTCCTTAGGTTGGTACGTAACATATATCGACAGAGATCCAGAAACATTAGCAGCTCAAGAAAGGAAAGCTAAAAAGCAAAAAATGGATAAAGATGACGAGGAAAGGATGATGGAGTTTGTAGAAAAACAAGTAGAAAAGGGTCAGCAAGAAAGTAACGGACAATCTGAAACTGTTAAAGAGCCGTTAACACGAGTTGATAATGATACACCACTAGTTCTTAACATGAAAATAAATAAAAAGCCAAAACTGCTTCCTATTATAAAAATAGAAAAAGCAGATAAAGGTTCAACTAGTACTGAATCAGTCTCTATGATTTCGAATATAAAATCCGAGGAATCAAGTAAGGGGTATATGGACAAAGAAACAAGGTCAATAAAATCAGAAAAACATACATCTAAATATAGCAAAGATGAAGATAGTAGAGAAGGATGGTTAAGAGAGGGTTTGATGGTGAAAGTAATTACTAAGACCCTTGGAGACAAATATTACAAGTCTAAAGGAATAGTTCAGTCTGTTGAAAAATCCAACTTTGTTGGGAAGGTCAAATTGAAATCGCCTGAAGAAGTCGAGAATCACGTTATAAAATTGGATCAGGAATATCTAGAAACCGTAATACCCGCCTTTGGAAAGCCGGTCATGATTCTTTGGGGAAAATACAAAGGCATGATGGGTGTAGTATATAAACTTCACATTGAAAGTTACAGTATTGATGTAAAATTAGAAAGGGATGACATTATTGTAAAAAATTTACCGTATGAACAAATTTGCAAATATATGATATGATTATTAGATGAGATATGTTATTTATAACATGATATTTATAACAATATATCTTGGTTAGCATATGATAAAGTAAAACATTATTGTTTCACTTGTATTTTAAAGATTTTTAATATTTATTGTAATATTGTTTAAATATTGCATTTGTATTCTGTATATATGTGTATATAATAAAATTTATATGTAACTTTAGTCTGTGCTAACTGATAGATCAAAATAATGTATATACTATGTATAGTCACTTAAATACCTAAAAGAGCACCTGTGTACAAAGTTTACAGCAAATGTTTAAAAAGCGTTAACTTTTTATGTACATTTATGTATTTTCCAAATAAAACTGATTTTTTAAATTATATTTGTCAATATATATGTTTATATTTATATTAAATAACTAAATTAATTAAAAATTGTAACATTAATATATATATGACTAAGTATTTTGGAGATTACAGTTTTAATGAACATATAACCTCTTAATTAATAGAATAAAAAAAAAATAATAATTTTATAAAATTTTCTTATGTTGATATAAAAATTGTTTACTTATTTTTCAATAAGATAATGATTTAGTATATTTTATTTCAAGAATAAAAACTTTTTATTAAGTCCCTAAGCAGAGGAAGGCGACATATGGCTTTTCGTTCCTCGATAAGATAACCTCCATACCATTTTATTCTGGTATTGTATGTTGCTGTCAGAAGAACAATTTTTATTTTTCGTAATTTGGTAAATTTCACTTATAAAGAAAGTAACACTTTTTTATAATTATTTTACATCAAGAATTAATGAAGTATTGTATGTTATAGAAATCGAATGTATAATATATAATTGTTCACTTAAATTTCTAATACTTAACATAATGATTACTTTATTTAACGGTAATAATTCTGATTCTGATGAAGAATTAAAAATAAATACGGATTATGCTAAAAACTATAACAATTGGCGGCAGAAGGAAGAATTAAATAAGTGTAAGTACATATAACTGACTTATAACCTCATGCATTAATGGATATTTTTGTCTAACAATCCAATATATTTCAGTAAAAACAAAATACGGAGACGTTAATGACGATACAAACTTAGATGAGAGTTCTGACAGTGAGAGTTCTTCTGAAAAAGAAGAAGAAAATGTATAATACAATATTTTACAAATATAACAAAATTCTGTATTATTTTATTAATTACATTTTTCTTTCATAGGAGCTGACACAGCAATTTGATAAAGATTTTTATAAGACACTAGCTCTTCTAAAAAATAAAGACCCAAAAATTTATAACCAAAATGTAACATTTTTTGATGATACTAATAAGGCACAGGAAGTATATATTGAAAAGAAGAAGCAAAAAACTAAAAAAGAAAAAGCTATTTTTCTAAGAGATTATGAAAGGAACATTATCGTGGAAAGAGAAGGGAAATTTAGCGACAGTGAGGATGAAAGTATACTCAAAAAAGATAAAGCAGAAACTAAACAAATCACATATGCACAAGAGCAAAGAGAACTAAAAGAAAGTTTCAAAGGCGCATTGCACGACGAGGAAGAGGAAGATGATTTGCTAAAACCAAAAACCAAATCTGAAAGTGAAAAAGCAAAAGTAAGCTGCCCTTGATCACTTCTTATTTTTTGTAACAAAACTGATGTTATGTTTATTATTTAGGAAGAGGCAGATTACAAGGAATGGTTGAAAGGACAAAGGACAAATATAAATGAAAATGAGCAGCAGGTACTTAAACCTCTGCGTGACTTTTGGTCTAGCTCTAATTTAGATGCTAATGAGAAATTCTTAAGGGATTATGTGCTTAATGATAAATATCTAGATAAAAATACGGGATCGGATGACGACGAAGATGACAATGAAGGCAGAAACTACGTAATTCACGACAGTGATGAGAATTTGTCAGAAGATGAGAAAAACATTGAAAAGCAAGAAGAATTTGAGCTTAAATATAATTTTAGATTTGAAGAACCTGATCAGGAATTTATTAAACGGTATCCGCGTAGCATGGAGAATTCTTTAAGAAGGAAAGATACTCGTAGAGCCGAAAAGAGAGCAGAGATAAAAAAGAGAAAAGAAGATGAGAAATTAAGGAAACAAGAGGAACTTAAGCAGTTGAAAGCATTAAAGAGAAAAGAAATCGAAGAAAAAATAGAGAAATTGAAGGAAATTACAGGGAATGACGATATTCAATTTAATGATATTGATTTGGAGGGTGATTTTGATCCTGCCAAATATGATCAAAAAATGAATCAAATTTTTAATGACGATTACTATGCGGTTCCCGAGGGGAATGCTAAGCCAGAGTTTCAAGATATTGACGAGGAACTAGGAATCGAGGATACCTGGGATAATTATGATCCAAATACAGAAAATTTGGCAGATGAAAATGGATATGAAGGACCGCATTGCGAGGATCCAGAATTTAATGTAATTGATTTATATTAATTATTTTTATTCCAAGAAAATAAACCAAAATTACATATAATTTCAGATGGATGCGGATTATAATCCATTGAAAAGAGTTCAGGAAGAAATGGAAATGGATTCTAAAAAAAGAAAACGTAGACGAAAGTCTAAGTTTGCAGAACTCATAGCAAAAGAAAAACCGAAATTTGATCCCCAACAGCATAAATCTTATGAAGAATATTTCGATAAATATTACTCGTTGGATTACGAAGATATGATTGGTGACATACCATGTAGATTTAAATACAGAGAAGTTGTGCCAAACGATTATGGTTTGAGCATAGAAGAGGTAAGTAAATATTAATATTATTTTTAACGATTTTATTTTTCTGTAAGACACCTTACTACGTCCTTTTTATTAGATATTGATGGCCGATGATAAAGAATTGAATAAATGGTGTTCCTTGAAGAAAGCTCTTCAGTACAGACCAGAACATGCTGAACTAAATGACGTCCAAATGTATAAACAGAAAGCCAAGAACGAGGCACTTAAAAGAAAGATACTTACAAGTTTATACAAGTAAGGCAGGAAGGATGGAAATTTTTTAAACTGATTTCGTACTATTTACTACAAACTGTATTTAACATTTTTTAGGGAAGCCGAGGATGACGAAGAGGGAGACAAAAAAGAGATCGCAACTACTACCAGCGTTAATGAAAGCATAGAAACAAAAAAGAAGAGACGAAAGAAGAAGAAAAAGATACAAGACGATCAGAACGATTCAGCCACTGTTGAGATTAATCACGAAACATCTAAATATAACAAACAATCTAATGAAAGTGATGAAAAGATAAAAAATAACGTTAATGTAACAGAAGAAAAATCAAAGAAACATGTGAAATGTGAAAAGCGGAAGCCAGAGGAACAGCATGAGCAGCCAAAGAAAAAGAAGCTAAAGATTAATAAGTTGGAAGAATCTATAAATTCCACCGAAAATAAAATTCACGAAGAAGAAAAAACTACAGGCGAACCTATTGATAAAGAATTTTCATCTAGAAAGAAAGTTAGTGATCAAAATCACAATAAGTCAAATGTCAAACATTCGAAAAAAACAAAATTAAAGGAGAAGATGATGAAGAAGAAGCTCGACAAAAAGAAGAAGAAGAATGGGGCAAAGGGCGAAAAAATTAGTAGTGACATTGCTTCATTAAATCCGGAAAGGTTAAAGGTATATGGAATAAATCCAAAGAAACTGAAAAACAAATTGAAATACGGAAAGAAGAAACAATAACTATGTCATATTGTAAATATAAATATGTACATATAATTTGTTATTATAATCGACTATCTTTATATTCCCCGCTTTCTTACGCCGCCGTGCGCGCCCTGTTCAATATCAATAAACATGCGGGGTAAACGTTTGGCGAGGATACGATGTGATCGAATACCCGCACCCTCAAGTAGGAGTGTCCTGTTGTTAGGGTAAATCCGTTTCGACATGATAAACGACGTTTGCGGATTATTAGAATCGTAGCAGCCTGTTTGAGTTTACTTTTCTAAAATCTCCATCTTAATCCATACCATATGCCTTGGTCAAGAAAATCTATCTCTCTGTTTCCGTTCAATGAACATCAGCCATTGATATTAAACAAATATTAACACTATTATTATTATCGTTATATTGTTTTGCAAAATTATTATTAAGAAATTATATTTCTTAAATTTATATAAAAAGAATAAATTTGCTTTTAAAACTGACGTTAAAGAAATTATAATATTTCTTATAAAATACATACATGTATGTAGAGTAGAAAGGAAGACAATGTAATATTTGTCAGTTAGAATAAAATTCGAAATTTAAAATTAATGATACGCTTTTGTACATGGCACTATTATACATGCAGACATACACTATCGTGGATTCGATCGCATTGACTGGAATAATTTAATCGGCAACAAAGCCCAGATATCTCTTACGAATGTTAGTTAACGAGAGGGGAGAGGATTAGGGATGACACGGTACTTGCACCCATCTAAACTGGTCTCTCTGTCCCCTTGGGTACAATATATCAATTCTCCTAGCCCCACCAGTATTCCACGGTAGCAGGTGGCTCCTGACGGCTACGCTCGTTCGCACCCTTAATTCTCAATTAATGTTATACCCGTTGTAAACGTGTATTTTATCCGTGCCGCGTAAGTTGCAATACTAAAATGAACTACATAAACACATACACAAAAAATAAAAAAAAAAAAGAAAAGAAAGAAAAGCTATATCGCGACGAATGAATAACGGGAATTAACAAAAGAGTACAGAGATCAGACAGAAAAGTTTGGAATATAATTTACCAACTGCTTTCATTTTATCGAAGAAAAAGGTTTTGTGATATTTTAGGAGGATGTTTAACGTAAAATCGAAACGTGAAATTGTGTTTAAACTGCGGATATTTTTTGACGAAAAATACGTTTGTTTGAGTCGAAAGTGATCGAAACTAGACTCCACGGTTAATGAAAATTTCTTTTCTTTTCCTCCTACCCAATTACTTGAAAATATTACGTGGTAATACAATTTTGGAAGCTTTCATTTTTTACTAAAATCACGCAGAGTTTCGAAAATTTGAAAGTCAGTAGAAGAACATTTTAGTTTCATCTCTGAATATTTCATTTTAGATTCTTCGAAGAGTAATTTAATTCAGATTTCCAAGACTGTTTAATCGCTATTTTCGCTAAGTAAAAATCGGTTAGGGGTTGTTCGAAGAAGTAGCTATTTTCACCGAATTACGAGCTATCCAGTTTCAAGATTACCAAATTTCACGGGCTAACGCCTCCATCTGGAATCGTATAGGGCGTACCAGGGGGTAGTGTAATTGAGGTATCATCCCTGTCCACGTCCTAATTGGCGGAAAATTGTCAGGGCGAATATCCGAGTAACTTGGCGAAGAAATTTGAGTTCAAGATACTATTTTGCTGCTTTCGACGAATTTATCATTTTTTGCCGGAAAATTCAACTTACAATTCGATTTATAATCGAAGAAAACAATTTGTAACTTTATTAATTGATATTAAATGATATTAATAAAAGAACTGAGAGAAATTGGATTTAACTTTAAGTCGAGTACAATTTCCACCGAAATAGATTTCTTAGAATAAAATCTCATCGGATTCATTGTTCAGAGTTTTCGCGGTTCGTGACTTCGTCACATCGCCCACTTGTATCATAATTATCAGATACGTGGTAATCGTTCCAATGACCTAAAAAAACAAATGTTAATTAAAGAATGATATAACTCACTAACAGCTATATATTAAAATTGAAATGAAATGTAAAATTATAGCTTGTAAATTCTAAATCCTATTTCTTATTTAATTAAAGGTCCATGTACTGCTTGAATAAACGTGTGGTCCAGATTGAAATATCCACGAGCCGTGAATACCACCGGATTTTGTATCAGCTGTAGGGTGAAATTTCGAATCTAAAAATGTCATTTTTCATCTGAATTTAGTGGATGTGTTTTTTTTTATAATCTTGCAACATACCTTTTTCTATATGTCTTGAATATTTACCTCTGCTCGAAATTCGTTGCTGGTGGATGGTTCGTACAGGTCGCAAATAACATCGCCCATAATTGTTACCTGTGAACAATTAATAATAGGAATTTCCATGTTTTTCATTTCTTTCAACTATTTTAATCTTGCACGATTTTAGATATATATTTTGAGAAACATATTTAAATAATACTTTTCTCTCTTTTTTTTTTTTTAATATTCTTCTATGTTCGTTAACATCTTTAAGCTTTCAAACGTTTATCGATGTGTATCGATAGTTTCTTCTGATAAAATGCTGTACCTCTGAGTTCGTTTTAGCACAAACGTAATTCACATGCAAGATTTGCGACGCGTAAACTAGGAACCAGCAAATCACGGAGACCAGTTCTTTTATAAGTTCATCCATGGTCAGATCCAGCCATATAATTCTGTACAATATGTAGAGGAAAGTAATGGTGAAGATAACCGATGTGATCATCAGCAACAGAATCTGCATGCCGAACGCGTCATTCACGACTTTCACGATCTTGATTATCTTTAGATGCATTTGCCTTTTCGAAAAAAATGTATGTTCGTATGAATGAATAATTTAATATTGTCAAAACTATTTATCGCACAGTCTCGCCTTAAAAAACTGAAATTTATATTATATTTCGTTCTTAAAAATTGACGTTTAATACCTTCCTCGATATTAAATTATCCATCGAAGTAAAACCTAATCTATTTCTTTTCTACGGTTTTATCTGTCTGCTGTAAAGACTAAATTTGAAGAATTTCGGGACGATATATTTATCGCAGTGCAGTTAAATTTCCTGATACATTCCAACTGTACAATTCGACAGAAACGTTTCTCCTCAAATATTTCGAACGAAAAGTTCTTTATCAATTTTAACAATTTTTAACAATTTTGTAAGATCGCTGCGAAAATACAAACGCGCAATCTCCAATCTTCTCTCATGCGTTATATCAAATATTCCTATTAAACAATTTTCTACTATCTCTTGCCACGCTAGACAGATTAACGTATAACATATGAGAAACGATACAGAGAACGTTTTGCGGTTTTCCGCTCAACGCAGAATCTCACTTTATTGATCTTATCTTGTTCGTGTTTCCATGGCTCCCTTGTTCATTCCTAAACGACCAGAATTTATTGTTCTCGAAATCGTTCTTCGTCTGTAGTAATCTTTTATGCAATGACGATTCCGGTGTCATCGTGGCCAACATACTATGAAGCAATTGATTCAGTTGTTGAAGCTTCAACCTCAAGCACCTACATTTTATACATTGTATTTTTTATGTATTTTTTCATTGGAACACTATCATAGTAGAACTCTATTTATCGTAATTTGTGGCGTAGTAAATGGTTCATCATTGTCACGGTTCTCGTTACTAGCGGATGATTCACAGAACATCTTTATAGACGATAATGCATAAGTATAATTGGAACGAGTTCACTTAATCGAGCACTGATTAAAATTTCATTTCTATAAATGGAATTCTACCGTAATTAAATATTTTGGAATATTTGAATAATTGAATAATTAATCGTTTTTGAATATTTGGTTTCATACGTGACCCAAAAGCCGAAGGTAGCGCTGGAAACGTAGATGACTACGAATGGAACGTGGGCTATCAAGGAAAGGCACAGTTTCATCATCGTTGGCGTGGATGTTGCAAAATGCCATTTGGAAGTGACTGCGACGAAAACGACTGTGATAAATCCGTAAACCACGAATTCCTTTATCTGATACATGAACAGCGTACGATACATTCGTGGCAATCCTATTCTTTCCATTGCTTGATCGTTCGTTTCTACAAGTGCGATCAAAGTACGTAATTTCTAGAAGACGAAAGACGTATTAAAATTACGAATAAATTCACCGGTCGTATGGTATTGGAACTTCGACTCTTTAAAACTATCTCGGATGAAAATTTACTGCTGTACATATTATTTTTTCTTTTTTTTTCAATTAAAAAATATAGATATATTAGATATATATCTAATTCAAAATAAAAATATAACACGGTCAATCTGAAAGTAATTATCGAGTGTTTCTAATCTACCGAATTTCAAAACTGGTGCCCCATAACATCCGAAAAATATGACATAGGTGTATCGTGTCTTCCCCTGTGGTCTTTGTATTTAAAATAAAACTTTTTCGAAACAAAGCGCTCAATTTACCTGCGCATTTAATCTGCTGGCGGCGATCAACGTGCTTAACGTCCAAAGATTCGCATAAATCAGTAATTTGAACGCGATTCGACTTAAGCTGAGCATGCTAATTATATAATATTTATTGAAATAAGGTACCATTAATATACCAACGACATTAACCAGTATCAAAACACACAGGGTGTACGCGTACTCTATCAGTTTCGATGGTTTTTTGCTAACAACGTCACTGATGCCCATTCCAAAAAGAAAATTTATCACTAACGACGGCACTATGGTTTGCCTGAGAGTTTTCGGTTTGAACATCGCGGATCAAAGTCGCGAGAACTTTAACAGTGGATAAACTTGAACACTCTACTTCTTTGCCATCCTTTCGGAATAGTTTTGAAGGATCATTATCGCGTCACGAATGTTAAATAGGCTGCTAAGTAATAACGAGCACAACAATTGCCTGCTCGTATCTGGATCGATATCGTTACGAGGATGAAATTGCTATGAGGAACAGTTAATGACGAGTCTATAGGATGAAATTGCGCATAGTAGAACTGTCTGATTAATATCGCAAAAGTAAGAATATTACTGTTGGGAAAGTGAAGGATATGATCTTATGCAATGTTTTTTTCCTTAGGTTTTTCTAAGAATATGGATCATGTTTGATTAGAGAATAAAAAGAATTATACCGATTTTTGAGAATAATGTGGAGCACCTGGAATCCAAGGTATGCAAATGACACTGATGATAATAATTGGGTAATAATTTGGTAAAATGTCAATAATTTGGTAAAATGTCAATAATTTGGTAAAATAACGAAGAGATAAGAATATTTTTGTAATTCATACGGGAATAAAAATATTATTTCATCGTAAGTGTTTTTTCCTTTAAATATATTTGTTACGACACATACGAGTTGTGGTATTTTACACCGAATCAAGCTCCAGTACACATACACTACGTTTCGTAAAGTCCTCAAATACTATCATTTCTTATACGTTATTAGATGTATATTTTATAGTTACGTTAACGAGATAAACAATGACGATTTTCCTAATTAGATTTTGTCGCGTTGTATGTCTTGTACCTTGTACCTCTACATATTTATGTGTAAGGATTGCAAATTGTACGGTGGCTTTGCGAGAGGAACGTTAATTACGAGACGCATTGTATTAATATTTAACACTCACAGACTTTACCTACGTGTTTCATAATTTTACAATACGATTCTATCGAGCACTATGCATAGTTATACTACTAAACTTGTATTCTCGTACAAGGTGGTGGTCTCGTTTGTGATTAATATTGGACCGTTCTTTATCAAGTTTTGGCTCCACTGTACCATAATAATCAAATAAGATATTACGAAGTTGAGACACTGTAAAACGTATATGAACAAATTTGTAATAAACAAATTTGTAACAAATCCATGTAAAGAAGTATACTAACGTAACGGACGAATCCATAGTTCAATATATAATCAACCGATTTCGTTTTTTCAAGTTGGGTGTACGATATTTGCCAAGAAAAATGGAGGATCTACCAATAGATTAATTCTACGTTAGTTACGATAATTTCATTTTAATCTGTAAATGATTAAAATTTCCATCCTTTACCTCATCTGTTAATTCTGCGTTTCCTTCGTGCACAGGATACGCGTGGATGTTTCCTATCGTTTTGTTAGCCTGAAAATCGATTGATCGTGTCAAACTCTGTTACTTGCTTTTTCCAAAACAGGGGCAAAATTTATTTCATTCCTGCTAAAGAACGTAAACATCTTATAACATACAACATGTTCGTTTCATAAAAATATGACCATATCGATACGTATACTGCAAAAATATGACAATTGTTCTGCAGGGAAATCTGTTTTTATTGGAAAATCGAGTAATGAAAGCCTTTTAAAATCGATGAACGAATGGTGGTATGTATCATAGCCTTTGAAACGAATTAAAATTAATTGTTAGTATTATTCCTAACGACGTACTAATTCCAAAGTAGCAAGTTATTATTCATAATTTAAGAAAATATGATTTGGTGAAAAATGACCAACGCAGCAGAGTTAAAGAATTAAAAATATAGTTTTTACCTGTTTCATTGTATATTCGCAGTCGTAGCTCATTAAAACGATTTTCAAGGTACCAACCACGCTATCCAACAAATATATCAATATAACATCCCATTGATCTTTTACGACATTAGACCCTCTGTGAAGAGTCATGTACAAGTTGTAAACACATATAGTAAAATATAGCAGAGTAGTAATCGTATATATTAATATTTGGGCGTTGAATATATCGTTCACCATCCTCGATACCTTGCACACTTGTAGATGCACGAACCTTTAAATTTGCGAATTTTCATATTTTTTTTTGTCGGAACACGTAAAATAATATATACTGACAGACAAATGAATGGGTAAATCTGAATTGCGTTAAACAAGAAAATTTACAAATTCTCAGCGCAAAATTAAAAGGGTGTATCAAATAATACGATAGGTTCATTGGACGAATAAAATTTTTTTTTATAAAGTAGCTTTGTCTTTCGTCGCCGTTTTATCTTATGTTTTCAATGGAGAGCATAAAAAACTGATAAAGATCCGTTGCTGTAACAGTTATTAATTCGATTTTTATTTACCTAATTTGTCGAAGCATGTGAACTTTTTCTTGGACGATCTTTTGTTTTACATTCGAAACTCCGCTCGTCGTAGATACTTCTAGAACATTTAAAGATCGTTCGGGCAGCCAATTGTTCAATTCAAATTTGTTTCGAACATTATGACTTGGTTCAAAGATGGTCTCCGTATTGGAGTCCTCTGCTTTTACTTTGTTTTTCTCCAAGAGGAACGTTTCGAGAAGCTCGTTTATCATCTTAATTCGCGATCCTAGCCAACTGTAATAACAGTATAATTTTGGAAAATAGGGAGAAGAATTATTTTGAAATATTTCAGAGTAAAATGTAATGAAAATATCGAATATAATCAAATGAAAGATGATAGTACAGATGATGAAGAGTATCTGTTTTTAATTGTTTACATACTAAATCGTTGTGTTGTATTCGTATAATACGACTGACTGGGCGTTCGTTATGTAACAGTAAATTAAGACAATAAGTGCTGTCCAAGGTGGTAGAAGGTTTTGTATTAAAATCTTTATAAAAACCGCAGATTCTACGACCGCATTTAGTAACCAGAATGATCCGACGATCGTTATATGTCGATGCAAACTGCGATACTCGATTTCACTTCCCAATTTCTTCAAATATTCGTCCACTTTGTCGATCTGTTTTATCAACGTCGATACGTTCTGAATGATAAACGAGTAAAAAGAAAAGTAATCGAGTTATTAAATTTGCGTAAAAATTTCATTGCTATATAATTAAAAGAAGATCCATTGTGTTTTCACCTTGGATTGGTACAGACCAATGATCACTATGCTTATGTATCCAAGTACATACGTGATATATTGGAATACGTATGTGACGCTTTCTATATTATACACCATGTGATATTTTCCATCTTCTATTTGTGAATGAATTGCGAAAACAGAAAGCACAACAATTAACAACGTGTTCCAAATCCAGCTACATATAAATTTGAATTGGTGTTTTCTTGGATCTATGAAGTTTCGAAGTGCCCCCATGTAGTTCAATATGGTTATTACCCTTGTTGTTGTCTCGTAATTTTTCATTCTTGCTTTTATCTATTTTTTAAATTTCAAGTAGAAAACGTGAACAATTTTTTAACTTTCCTTCAACGATATTAACCCGCGGCATTAACGTGACCCGTTTCTCTGTGCAACTAAAGGTGATAGCGACTCAAGTATTGCATATGCAACTATTAGAAGTAAGACAGAGCTTTATTAATAGAATGTCACAGGAATGTAGGAAGTTATAAAGTAGGAAAAGCAATTAGTTTAATTTCATTCGTTATCGATGAGTGGTACTTCACGGTAGAATAATAGTTATATCCAGAATGATTACTATCATTCCAGACAATTGCACTTATTGCTGCATTCGATATACTTGAAAAATGGTTAACGTTCTTGAGGTGTTTCAATTGATATTGCGTGGCATGAATATGTTTGCATTGATGCATTATATAAGTTTGCATGTCGCAGTCAGATAGGAAGTAAATAACATAATATTAATGAGGAAACAGGAAATTATTCCTAAACACCCCAAAATAGAATGAGGCTTTTTACTTTATGTTTTCATTTTATATTACTTTAAAATCATTTACTGCCTGGCAAAAAGCTTTCAAGCAATAGCAACATGACGTTGAAGTGGGAATAATGTGATGTTATTAATTTTGTTGGCAAACATATATGTTTTTTGTTATACAAACACTTCTCTCGATGCATCTCGTTATTTCATATAGGAAAGTATTAACTCGCTCGTGCCAAGAAATAATTTGCTTCGGGCATATTTTAATAAATTATGCTTTCGCAACGACATAACGAAATAAAAGCATCCAAAAATGTTCAATTTTTATGTACCATTATGTCATGAAATGTTGAAGGGATGAAGAACAAAGATTCTTTTCATTAAATTTTATCACGTTATATCTTGTACCTCGCACCTCAACATATCTTTAACGATTTAAAATCCTAAGGTGATTGTGTGAAGGAAGTCTTATTTATGAGGTGCAGTTTATTAATGATTAATTACAGTTCTCATGTGCGACTTTTACAATTCCATAATATGACGTTATCGAAAAGTATCCAACGTTATGCTATTATACCACTATGCTCGTATTCTCTTGTAACGTTTGAAAAGTGGTGGTTTCGTTTGCGATTATCATTGGATCGTTCTTTAGCAAGTTTTGGCTCCATTGTATCATAATCACCAAATAAGATATTACGAAGTTGAGACACTGTAAAAGTTAAACGAATAAATTTGTAACAAATTCAAGGAGAAATACATCCATGTATAGAAGTATACTAACGTAACGGACGAATCCATAGTTCAATATATAATGAACCGATTTCGTTTTCTCAAGTTGCGTGTACGATATTTGCCAACAAAAATGGAGGATCTACCAATAGATTAATTTTACGTTAGTTACGATAATTTCATTTTAATCTGTAAGTGAATAAAATTTCCATCCTTTACCTCATCTGTTAATTCTGCGTTTCCTTCGTGCACAGGATACGCGTGGATGTTTCCTATCGTTTTGTTAGCCTGAAAATCGATTGATCGTGTCAAACACTGTTACTTGCTTTTCCAAAACAGGGGCAAAATTTATTTCATTCCTGCTAAAGAACGTAAACATCTTATAACATACAACATGTCCGTTTCATAAAAATATGACCATATCGATACGTATACTGCAAAAATATGACAATTGTTCTGCAGGGAAATCTGTTTTTATTGGAAAATCGAATAATGGAAACTTTTTAAAATCGATCTACGAATGGTGGTATGTATCATACTCTTTGAAACGAATCAAAATTAATTGTTAGTATTTTTTTTAACGATATACTAATTCCGAACATCATCCCCAAATATGATTTGGTGAAAAATGACCAATGCAGCAGAGTTAAAGAATTAAAAATATATTTTTTACCTGTTTCATTGTATATTCGCAGTCGTAGCTCATTAAAGCGATCTTCAAGACTCCAACCATGCTGTCCAACAAATATATCACTGTCATATCGAATCGATCTATTATATCATTAGGATTTCTGTGATAAATCATGTACAAGCTGTAGACACATATAGTAAAGTATAGCAGTGTCGCAATCGTGTATATTAATATTTGGGCGTTGAATATATCGTTCACCATCCTCGATACCTTGCACACTTGTAGATGCACGAACCTTTAAATTTGCGAATTTTCATATTTTTTTTTGTCGGAACACGTAAAATAATATATACTGACAGACAAATGAATGGGTAAATCTGAATTGCGTTAAACAAGAAAATTTACAAATTCTCAGCGCAAAATTAAAAGGGTGTATCAAATAATACGATAGGTTCATTGGACGAATAAAATTTTTTTTTATAAAGTAGCTTTGTCTTTCGTCGCCGTTTTATCTTATGCTTTCAATGGAAAGCATAAAAAACTGATAACGATCCGTTGCTGTAACTGTCATTAATTCGATTTTTATTTACCTAATTTGCCGAAGTATATGAACTTTTTCTTGGACGATCTTTTGTTTTACATTCGAAACGCCGCTCGTCGTAGATACTTCTAGAATATTTAAAGATCGTTCGGGCAGCCAATTGTTCAATTCAAATTTGTTTCGAACATTATGACTTGGTTCAAAGATGGTCTCCGTATTGGAGTCCTCTGCTTTTACTTTGTTTTTCTCCAAGAGGAACGTTTCGAGAAGCTCGTTTATCATCTTAATTCGCGATCCTAGCCAACTGTAATAACAGTATAATTTTGGAAAATAGGGAGAAGAATTATTTTGAAATATTTCAGAGTAAAATGTAATGAAAATATCGAATATAATCAAATGAAGGATGATAGTACAGATGATGAAGAGTATCTGTTTTTAATTGTTTACATACTAAATCGCTGTGTTGTATTCGTATAATACGACTGACTGGGCGTTCGTTATGTAAAAGTAATCAAAGGTAATAAATTCTGCCAGAGATGATAAAAAGTTTTGTATTAAAATCTTTATGAAAATTACAGATGTTACGACCGCATTTAGTAACCAGAATGATCCGACGATCGTTATATGGCGGTGCAAACTGCGATACTCGATTTCAATTCCCAATTTCTTCAAATGTTCGTCCACTTTGTCGATCTGTTTTATCAACGCCGATACGTCCTGAATAATAAACGAGCAAAAACAAAAGTAGTCGAGTTATTAAATTTGCGTAAAAATTCCATTATTTCCAAAAAAAATTCCATTATTAATATAATTAAAAGAAGATTCATTTTGTTTTCACCTTGGATTTATACAGACCAATGAAGATTATGCTTATGTATCCAAGTACATGCGTGGTATATTGGAATAAGTATGTGACACTTTCTATGTTATACACCATGTGCTGTTTTATATTATGTGTCTGTATATGAATTGTGAAAACAGAAAGCACAACAATTAACAACGTGTTCCAAATCCAGCTACATATGAATTTGAATTGGTTTTTTCTTGGATCTATGAAGTTTCGGAGTGCCACCATGTAATTCAATATGGTTATTATCCTCGTTGTTGTCTCGTAATTTTTCATACTTGCTTTTATCTATTTCTTAAATTTCAAGTAGAAAACGTGAATAATTTTTTAACTTTTCTTCAACGATATTAACCCGCGGCATTAACGTGACCCGTTTCTCTGTGCAACTAAAGGTGATAGCGCCTCACGTATTATATATGCATCTATTAGAAGTAAGACAGAGTTTCATTAATAGAATGTCATAGGAATGTAGGAAGTTATAAAGTAGGAAAAGCAATTAGTTTAATTTCGTTCGTTATCAACGAATCGTACTTCATGACAGAATAATTGTTATAGTCCCGAATGATTACGATCACTCCAGACAATTGCACTTATTGTTGCATTCGATATACTTGAAAAATGGTTAATGTTCTTGAGGTGTTTCAATTGATAGTGCGTGGCATGAATATGTTTGCATTGATGCATTATATATGTTTGTATGTCGCAGTCAGGTAGGAAGTAAATAACATAATATTAATGAGGAAACAGGAAATTATTCCTAACCACCCTAAATAGAATGAGTCTTTTTACTTTATGTCTTCACATTATATTACTTTAAAATCATTTACTGCGTGGCAAAAGTCTTCGAAGCAACGGTGAAATGACGTTGAAGAGGAAATGCTCTGATGTTATTAATTTTGTTGCGAAACACATATTTTTTGATATACAAACACTTCTCTCGATGCATCTCGATATTTCGATATTTATGATTTCGAAACGACGCAATGAAATAAAAGCATCGAAACATTCTCAATCTTTATGTACCACTGTATCTTGAAATGTTGAAGGAACGAAGAACTAAGATTCTTTTGATTATATTTTATCACGTTGTATCTTGTACCTCGTCTTCAATATACCTTTAACGATTGAAGGTCCTAAGGTGATTGTGTGAAAGAAGTCTTATGTACGAGGTGCAGTTTATTAATCTTTAATTACAGTTTTTATGTGTGGCTTTTATAATTCCATAACATGACGCTATCGAAAAGTGTCCAACGTTATACTATTATACCACTATGCTCGTATTCTCTTGTAACGTTTGAAAGGTGGTGGTTTTGTTTGTGATTATTATTGAATCCTTCTTTATCAAATGCTGGCTCCATTGTATCATAATCACCAAATAAGATATTAGGAAATTAAGACACTGTAAAAATTACACGAATAAATTTTTAATAAATCTAAGGAGAAATAAATCCATGTAAAGTAGTATACTAACGTAACGAATGAATCCGTAGTTCAATATATAATCAACCGATTTCGTTTTTTCAAGTTGGGTGTACGATATTTGCCAACAAAAATGGAGGATCTACCAATAGATTAATTCTACGTAAGTTCGGATAATTTCATTTTAATCTGTAAATGATTAAAATTTCCATCCTTTACCTCATCTGTTAATTCTGCGTTTCCTTCGTGTACAGGATACGCGTGGATGTTTCCTATCGTTTTGTTAGCCTGAAAATCGATTGATCGAGTCAAACTCTGTTACTTGCTTTTTCCAAAACAAGGGCAAAATTTATTTCATTCCTGCTAAAGAACGTAAACATCTTATAACATACAACATGTTCGTTTCATAAAAATATGACCATATCGATGCGTATACTGTAAAAATATGACAATTGTTCTGCAGGGAAATCTGTTTTTATTGGAAAATCGAGTAATGAAAGCCTTTTAAAATCGATGAACGAATGGTGGTATGTATCATAGTCTTTGAAACGAATCAAAATTAATTGTTAGTATTATTCCTAACGACGTACTAATTCCACAGTAGCAAGTTATTATTCATAATTTAAGAAAATATGATTTGGTGAAAAATGACCAACGCAGCAGAGTTAAAGAATTAAAAATATAGTTTTTACCTGTTTCATTGTGTATTCGCAGTCGTAACTCATTAAAGCGATCTTCAAGACTCCAACCACGCTGTCCAACATATATATTGATGCCATATCCAATTGATCTATTAAAAAATTAAGCCCTCTGTGAAGATTCATGTAGAAGCTGTAGGCACATATAGTACAATGTAGCAGTGTCGTAATCGTGTATATTAATATTTGGACGTTGAATATATCGTTCACCATCCTCGATACCTTGCACACTTGTAGATGCACGAACCTTTAAATTTGCAAATTTTCATATTTTTATTTATTTGTCGAAATATGTAAAATAATATATACTGACAGACAAATGAATGGGTAAATCTGAATTGCGTTAAACAAGAAAATTTACAAATTCTCAGCATCAAATTAAAAGGGAGTATAGAATCATACGATAGGTTCATTCGACGAATAAAATTTTGTTTTACAAAGTAGCTTTGTTTTTCTTCGCCGTTTTATCTTATGTTTCGAATGGGAAACATAAAAAACTGATAACGATCCGTTGCTGTAACTGTCATTAATTCGATTTTTATTTACCTAATTTGCCGAAGTATATGAACTTTTTCTTGGACGATCTTTTGTTTTACATTCGAAACGCCGCTCGTCGTGGATACTTCTGGAACATTTAAAGATCGTTCGGACAGCCAATTGTTCAATTCAAATCTATTTCGAACATTATGACTTGGTTCAAAGATGGTCTCCGTATTGGAGTCTTCTGCTTTTACTTTGTATTTCTCCAAGAGGAACGTTTCGAGAAGCTCGTTTATCATCTTAAATCGCGATCCTAGCCAACTGTAATATCAGTAAAATTTTGAAAGATAGGGGAAAGAATTATATTGAAATATTTTAGAGTAAAATGTAATGAAAATATCGAATATAATTCAACGAAGCATGATGGTACAGATGATGAACAATATCTGCTTTTTAATTGTTTACATACTAAATCGCTGTGTTGTAGTCGTATAATACGACTGATTGGGCGTTCGTTATATAATACAAAACAAAGGTAATAAATGCTTCCGGAGGCTGTAAAATGTTGTGTATTAAAATCTTTATGAAAATTGCAGATTCTACGACCGCATTTAGTAACCACAATGATCCGACGATCGTTATATGGCGGTGCAAACTGCGATACTCGATTTCAATTCCCAATTTCTTCAAATGTTCGTCCACTTTGTCGATCTGTTTTATCAACGCCGATACGTTCTGGATAATAAACGAGTAAAAACAAAAGTAATGAAGTTATTAAATTTGCGTAAAAACTTCATTGCTATATAATTAAAAGAAGATCCATTGTGTTTTCACCTTGGATTGGTACAGACCAATGATCACTATGCTTATGTATCCAAGTACATGCGTGGTATATTGGAACATGTATGTGACGCTTTCTATGTTATACACCATGTGATATTTTATATTTTGTATTTGTGAATGAATTGCGAAAACAGAAAACACAACAATTAACAACGTGTTCCAAATCCAGCTACATATAAATTTGAATTGGTGTTTTCTTGGATCTATGAAGTTTCGAACTGCCACTATGTAATTCAATATGGTTATTATCCTCGTTGTTGTCTCGTAATTTTTCATTCTAATTCAATATGGTTATTATCCTCCAATATGGTTATTATCCTCGTTGTTGTCTCGTAATTTTTCATTCTTGCTTTTATCTATTTTTTAAATTTCAAGTAGAAAACGTGAATAATTTTTTAACTTTTCTTCAACGATATTAACCCGCGGCATTAACGTGACTCGCATTTCCGTGCAACTAAAGTTGATAGGGACTCAGGTATTGCATATGCAACTATTAGAAGTAAGGCAGAGTTTCATTAATAGAATGTCATAGGAGCGTAGAAAGTTATAAAGTAGAAATCGCAATTAATTTGATTTCATTCCTTATCGACGAATGGTACTTCTTGGTAGAATAATGATGATAATCCCGAATGATCGCGATCACTTTAGGAAATTGTTTTTATTGCTGTATTCGATGTACTTGAAAAATTGTTGATGTTCTTGAGGTGTTTCAATTGGTATTGCGTGGCATGAATATGTTTGCATTGATGCATTATATATGTTTGTATGTCGCAGTCAGATAGGAAGTAAATAACATAATATTAATGAGAAAACGGGAAATTATTCCTAAATACTCTAAGATAGAGTGAGGCTTTTTACTTTATGTTTTCATTTTATATTACTTTAAAATCATTTACTGCCTGGCAAAAAGCTTTCAAGCAATAGTGACATGACGTTGAAGCGGGAATAATGTGATGTTATTAATTTGTTGGCAAACATATATGCTTTTTGTTATACAAACACTTCTCTCGATGCATCTCGTTATTTCGTATAGGAAAATATTAACTCGCTCGTGCCAAGAAATAATTTGCTTCGGGTATATTTTAATAAATTATGCTTTAGCAATGACATAGCGAAATAAAAGCATCCAAAAATTTTTATGTACCATTATATCGTGAAATGTTGAAGGGTCGAAGAGCAAAGATTCTTTTCATTAAATTTTATCACGTTATATCTTGTACCTCGTACCTCAACATACCTTTAACGATTTAAAATCCTAAGGTGATTGTGTGAAGGAAGTCATTTTTATGAGGTGCAGTTTATTAAGGATTAATTACAGTTCTCATGTGCGACTTTTATAACTCCATAACAAGACGCTATCGAAAAGTGTCCAACGTTATACTATTATACTACTATGCTCGTATTCTCTTGTAACGTTTGAAAGGTGGTGGTTTTGTTTGTGATTATTATTGAATCCTTCTTGATCAAGTGCTGGCTCCATTGTACCATAATCACCAAATAAGATATTACGAAGTTGAGACACTGTAAAAATTATACGAATAAATTTGTAATAAATTCAAGGAGAAATATATCCATGTAAAGAAGTATACTAACGTATCGAACGGACCCATAGTTTAATATATAATGGACCGATTTTGTTCTTTCAAGTTGCGTGTAAGATATTTGCCAAGAAAATTGGAGGATCTACCAATAGATTAATCCTACTTTATTTATGATAGTTTCTTTTAGTATGTAAATTAATAAAATTTCAATTTTTTTACCTCCTCTATTAATTCTGCGTTTCCCCCGTCCACAGGACATGCGTGGAGGAGTCCTATCGTTTTGTTAGCCTGAAAATCGATCGAGTGAAATTTGTTACGTCTTTTCACAAAAAATAATCCGACAACAAAAATATGAAAATTGTTTCTATTGCAGAAACCTGCTTTTATTGGGAAAATAAGTAGTGGAAAATTTTTTAAATTAACGCACGAACAATAGTGTATATTACTGACAGTATTCGAAGGAAATAAATTAGTAGTATTATTTCTAACGATAATATACCAATTGCAATACGCTGTTATTCATAATTAATGACATTTTGCAGTATAATAGGAAAATACGTTTTGCTGAAGATTGGCCCACGCAGTGGGATTAAAAAAAGTGAAGAACAAAGTTTTCACCTGTCTCATTGTGTTTTCGCAATCGTAGCTCATTAGAGGGATTTTCAATGCAGCAAGGACGTTGTTCAGCACGTACATCATTATTAATTCTATCGAAATTGTGCTAGTAGATGGTCTGGAGAAATGCATGTACAAGGAGTAGACAGATATACTACAATTTAGTAGTATCACGGTCGTGTATATTAATATTTGGGCGTTGAATATTTGGTTCACCATCTTCGATATGTTGCACACTTGCAGATGCGCGAATCTTCAAGTTGGCAAATATTCAAATCTTTTTATTTGTCCAAAAGTTCATAACAATATGTAGCGACAAAAGACAAGAGGAAGTGTAAATTACAGATACATTTTACAAAAGAATTCTCGAATTCTCGATTCAGAATTTTAAAAGAAAAGCTCAAATGGTGCAATAGGTTTAATCGCCAAAGACAATTTCGTCTAGAAATATTGTTTTATCATTTTCTTTCCGTGTTTTTATACTTGCCATTATCCGTGGCTGTAATTGTTATTAATTCGACGTTTATTTACCTGATTCGTTGAAGCAAACGAATTTTATCGTCGGACAGTGATCTTTGTTTTAACTTCCGAGTGTTGTTAGTGGAATTTACTTGTAAAACTTTTACAGTTCGTTCGGACAACCAATCGTCCAATTCGAATCTGTTTCGAAAATTATGACTCGGTTCGAAGATGGTTTCCGTATCGGGATCCTCTGTTTCTACTTGAGAATTCTTCAAGACAAACGTTTCCATGAGCTGATTTATATTTTTAAATCGCGATCCTAGCCAACTGTAATAGCAAAAGAATTTCGAAAAGTAGCAACGTTTAAACCTCCAGGTGCACGGATAATGATTTTATTAAAGAAGATTGTTTACGTACTATACGGCAGTGTTGTAGTCGTATAAAATGATTGATTGGGCGTTCGTAATGTAACAGTAAATGAATATAAGAAATGCTATGGTATACAGTGCGGAGCGTTGTATTAACATCTTTGTGAAAAGTGCAAATATTATGACCGCATTTAATAACCAGAAGGACCCGACGATCATCATGTGACGAAACAAACTGCGATACTCGATTTCGATTCCTAGTTCCTTGAAAATTTTGTCCACTTTGTCAATGCGCTCTATCAACGTCATTGCATTCTGAATAATAAACGACAAATTTAGAAGCGATTGAATCGTTTAATATACGTAAAAATGTAATTTTTCCTTTTCGAGTTTTTACACAGTAATAGTCGGTGAATAGATTTTGATTATTTCAGATGTGTCAAGTAAATAAACATTCTCTTAGCAAATAAATCACGTTCATCTTATTTGAGAACTTAATACTTCGTTTACTTATATTATTTATTTGCTAACAAATACAGAATAAGAAATAAATATACTTAGTAATATACTTTTTCATTTTTCGTAGGAAACAAATTATACTAAGTAATTGAAAAAATTTACCTTAGACTGGTACTGGCCAATGATCACTATGCTTATGTATCCAAGATCATGGATGATATATTGGAACATGTATGTAACACTTTCTATGTTATACGCCATGTGTTGTTTTATATCGTTCATTTGTATGTAAATTATGATGGGAGGAAAAACGACAACCAGAAACGTAGTCAAAATCCAGCTGCATATAAATTTGAATTTATGTTTAACTGGATCTATGAAGTTTCGAAGTATCGCAATGGTATTTAATATGGTTATTATCTTGGTTGTTGCCTTGTAATTGTTCATACTTGTTTCAATTTATTTTTAGAAATTAACGTGAAAAATGTTAAAAATTGTTCAACGTTCTACAGCGCGATATCTACACGCGATATTAACGTGACTCATTCCTCTATGCAACTGAAGGTGCTAGCGATTCCCGGATATATTGAATATCGGATATTCAATTATTAGATATAAGAAAAGTTTTCATGTTTTCGATATAATGCAATCTATGAAATTATGATGGAGGAAAAGTGGATAATTTACCTTGACGTGACCTTATGAGATATCGTCGGAACGTAAGTGATGATCGAATAATATTCTTTCCAACGATTACGATTATTTCAAAAGATTGCACTAATTGTTTTATTAAACATATGTGAAAAATCGGTGATGTACTAGGTGTGTTTCAATTGATATTGCGTCGTACATGGAATATTAGAATATTTTCTAATTAATTTAATTTATCCTTTAGGTATGGCGTATGGTATGAAACAAAATTGGAGTCAATATCTCCACAGTACAGTGATTGTACATTCTCAGTATAGTGGAGCCTGACGTGAAAGGTTGCCACAAAATTCGACCTGATCTTGAAGTTGAAGGACCAAAGGTTAACATCTTTTCTGCTTGCGTCGTATTCTGTACTACAGAACCATAGGTCGCGTTAAACTTTTCTCTCGAAAAATGATGTTAATTTCCACTAACACTTCCAATTGCATTATTTACGATATGTTTAAATTTCGTGATCAGATAGGAAGTAATTATCGTGATATTATGGAGGAAAGCCATAGATATAGCCCATTTTAAGTAGCATGAAGCATTTTACTTTATTACTTCACGTTATAATAAAATTATTTACTGCACGAGAAAAACGTTTGAAGCAGGAGTTGAATGACGTCGAAAAGGGCACGTCTTGATGTTTGTTATCAGTTCTTTTGCAGATGGACACGTATTGGACATATGGAGATCGGATATGTCTTATATGATAAGACGATGCATTCTGAATGATAAACGAAAAGAACGAAAGTAATTACAGTGTACAATTTGAGTGAAAATTTCATTTTGCATTTCTATATTCTTATACTTGCTTTAGCCAGTAATATTCGATGAATAGATTTTCATTGTTTCAGATATGTCAAATAAATAAACATCTCTTTCTTTTAGTAAATAGATTAAATTCTCTTAAAGATAATTTTTAAAATATTCAATTGTTTCAAAAATCAATACTTCGCTGATTTATATTATTTATTTACTTCTTAAAATATGAAATAATAAACACACCAGCAAATATACTTTTTTATTTTTCAAAAGAAACAGTGTGATGCTTTATACTATATAATTAAAAAAAGATCCATTACGTATTCACCTTAGATCGGTACAGACCAACGATCGCTATGATTATGCATACAATGATTATGGCACTTTCTATGTTATACTCCATGCTATGTGTTGTATCGTATATTTGTCGACAAATTGCAATGACAGAAAGCACAAAAATCAGCAACGTGTTTCAAAGTCAGCTGCATATAAGTCTGAATCGATGCTCAGTTGGATCTATGAATTTCGGAAGTGCAATCATGTGATTCAATATGGTTATTTTCTCTGTTGTTGCCACGTAATTCTTCGTTCTTATTTTAATCTATTTGTAGAAATTAACATAGAAAATGTTAAAAATTATTCAATTTTTCGATCGATATATACGCGCGACGTTAACGTGACTCGTTTCTCGATATGTAATTATTAAAAGTGAGAACGAATAGAGAATTATAACGAAGAAATTGTATTAACTTGCCTTGACCTTATGCGTTATGCACGAGACGCGAGTGATGATCGATTAATATAGTTTCGAGTGCTTACGATCATTTCAAGAGACTGCACTAATATGTAATCAAATAATAGTATCCGGTATACGTGAAAAATTATCAACGTCCTAAATGTTTTTGATTTTGCTATTGAATCGAATACAGAATATTATATTTTAGTTAATTTAATTTATTTATAACGTACATAAATATGTATATGTCCTCGATTATCTCTAATATAGCATGACACAAAATCATTATTTTCATTCATACGTTCTACACCGTATTATACAGGGTGGTTGGTAACTGGTGGTACAAGCGAAAAGGGGGTGATTCTACGCGAAAAAAGAAGTCGAAAATATAGAATAAAGATTTTTCGTTCGAGGCTTTGTTTTCGAGAAAATCGGCTTTGAATTTTCGCTCGACACGCGTGCACTTTATCGCGTCTCGTTATGACGGATCTCACTGTAGATCGTTGTCTCGATGGAAAAATTAAAAAAAAAAATTTTTATTCTATACTTTCGACTTCTTTTTTCGCGTAGAATCACCCCCTTTCCGCTTGTACCACCAGTTACCAACCACCCTGTATA